>NC_024325.1:14002300-14011011 GCF_000523025.1 Cynoglossus semilaevis
CGTTAGACATCACAGCAGTGACACAAGGTTTATATTTTTTAACAAACTGTCAGTCTCTGACCTGCTGACCTCTGACAGGTTCCTGACATGAGCTGAAGTGGACGGTCCAGGGCTCAGAATGTAAGGACTAAAATGTAAAACATAATCATTTGTTATCTTTTTAAAGGTTATTAGTTGGAGATTGATCACGAAAAATATAAAGTTTAAAAATCCCAGTAAAACCCACGGACAGATGAGATGAACTCCTGCAGACTGGTGACCTTTGACTCACCACGACTGGTCCAGTTAAAACACTGCAGCTCTGTTGATTTCTAACTGAATCGATAGCCTGTAATGTTTGCAGCATCTTAATCACTTGACTGCAGCAGCTGGGTGTTAGTTTACAGGTCATGTCAGGCTCTGAGGTGACGTCAACCCTGCTTCGTGCTCCAGTTACTTTATTATGCATATAAAATAAAGTATATACAGTAAAGAAGACACCATCACTGACCTGCAGTAAATGAAGTCGAGTTTAAAGGACAAGAGTTTCTTTTCTTTTTTTTTAGAACATTTGGAGTTCATTCCCTCCAGAACTGCCTTTCCTCCCGCTGACGCACCGTTAAATTAGCCTAGCGGTGCATCATCAGTAACGCTCACGGACCGTGATGAGGGTGAGGGTGAGGGTGAGGGTTCTACTTTTATATAAATACGTTATGCTCAGAAATCAGATCAGGAAACAAAGCCGATCCAACAGGAACTGGGATCAAACCCACAGATTCACACCAAGTGAGGGAGTAGGGGCAGGAGGGCAAATAGGTCTGCCTGGGGGTAAAGAACGCGGGTCCGGTGGGCGGCGTGGGTTTGTGTATTTAGGATGATCTTGTCCTGGTCTCAGTGATGACTGTCACGTGACCTGTGTGGAATAAAACACAGACTGGTTGGTTTGAGGTTTGTTTTTTTTGGGCCAGTGCTTCTTCATAGACGACGTGGTGAAACAGTCCAAGTTCAAACAAGTCTCAGTGGCGCCCCCCAGTGTTTAGATCTGGAGAATCCATCAAAAAAAGTATTTAAACCGTGTCCAGTGGTAAAGAAGAACAGAGTTGGTTCCCACAAAGTGAAGTCATTGATGAAGCACCAACCATATGGTGTTTGTAGGTGATTAATGGAAGCGTGCTGCTCTGGAACCGATCCACGAAGAAAGACTGACATTAACGATGACGAAGAGTAAAATCCTGCCCGTTATTAACATGCAACTAAACACCAGCTGTGTCGGGTGTGAAGAAAGGTCGGCTGTGGGAACACAAATGCAAATATTGCAGAATTCCTACCCCTAATTAAGATGTTAATACAAATAGATTCACAGTTTTTAGTTTTCATTTATGGAAGGACTTGTCGTAGCTGAAAGAACGCTGACACAGGGTCAGATTTACTTTGTTTAAATTTCTGTGTGGTTGAAATAATAGTAACTGAACGCGCGATGGGGGGGGGTGGGGGGGGGGGGGGGGGGGGGGGTAAACTTGAAAGTGTCCTCATCGTTCAACAATTTAGTTTTTTATTAAACTCCATATTTTTCTTCTGTTTTAGAGCTTCTGTCTTCACTGGTTACCACAGTGGAGCTTCTCATCTCCTGTGTCACCTCCTCCATCATTTCTTCATCACTTCCTGCTTCTTTGAGATCTTCATCCTCAGCTCCTGCCTGGCAGCTCCATCTCCAACGTCATTTTGTCTCTCTCTCCAAGTTTCCACTTCTTTTCAGGTTATGTCCAAATCTTCTCCACCTCCTTGTCTAAATTCTGCTCCTGCACCTGAGCCTGGTCTTCTGATCTGCTCAGTTCTAATCCCGTCCATCCTGGTCGCTCAGATTAGAAATCTCAGCATCTTCAACTCCTCAGACAGTGGAACCAACTCTCTGTGTTAAAAGAGGCTTTAAGAAATCTAAGAGGAACAGCTCCTGGCTGTGTCCTCCTCCCTGGTCAGTGGATTAAACACTTGTGTGTGATTTGGCTCAGGATTTAACGCCCGATGGCCCACCTGGTTTGACTCCCCCCCCATCTCTAATTAATCCAGGCCTGGCTCTGGTAGAACACAGACTGTGACTTCCTGTGGCAGGAGTCTGATGAGCAATTTAGGATTAGGATGATGGATTTTTTTTCTCACAGATACATCAGAAAACAGATGGAATTGAATCCCTGACGGCCTGGTTGGATGATGACCCCTCACACAGTGACTGGTCCAAGTCACCCCCCTGCCCCCCCACATTTGGCTGAGGTTGATTCACAGGATGGTTTTGTAGCAGCACACGTTCCATCTTTGTGAGTCGGGGACTGGCACTGAATGAAACTGGTCCCTGGACCCTGACCCTGACCCTGACCTTGGACCCTGACCTGACTTTAAATCCTTGAGTTGACTCAGAATTCACTTTGAAGTTTCCCAGGTGAGAGAAAGAGTAGTAGAGCCCCTGGTGGCTAAATTGAGAACAGCACTCAGTTGTAATTTAGCCCCATTGTCCCAGAGAGATTGTTGTGTGACAACAGAACATGTGCCAATAAAAAAAACATAAAGGACATAAACTTGCTGAGATGAAATGATGACACCTCTGTGTTGTTGTGTTATCAAACATCTGGGCTGCTGTAAGGTCAGGGAGCCGATGATCTGAAAGGTCAACAGATAAAATGAGGGTTTTGTCGATTGCTGTAAAACCTGGTGATGAAAACATTTAACATTTCATTTTGTCCTTCTTGTAAAACCCCAGAATTTATGAGTCATGATCTACAGCAAGGCTGAACAGCTCAGGAAAGATCCTTCAGATTGTTGGTGCATGTGAAAAAAAGGGATTTTTTTTATGAGAGGGTTGCAGGTTCAAAGCCCACCTCAGCAGCATTTAGTGTGTTCCCTCACTCCACAGTTGGTCATTAAAGCGATCGACGCCTCCTAGGAATAAGTTGATGAGCCAGGACTCATTCAATGACTTTGTGTTGAAGTGACTGTGAACAAATGAGAGAAAATGACAAAAAATAAAAACATCAGGTAATTAGAAAACCCCTGGTGGAACAACATTCGGATGGAAACCATGGGGGTGAGCGGGCACCACAGCCACCACCACAAGCAGCAGCAGCAGCAGCAGCAGCAGCAGCAGCAGCAGCACGGATGAATATTAATGGGAATTTGATTAAACATTCCCACGTCTTCAATCTCCCACAGGCGAAGCTTTCACCAAACAAAATAAATGAGTCCGGCCATTTTCATTATCCTGGTGTTGTTTTCCCAGAGCCTCCTCTTAACGTCTGATGAGATCTGAACAACAGATGTTTGAAAGGACAAAGACGGCGTTAGACGACTTCAGGTCCCTCTGGCAGACTTTCATCTGATGTTCTCATCCACATCTTTAACTGCCAGTTTATAATCAGCAAGATATTTAAAGACCTCCGCTCCATTTGTTCTGGGAACATGTTTTTAATTTCTTGGTTTTTCCAGTCTTGTAAACAGAAGCCGTGCTGGTAACAGCTGACGGATGTTTACGTGATATAAATAACCGACAGATCCAACCAACGGGAGACGTGTCTGCTCCTGATGGCCGTTCAGATGGTGGACCACATATGCAGGACAAGAAGCTTTGTGTTTGCCAAAAGCAAACATATATTTTCCCTCTAAAAGCCAACACTGAAGTAGTAGGAGCATCTGATAAAACAATAATCAATAATAATCACAGCTCTAATATGAGGTCAATGCACATGATGTTTATCTATTTATACGAATTGTGGGGGAAAAAAAAGTTTTTGTTCCACTGCAGTACGTCAAGATTTGGAAATCCTTGAGTCACATCTGTCTGTTCTCCTCCCTGATCTACAGACACTACATCAGCCTCCACACCAGTACCAGTACAGTAGCCCAGAGCTTCTCACTCGGCTGTTGTTTGAAGGCAGATCAGTCCACTGCCCCCCCCCCCCCCCACCACCACCACCACCAAACAATGCCCCACATTGACTTGACTCCATCTATAAATAGTTCTACTTGGCTTCATTTTCTTTCACCGTGGCTGTTGTTCTACCCTGTAGTGTGGCCTGCGATACAGCTGGTTCTGCTGCTGGTTCTGCTGCTGGTTCTGCTGCTGGTTCTGCTGCTGGTTCTGGCTCACTTACTGGATCAAATCAAACTGAGACATGAGTTACTTCTGCCAGACAAAGCTGCAGGAAGTGCAATGAACATCTGTGGACCACAGGGGGGAAATCAAAGATGATAATTGACCTGTCCTGGGGGGGACAGAGACGGACGTTTTTCATAAAGGTTCATAGGACACATACAAATCAGTGAGTAATTAGATTCTGAGGGTCACATCAACACCAACGTAAACTGCTGTGAATGAAGTCCATGTATCAGTGTTTTCAGCAGCGTGTCCTTGATATTTATGATTATTACTTATCACTGCGTCTCATTAGTTCTGGGGTTTGTTGACTGTTTTATTGAGTAATTTTTATTCCAGGTTGTTCTGTGACTGCCGTGATCTGATAAATTATTCACTCTTGTTGTGTTACGGCTGCTGCTCTGTGCACTCACACATTAAAAATGTGCACAAAATAATCTCATAGTCAAGGCTGCGTTGATCTGGAAATGTCTGAAATGGTGGATGAATTTTTTTTTTCTGTCAGGGGTTTTGGATTTAAACACTTTAAAACAATCGACAAATACAGAACTCTGTGCTGACTGTATCAGTCAAACCACAGGAGTCAAAAAAGGATTTCATATTTGAACAGACCGTAGAACACTACACGTCATCTTTGACAATAACGCCCTCTAGTGGCTAGGTTAGGGATATATTATCTCCATATCTGCGGTGTTATAAATATTATTATTATAAAATGGTCCCTTAATTTTATACCAATTATTAATGTATTGGGTCACTAATCTGGATCAGAACAGTCATCATATAAAAATCCATTCCAACCCACATTCACACCAGCGGTCGAATAAATGTGAATAATTCATTCCGCAGTCACCACTGCGCCACCGTGTGGCCCAGGAAAGACTTTAAAAGATTTTAAAAGCTCGTCATGAAGTGTCAGTGGGAACAAAACACATTATTTGTCCAAAAACCTAATCTGACATTTTTCTGGAGTGGTGGTCGTGGGGATAATTTACCTGTGATGAATCAGCCGTGGAGAAAAACCAGTGTCTGCTGCCGATGATTGGACTTTTCCTCGTTTAAAAAGTATGTACTTCCACGACTCGTCTCTTCTGCTCCCGTCTGGTTTCCATGGGGATCTTTTGCCACCTAGAGGCTGAGAAGTGGGAGCTACTGCAAAATGTATGAGTGCTCATTACAACATGACAAATAGCGCAATTATCTGGTTCATTATGACATTCAACACCATCCATCATCCTCATCCTCCTCCTCATCATCATCATCATCCTGCTGCTGCTGCTGAGACCTCACATCATCATCATCATCCTGCTGCTGCTGAGACCTCAGTTCAAACTTGACCTAAATGAACATAAATAGAAAACATTGATCTCTTCACATGTGAAAACATCAATGTTTTATGGGCAGAATTGGAGTATATAGCACCACCTGCAGATTAAAAAGTGTTACTAAGTTTTTGTTTAGTATATTGCAGTGTCACTATGTGGATCTGATTTGATTTAGATCTATATAATCTCAACTAATTTGTTTTATCAATGGTCTTCATCAATTAATAAAATTGTTATTTCAACATATTTTATAAAATAATTAGAACTTTATTATAGTCCTTAAAATATATTCAAGATTAAATATAAGCATATATATATATGTAGACATGTTTCACACCAACGATCAGTCTGAGGAAGAAAATTTAAAAAACCAAACTTAGGAAAAACTACATATTTATTCAAGGCTCTGTGGTGTTAATCAAACACCAGTTAAATGTCAGACCTACCTGAGCATCTCCATCCAATAATGATCACAGTGTTCATTCATTAACACCACATTTAATCCGTTCTTGAAGCCCCCGACTCTCGGCAGCGGTGGGCTGCACTTATTTACCACATGTTGTGATTCCAGCTCGGCGCCAGATTTGAACGAGCAACACCTCGATGTTAAACCAGTCCTTTAGTCCCCGTCACCGCTACAGTCGGCCTCCGGGGCCTGTGTTACGATGTCATGGTGATCCAAATATCTGAGGAACATTATTATTAATGTCGAACTAAATGTCTCGAAGAATCCAGGCGGGTTGTGTACCTAATGATTTGGTCGTTTCTACGGGATAACTGCCTTATATTTGGCCCCACCTTTTCCTCAGCCAAACTTTGTTAAGTTTTAGGTGTTTTTCTTGTGACTCAACTTCAACAGTGCCGTCTGTCACTCCTCTTCCTCCATCTCCTCCTCCTCCTCCTCCACTGAGTCCTCAGAGCTGTGTACCACTGCAGCACTGAGAACGTGGAGCTCCCCTGAACCAACCAGAAGTCTCTCTGACAGGACACACACAAACTGTGGGTCAGTTTCAAGTCACCACTGTGTAAATGTTAGGATTCAATTATAACAAGAGCAGCAGCAGCAGCAGCAGCAGCAGCCTGTGACTGGGGTGGACTCACTTCTTACCGTCTGCAGGTGGTTGGACTCTGCTGCCCCTCCCTGGTGGCTCCTGTTGTTCTCTCAGAGCTGCAGAGTTCAGTACAGTCTCAGTGTGAACAGCTGCACACACACTTGTCAGCTCCTGCTCAGGGACCGTGGCCTGAAAGGGATTCAGGACAAATGAGGTCATGAGGAGGAGTGTAGGAGACGCACCACATTTGTCACCACTGTCATTTACTTTAAACAAACCTTTACTTGCTGTAGATGTTTGTCCTTCACCGTCCTCTTCTCTGAATCCTGAACTTCCCTCCTGGTGTTTGCGCTCCTGAAATACTGACTCTCGGCGGCGCCATCCTGCTTCTTCGCCACGTCTCTCTCAAAGTGCCGCAATGACATAACTGCGGGACGAGACATGGACGAGCCGACGGCCATTAGGGAATGTTACTATACTCAGTGTAAACAGCTCACGTCTTATTAGTTTACAGTCTGTGCTGCAGAAACGACTGCAGACTGTGAGTGAATCCTGATACCTGCTCTGCTGTGTCCTCGTCTGGCTGCTCTGACCTCAGCCTCCATCTCTCTCAGCTTCTCAGCACAGCGGCCCTCGGTCTCAGACAACCGCTGCTGCAGGACTGGGGAGGGGGGTCATGGGACAGGGGAGGGTGGAAGGTTAATTCAACATTCTTTAATACAGTATCTGACTGAGTCATATGTCGGGGGACGATCTGGGTTTTTATTACATTCTTTTTGCCTTCAGTATTTCCAAACATTTGTTTTTTTCTCTTGTCTTACATTATAGAATTTTTGGAATTATTGATCAAAATGAGGACAGAGATCTGATTTGTAATATCTGGCAAAGTTGATGCAGAGCTGGAGCCAATCTCCCAGCAGTCATAGGGTGAGGGTGGGGTCACAGTCAATAGAACCAATAACCCGTATCTGCATGTTTTTGAGATGCAGGATGAAACCCTGGAGAAAACCCAGACACTGCCTTGCATGAAAAGTATCATCAGGGTTAGTGCTTTGGGCAAAATACACTTGAACGGCAACAAAGTGAGCAACTTTGGGGTTAAAAGTGTGAGACAAGACGGAGCTAAGGAGCCAGATACGGTCCCACAGGGACGACAGTCAAGGTGCTCTTGAGTTTGTCACTTAATCCCCCACTGCTCCAGAGAACCCACCCAGCAGGGGCGAGTCAGGTGTCAGCCCGATCCCATGTGTGAATGTGTGGAGTCGGCACTGAAGGGCGTTTCAAAAACATACCGTCCTCTCTGCTGATGATTCAAGGCTGTGGAAGCAGCGGTGCAGTCTTAAGAAACGTCTCATGTCTTACTCTGCTCACTCTGCTCCTGCTGCAGGATCAGCTCCGAGCCCAGTTTCTCCACGCTGACCTCGCTCTCCTCCAGCCGGGCCTGGATCTGCTGCAGGCTCTGCTCGGCCTTCTGCCTGTCAGTCCAACTCTGCTCCAGATCCTGCTGCTGCTGCCTGCACTTGCTTTCATCTGAGGAGGACATACAGAGTGAACTCCAAACACACACACGTACACACACATCGGCGGGTCATAGACCACAGATCATCATGAATCGTGAGGACGCTCACACTGTTCTTTCAGATCGGCCAGAGCTTTCTGGATGAGCTGCGGGGTTCTTTTCAGCTCTTGCGCGAGCTCGTCTCTCTCCTCACACACCAGGCTGAGCTGCGTCTGGAGGTTTGTCAGGCTGTGGGGGCATGAAGACGAGACGGCAGAGGAAACCAAAGAGGAAAACAAGACGGCAGAGGAAACCAAAGAGAAAAAACAAGAGAGAGAGAGTTTTCTACCCCGTGTAACCACCACTACAGCTGCTTTATTGTGATAAACCGATGCTGTCCAAGTAGTAGCGTCGTATAAACATAACAATATTGATTACACCACTCAATACATGTTGTTCTTCAAACAAGGCTGTAACAGATATGTCTGTGTTTGACCGCAGTACTGAGGTGTGAAGTTCAGTTACTGTGGAAACTGCATCAGTGACAATTCTGCAACAATGATGAAAGAGCTGCAGAGGAAGTGCTTTAACTGTTGGAGTTAAATGTCAACAGAATTGATTCTCTACGTGTGAAACGACTCAGGATTTCATTTAAAAACTTTTAATCATTTTTTAATGAAACCTGCACCTCATCATAAATTTTCATTTTCAAACGT
>NC_024325.1:14011111-14015933 GCF_000523025.1 Cynoglossus semilaevis
AGTCCTTGTTGTTGAGCTGAAACGTTAACTTGACAAACAGCGTTACCTGTGAGTGTATTTTCTCCTTCTGGGTTCTGCTGTGTGTGAGCTCCTCTCTGAGACGATGCAGTTCTGCCTCTGCCTTTGACAACTCTTCACGTGTTTCTTCCAACTCGTGACTCTGTCTGTCAAACAAAGGTTTTGCAACTTTAGATTTCATCATAGCTTCAGTTTCAGCCCTGACAGTGAGTAGCTCCATCCATTCCACCATCAAACAAAGAAAATAAAAAGTTGACTACACAACAACACAATCCTGTATCCTACCTGCTGAGGATGCCGTCTCTGTCTCTGATCTCGTCCTCATGTCTCTCCGTCCTCTCCTTCAGAGACTTCAGCTGCATCTTCAACCTCTCGGCCTCCACCTTGTGTTTCTCTGTCTCCAGACTCGACTCTGAATCCCACTTTGTCCACTGATGTGCAGGTCTGCGGTCAAAAGAAGAGGCTTGTTTATGGGAGGTTGTCATTATAGGAGTGAAATGGCAGTTTTTGTTTCATGTAGACTACGACCTTGGCTCTAGTGAGTGTTCCACAGGAATCCTTCCTCTGATCATGCTTTCATGTAACATCATAATGCGTTGGTTTTCCTTCTTCAGTTCCAGGATTTCCTGTTGAGCCTGAGCGATGGCCAGCCATGGATGGACAGGACTTGGATCAGCTGATGGAACTGGAGTTACTCCTGGGTTTATAAGGGATATGGAAGGCATTGTCCCTGTGCTGTGAAGACCTCGGTTTAGTTTAGGAGAATGTTTACTGGATGCAAAATGAGAAGGTGGTACGAGGTCCTCCTGGAGATGCCCTACAGTACAAAACATGAAATGTTGTTACATGTGCTTTGTGTGCAGGAGTAGGCCTCTCAGTATGACAAAATATACAATACAAAAAATAATTACATGATGAAACAACCACGGTTTTTAAATATACAAGTACATTTCACTAAATTTACGTTAAAACTAGGATAAATAGAATTTAACCTACTGTTTTAACCGTCATTTGTGAAACATTCTAAAATTCTAAAATCTGTCAGCTAATGTCGGCTAATAACTCACAGATGAAAGAAATATTAACAACAACTTACGTGAAATCGGCGGTGAAGTGAAATCAGTCGGTACAATCAGCCGTTCTTTATTAATACGTCGCTCCATTCGCCACGGAAGAACTCAGACCGTTGTGAAAGAGTTGGTAATTGTTCGGTTAATCAGTAGTTAGACTTGTGTTTTAATTCGAACGTCGTTTGCTTCTCCCGCTGCTAGCTCAATCAGTCGTTACCTTAGTTACAGCTGCCGGAACTCGTTTGTTTAATTTAATGAGTATTTGACTAAAAATGAACGAAAATAGCCCAAATACACATAACTGTAACTTTTAAATCCCATAAATTAGTTTAATTAAGTTTAATTAACTCCGCAGTAAATAAAGTTGTGTTTTTAGCTTAACTGTCAAACATCAATGTCGCCCAATGCATCATGGGAAATAGAAAGTGCAGTCTGACTTTTCTACCTAAGTTTTGTCTTGCAGGTTTGTCAGCGGAATCCTGCGTGAAGTACATTTTATTTATAATAAAATGAGGGGGAAAAAAAGTATTTTATTCTAATTCTAATTTCGTGTGTCTTGTGGTCAGAGGGTGAAAATATTTTGTGAAAATATTTGGAAAGAAAAATTTATTTTTTTTATCTTTTCTGCATGATTCATCAAATTACAGCATTTTTATAACAATTTTAATTATTAGGTACCATGTGGTGAGATGGAGAAACATCCAAAAAAAATCCCTTTATTGAGTTTGCCACTTACTATAAACGTAGAAGATATTAATTACAGTTCAATTACGGCTGCCAAAAATTTTGTAATCAACTTTTTGTTGTTTCAAGATGATGTTTTCATGACTTTTTGCAATAAAAAACATTGAACTTCATAGTATGTGGTTCCTCTGGGATGGAACCCAGGACGTCCTGCTCTCTACTTCTGAGGTCGGCTTTCTAACATCAGTAACACTCACATTTGTCTTTTAACACAAGCAATTAACTTCTAGGTGTAAAATAAAATATATATTTTATACGCCAAGAAATGAAATCTGAAATCCACTAGAACTCAAACGGAGTGATTTTCTTAACAATTCGTTACATGTTAATATTTCAGTATTAAAACACTGCAGACAGACACTACGTCAATAAGAGACAGAATAAGCTGCATATTTAAAGGAGCGACTCTTTGTTGACTGTGAGGACGGGTCTAAGTTTTAAAAAAAAAAAAAAATTCTTTAAATGTCGCCACTGCCGGAAGGATAAAAAACTTCTTAAGTTCACTTTAGGCCAAAGTAAAGTTAACTGGGAAACAAAGTAGTTTTATTTTTTTTTAACCATAAAAACAGCTCAAACAGCTTCGTCATCATCACTTCCTGCCAGACTGCTGTCTGTAGAGTCCATGTCCTTTTCCTGTTCCTGTTCCTGTTCCTTTGAAGCTTGTGGCTCTGATTCCGGGATCTTTTTGGGTTCTTCAGTGTCTATCTGTTCCGTTTCAGAGCTCGGCTGTGCTGCTTGTGCTGCTTGTGCTGCTGCTGCTGCTGCTGCTAACAAGCTATCTTCGTTGCTGTTTTTCTTCTGGGCTTCTTGATCAGCATCCAGGAATGTGGACCAACCCTTCAGCCTCTCCTCGCGCTCTCGTGATGTTTCCTCCACCTGCACAAAATAATTCACAGGTCACGACTGAAAGCGATGTTGACTGTTCTCACCGAGATCCACTTTTTTTCCCCCACAGTGTGTGTAAATAACAAGATTTTTTTTATCCACTGTGTGACAGAGCACGGACAAAAGGGTGAGCAGTTTTTTTTGCCCAGTGTTTTCACCTGATAATCTGTGGTTCCATCCCAGGGCTGAGCAGACAACTGCCGTCCTCCAAACCAGCGACCGTTGAAGGATGTAATGCAGGCATCGGCTTGATCAGGTTCCTTAAACGCGACCGACGCTACGCCGTCGGGATGTCTCTGCCAAACCAAACACATCACCAACGTCCAGTCAAGGTCATGTGACTTTAAATCAACGGCGGTGACGTTGAGCAACTCACATCAAAGAGGATGACTTTTTTGACCTCTCCAAACTTTTCACACTCCGTCCTCAGATCTTCACGATATTCGTTCAACACCAGTGGGTCTTCCTGCAGACGGACCACACAGAGATCGGTACAGAGGCCCGAACAGGTGAACAGAAGAGGGTGTAGATTGGAATACCTCAAAGTCACTGGGGTGGAACATGTTTCTGATGATGATGACTTTCTCGTTCCTTTTCCTGGCTTCTCCCTGCTTCTCTGGCCTCCAGTCCAACTGCCTGCAGATTCCAAGACACAATCAGAACCTTCATCACAGAAACACAAACAGGAAGTGACATTTTTTAAAGAGAAAGAAAAAGGAGGGAGAGTTTACTTTTGTTGCTGCTGCAGCTTCTTCTTGTAATCCTTGCTCTTCTTCTTCTTCTTGCTGGCGTCGTACTGACCCTTCAGCTCAAAACGTGCAGCTTCCACGTGGACCCTGTGACCTCTGACCTCTGACTCGTCAATCAGTCGGAGAGCCAAAGCCACTGACTCTTTCTGCAGGGAAACACACACCAATGGCCAGTGTCAGCAAGGTTTTAAATCCAGAAATTGTAACGGAAGGTTCGCAATACACCACCTGTTGGGGGCGCCAGAGCGCTTCAGCTGAGGTGTGGAAGGAGTTTATTCAAAGATTGGATTTTCATAGACTGGTGTTGGACGTTAATGTTTAGTCACTGTTTTTATAAAAGAATGAAACTGAAACTCTTTTTGCTCTAGTTCTGCATCTTGATAAAAAACTCTCCCACAATGTTAGACTTTAAAATCCCCTGTGGTGTATGATGTCATCAGTGACACATTTGGATCAGTGTTTATCTTCAGAGATTGTTATGATGACTGAGAATATCCACAAATATCTTCAAGGGATTGTTTTCTTACACATTCAGTTTTTTACCACGTGTTTGGCATTTCTTCCTGACAATAATCATAAACCATTTATGGTTCCAGAGTTTGTGTTTATTTTTAGTGTGAATGGAACCAGAACTGTTAGAACCACATCAGTGTCGAAGAAATAAAGAGGATTGTTAACAATGTCGAATGACTTTTTTAAGTTAGTTAAGGTTCATTTTGTCTTATAGCCATAGTAATAATAATAATAATAATAAACACAGCATAGTGTGAACAGAAGTTGACAACGACGCAGCAGAAACACCGACTGACCTTGAGGTAACAACAGAGGCCGTCGCCCTTCAGGTTTCCCTCTCTGTCCTTGTAGAGTTTGACCTTGTACTCCTCAGTGATGGGGTCCCGCATCACGATGCCACACTTGGACATGATTTCAACAAACTCCTCTGAGGTGATGTCAGGAGGGAGACCTTCAAACAGATACATAAATAATTGATTGATCATTGGATTATAGATTGTTTTTTGACATTTTTTTACAATAAAAAGAAATGATAATCCAGACTCACCTGACACGTACACGTTTGTGTTCTTGTTTTCATCAACATCAAACCAGCCTGTTTTTAGAGAAGAGAAATTTATTTTAATTTTGGACGAAGATAAACATTGATGTTATGAATACAATTCTACAAATGTGGCACTGAATTACAGCAGAGCTGCATTGTTATCACTTATATGAATGTGAATATGACTCTACCCTGATCTGCTTTCCTCTTCTCTCCCTTCTGCTTGGCCTCAGCCTCCTGCTGCTCTGGGGTCAGCTTCTCAGTTTCCTCTGCTTTTTTCTCTTTCTCTGGGGGTTTTC
>NC_024325.1:14015960-14032895 GCF_000523025.1 Cynoglossus semilaevis
AGTAGCATTGTTTGCGTCTGGTGTTCCGTCCTGAGTGAAGCCATAGTTGGCCTGGTAGGCTGCAATGAAGTCCTCCGTAACCTAAGAAAGTTAGAATTGAACTATGTTAACAACTATACCAAAATGGACTGTGTCAGTTTAACCAAAGACATTGAGCAATACCTTTGGAAAATAAAACAATAAAGGACCAACCTTTATTTAAGTTTAAATCAATTTTTGAACATGCTTAATGCTGTGTATTAAGTATTAACAAAAACAGCCTTACTTAAAATTTTGTAAATAAAATAAACAGGAATATTGCTATTAGGTGAGATAGTGCTGTACAGTAGACCCTGTTTTTTTTATGTATTTTCATTTACTTTTCAGAACATACTGCTTATAATCAGACAAACCTAACAAATTAATCTCTTTGGTTTAAATTATAACCAGATAAATTGCAGAAAGCAGCAAAGGTTGAACTGTGACGTTAAACTAAAAATAAAAACAAAATTGCTTTTACCTTAGGAAACCAGGCTTTCTTCTCATGATCCCAGTCGTAAACAGTTCCATCTTCGGGGTCAGTGTAGGTGTATGGGTCAGAACCGTCTTCATTTCTCCGGCTATACAGTTCCTGCAGCCGCAGCTGCTCAAGAAATTCTTTGTTTGCACTTGAGTCGCCACTCATCTGCAAGACATGAAATATTAAGGCAAATGGATCAGCAAACTGACGTTTGAACTGTAGTGGTGAATATCTGAAATTCTATAAGGCAATTTAAGTCATTCAAATTTGGGTGTATCATATGGTGCATTGTTATTAGGGTGAGAAATAATCAAATTAAGGTCTCAACCCAATACACTGCTGTTTATTATTATTTATTTTTAAATAACACGTTAACGCCTGTCCTAATGTGGTTTTAGCACAACCGCTAAATGGAGTTAGCCACAGCAGCTAGTTAGTCAAACAAGCTGCAGAAATAGACTACATGCAGAAACGCAATTTATTGTATCAATTAAAATGATTTCCTCTAAAATGGCCTAGTAAAATGGAATTGTAGGTTTCACTGAAAAGCCATGTTTCATTTGTAATTTATTTTTCATTTCGCTCCATGCTAAGGTTTTACCTTGAGTCCGCGACGACGCTTGAAAGAAGCACTTCCGAGGTAAGATTCGTGCTGCGCATGAGCGTCATTTGGAAAGCGCTTGATTTACGGTAAAATACGTGCCGACTTAACAGTATCCAGGGTGTGGGATGTAATACAGATGGGCACAACGAATACTAACACCGCCCATTGTTTTTCGAGAATACGTTGAAAACGAGCACATCTGCTACAAGCACAACACCTTGTACTCGCTACAGCTAAGCTAACTTCTGTTGTAGTTGACAGCCAGGGAAGTCGTAAATGTTTTGATATGGCGGAAAGTGCTGGTAACGTTAGTGTGCCTCCGTCCAACCTTCCTCCGGGAGACCCGCAGCTCATCGCCATGATCGTGGAGCACCTAAAGAACCGGGGGCTGTTTGACGAGTTTCGCAGGGACTGTTTGGCTGATGTTGACACAAAGGTAGCCCACTGACTTAAGCCTCAACGCAGGCTATTGTAAATGTTTTGTTTATCTACGTTTTCATCGTCAAATTTAATGCACGATTTTAGACTTTAATGTTATAAATCTACCTTAAATGTTAAATGTTTACCAGTAAGAAATGTAACGGTATTAGTCAGTTATTCGACTCCAAACGCACCGCCTGACATTGTCATATTTTCAGCCAGCCTATCAGAACCTTCGGCAGAAAGTCGACAACTTTGTGACATCGCACCTGAGTACACAGGACTGGAACGCATCTATCAACAAGAACCAGATGAGAAACGTCCTGAGACAAACTGTCGTTCAGTAAGTCAAGCCTCAGTGTTTTTTTGTATTTAGAAAATATAAACATGCCCAGCAGTGAGTAGAACTTCCTCCCCTGTGGTCTCTCAGGTCTGGTATGTTGGAGTCCGGTGTTGACAGGATCATCACACAGGTCGTGGATCCCAAAATGAACCACACTTTCAGGCCGCATATAGAAACTGCCATCCATGATTTCCTGTCGGGTGACCGGAAGGAGGAGAACTCCTCGGGTTCTAACTCTGTACCTTGTGAAAAGACTGAACCACAGGAGCCCGTGTCCATCTCTGGAGCCAAAACCCCCTGAGGTCTTCAGTGAAGCAGTTTAAAAAGACAGTACCCTGGATCTGCTCTCCTGCTGCAGTGTGTGGGGCTGCGTCTGCCCTCTGACAGTCTGGCAGCAGCAGCAGAGTGCAGGTCCTACAGTTTTCTTGTTGATTTCAGATTGAGAGAAGTGGTTATGCATTGAGAAGCAGCATCCAAAGTTGTTTTGTCTCCTCTTTGCTGCATGAAGATCCAGCTGGAGGAGTTGCACTGCATGGCTCAAGCCTACGTATAATTTTAAACATTTTGGTCACTGTACTTTTTACTGATTCTGACGTAAACTTTATTTTGTAGTTTTGAATGTTGTTAAATTCAGAAATTTCCCTCAGGGATTCTGCGTATATAAAAATGTTTTTCATGTTTACAGCTGCATCAACTCAGCCTCAAATTGAATTTCTGCTCAAAAAAAGTGTTGCCATCTTTCTAGAAGTCAATTATTTTACATTTTAAAAGGCTGTTTTATTTGTGTGCATGTATGTAGTCATGATTGTGAATCTTTTACTTTTGATTACGTCACAATTCTGCTCTGAAGTCGCTTTGGTCTCATTTATTCTCATTTTGTGTCTGCTGTCAGAAATTGCGTTTCTAGTTGCCTTGTAACAAAGTGGCACCACTAGGTGGGGTAATTGTTCTCGTTCCTTGAACTTGTATATTTTACCTTTTTGGATTCGTTTTTTTTCTTGAAGGAAGGAAACGTTTTACTGCATGTGCTGACATTTGTATTTTTTCTTTAATTTGGTTATGTAATAAATTCAAACACATTACAAAATGTGGCCTTTCTTTTGTTTCTGTGACAAATAACATAATAAAGAAAGAGCCTCTTTATTATACTAGTTTGTTACATTACTAAATTATTGTTGTTTTACATTTTTTTATATGAAACATTTAAGAATGTGTTTGACTTCTGCAGGGAATATATTATTTTTTAACGTGACAAAAACCTCTGAGGTTCTGGTCTTTACTCTAACCGTGGCACAGTTTACCTAGACTTCAACTTCAGTCACTACAAAGTGTTTGTGTACAACACCAGACGTTGTGCAACTATATTGATTTCAGTGTTGTTTTGGCAGAGAGCTGCTCTATATGTTCACAGTGGAGGAGAACGACAGACGACAGCAGACTGGCTTCGAATGTTTCACCAACAATTTTGGTTTTGGGAATAAATTGTTTGCAGGAAACAAATACATTTCAACTACGAGGAATGACACTTTTTTTCTTTGATCTAGCCTCATATTTCTGCATCACAAAAGTATTTTCACATTTACATTTACTTTATGGTACAGAAAGGAATTAAATATACATATTTCTTTCATTTTAGGCCAGAGTTTTGTTACTGTTTTGCTCTGGGCTAACCGTTAGCTTTCTTGCAGTTATCACTAACACTAAACAAACACTAAGCAAAGAGCTTTTTATGCAACATTAAATGTCATTCTTATCAGTTAACTTAACATTTCTTTTCATCCACCTCCCATTTGTTTTCTTGACTTGGCTTTAAGGTTTATGGAAAAGCTTCCTCCACAGGTCAGTTACCGCAAAGACGACACTTATGAGGTTGATCTATGAGCTCACACACACACACACACACACACGCAGATATATAGAATGTTGTTTACAACAACATCATGTCAGAGACAAAAGTTCAAGAGGGTCCTGACTGTGTGCTGTTTGCACAGGGCTGTGCCATTTTGGGCCTGTGAGTTAGTGAGTCAGTCGGTGAGTGTGTTTGAGTATTTCTGTGTGTGTTCGGTGTCGGGTCGAGAGGTCGTTGTGTGGGTGGTCATCAGAGGTCGTGTGAGGGAAGTTGTGGGATGTTGTTTTGAAGCGAGATGAGACAAAAACACCGCAATCCTCAAAAAGTCCTTAACCAAACTTTGAAACATTAGCCCCCGTCTGGGCCCCGTGCTGACACACACACACACTCACACTCACTAACACACACGTTGTCTTCTGCACCGACCACACACACCCGTGAAGAGCTTCTCCTGAAGGCCTCTGGGATGCAGGGCAGATGAACTTGAGGAGGCAGGGAAGCTCACATGATGGTGACTATGTCACCGTGTCAAATGACCCTGACCTGTCCCTCTGTGGATGTAAGGGGCCAAAGGTCACGGCTGTTATGATTCAAAACATACTACGGCAACAACATGAGGCTGAAAGACGTCCCAGAGGAGAAAACCAAAGCTCACAACTGACCGCAGCAGTTAGAGAAAATATTAACATCACGCTCGTCAACAGTATAATATAATATTAGCAGTTTTTGTCCTGTCAGTGCAGGGTTTCTCACTCTGAAGCATCACCTCCCCAAACGTCCAAGTCATTTTAAAAGTAGCGATACTTTAAATTCTGTGGATCTTCTTCACCTCTTCCTGAGAAAGAGTTTAAAACTGTGGCCAGAATACGTGAATTCTTTTGCAAATTCTTCAAATACACGAACTGAACCTCTTCACATTCAGGCTCCTTTTCTCTTTCTCAGTCTGCTGCTTCTCATACGCTCCTCACTGCACGTCCCTCTGCCAAGGAAGCAGCTGCTAACCCTCAAACACACACACACACAGTGGAGAAGGCTGGCTGGCAGGTTAATTGAGTGCGGATGTCTTGAGTGGTTGACCTCCTCGTACCCCCACAGACTGTGGAAGAACGGGAAAGACAGAAAGGCTGCGGGAACGCTTTCACAAATGTGCAGTTTGTGAATGAGGAGTTTGGTTTCGTTGCCCTCAGCATCACGACCGTTAACGTCCTCAGATGAAGGCTTTAATGATGATTTTGGAACCCTTTGGAGGTAATAGTAATGTTTAAGCCATTCAATCAATTAGTAGAGGAAAAACTAGAGGGAAAAGAAAAAAGGAAAGCTCACGCAGAAAAACAGTGCAGTAGTACCACTGCTGACTAAGGCTAATGCTGCTATGCAAAGATCCACAAAACATTATAGATCTATCTAAAGATTAGCCACTAATTCATAAATAAATTGCCCCAAAATTCCTCCTGATAAAAGTTCCTTGCACTGAAGATTACTGTTATTGCAAAAATAGCAAAATGTTGAATAAAACTGTAGCTATATCTAGTTAAAAAGAAAACCCCGAAGATAGAAAAAGTGAATAATATGTCTAAAAAAAATAAATTTAAATTCGCCAAGAGGACAAGTTAAGCAAAGCACGGAAATAAGGAAAGAAATAAGAAAAATAAACACACGATATTTATAGCTATGTATCGGTAATAGCCAAAGGCTAGTAAGTAGCTAGCAACGACTAAAAAGTCACTGATGAACCAAAAATAAACAAGACTTAAAACATAGTAAGTTTTTTAAAAGTGTTTTGTGTTAGCGCAAAAGTTTAAAAAACAAGAAGAAATCATTTCCAAATATGTTTTAAAAATATTTTTCGTGTACATTGAAGGGGGAAAAATCGAGAAAAGAGTTTTTCAGGCTCCGTCTGCTGCGCGTCCACAACGTCCCGCTCTGATTGGTCGAGACTCACACCCTCTTCTCTCCGCCGCTTCGTGCACGCGCAGCCGCTTCAGCCTTATATATAGCGTGCCCGCGGTCAAGCTGTGTGTGTGGTGGGAACTCCCTCAGTGAGAGGCTGCGCTGCTGCTTTTGCTGCTGCCGCCGCAGATCCTGCCGTTTTTTTAAATAAAAAAAAAAAGAAAATAATAATAATATTAAACAAAAACACGTTTCTTTACTGTCTCCCCTCCGTGTGACGCAGACATGCGGGTCACAGTGTCCTCTGGGGCTCCTCTGCTTATGCTGCTCCTGGCTCTTCAACAGGTGCTGAGTGTGGATCTGCATGACGTCCAGGAGAAGCAATTGAGTCTGGCCAAGAGGAGACTGACCCTGCAGAGCACAGGTGAGCCGCACGCATCTACCGTACTGCACACGCGTACATGTGCACGTAGCGTTAGTCCTGCGCCAGTGTCAGAGTCACCAGAGTCATTCAGTGGAGCTGGTACATGTGTAGTCAACACGTGTTGTTCACTGACAAAATACTCTTTTACTGAGTGATAGATTATGCTGGGATTTAATTAAATACCAATAAACCATAAAATGAGACTGGAATGGTAGGATTCCTGTCAAAAAAAAAAAAGTTTAATTACTGACTATTGCTATGGCGAAACCACTTGATGAAGAGATGTGCTAAAAATGAATGTTAAATCAGTGTTAATTATTCTAAGACAGCAGGGGGAGCTCCTCCAAAATAAATGGTCCAATATGTACGATTATTTTAACGTTTTATTTACTGGAGTGGAAAGATAAGATCGTTCAGAATCAGCTTTTCTTTTCATACTACATGAGCAGCCAAGGGTATTAAACCCTGTTGAAGCTCAGCTTCTGGATCGATGATGGTGGCGAAATGCATCCCTTCCACATTAGCTAGCCTTCACAGAGAGTAGTGAGCGGGTGTGGCAGCAGGGTGTTCTGTGTGACGATTGGACGAGGTGTTTAAGATGCAGAGCCACATTTAAAAAATGCTGAAGGGAGTTTTGTTCTCAGTTCTCTGTGGAGTTTTTAAGTGACATCACCGATATTATCGGCCCGATATTAGCATAATTATTTAATATCTGTAAGAATTGTCATTTTTTCTGCGTGAAAGTCACTAGATGGCAGCATTGCAGGTCATTAATTTAATCTGGTTTGAACTGATAAATCAATAAATATTACCAGGACTATATCGGTATCGGTTGAAATCGTTTGGACATTATCGAATATCGGCTAAAAGTTCATATTCGAATATATTCTTCTGGTCAGAGAGAAGACTGCAGCAATGACCGAACGTCTTCATTTTCTCTGTTTATTTTTTATTTTCTTCATTTCCTGTTAATTGACTTGCGTCGAAATAGAAAATTAAGTGTTTGGACATTATCGAATATCACTAAAAAGTTCATATGGGACTTCCCTAATATATTCATCTGGTCAGAGAGAAGACTGCAGCGATGACTCTCTGTTTATTTATTTATTTATTTTTTCATTTCCTGTTAATTGACTTGCGTCGACTTGCATTCATGGCTCCTTGACCCCGTGATGTCCTCTGTAAACAAACACGACTCCCGGGGTAATTTAACTTTGACACCCTGATTTAAAACAGTCACATGGGAGACGGTGCAGCAGCCACAAACACAGGAGTAAAAAAAAAAAAAAACTTCAGTCATTGTCTTTATTCTGTTTTATTAACTCGAAACATCCAGACTTAATCTTCTTCTTTTCTCTTTTTTCTTCTTCTTCTCCTGAGTTTACTAATTTTTTTTCTTTCTTTTTCTTTTTTTTTTGCTGCTGCTGCTTGTGATTCTCTGCATGTTATTTTAATTTCTTCATGAAGCCAAAGAAACACAATCACTTCATCCTGGGATAAATAAAGTTTTCCATTCTGCATTGTTGTGGAATTTGGCATGAATATTTATTATTTCTTAATTCTGTCTTTTTTTTTTTCTCCAACTATTCCCCAGCACTAACACATGTCAGAGTGTGCAGTAACGCGAGCGTGACCTCACGGCACCTCCGTGACCTCTGTGGATCTCTCACCGCATACTTGAAAATAATGATCCTGCAGATAGTTTACATTCTGTGCTCGTTAGTCCGAGCCTATAGGCTGCTCTCCCGGGTCGCTCGTGCGTCGTCCAGCACCAGAGCGCGCCCATGTGGTTCTGTTGGTGTCGCCTGTAACTCAACGCTCCGCTCCGGAGGCTCGATCCTGTCTAAGCACATTCTCTCCGTACCTCCAGCAGAGAGAGGCATGACGGCATCTCCGGGCCCCGAGCTGCTGCTGCTGCTGCTGCTGCTGCTGCTGCTGCTGCTGCAGACTCACAGACTGTCTAACACAGTCTCACAATAACAAACCCAGCTGCCGGTTAAAAATTAACTTTAAATGAACTACATTGTAAAAGTTATCAGTCACATGTGGCCCCTGCAGGTTCAAAAAGGTCAGGAATAATAATGGGTTGTGGACAGAATCCTGGGTAAATGTCTGTGAAAAGGAGGTCAACTTTCTCACGGTCGAGGGCTTTTAATTCAACATTAGATGTTGACTGAGCTAAATGTTAGCCAAAAATAAGTCAAGCTGCAACAAAATAGCTAAATGTTAGCCAAAAATCCACAGAAACTTTAGCCTCATTTATCTTGATAAGCTCAGCTGCTGGAGTCACAGCGTGTTCCTCATATGAACTGCTGCAGAGCTCGGAGCTTTCAGAGTGTTAGCGAATCTGTTACCGACGGTGAAACTGGAGCAAGAACCGGAGTCAGGACCCCGTTCACGTCTTTGTCGGGTTTGAACCAAACAGCCGTGTTCATCCTCGTCCTCCTCTCTCAGTGGACGGTCGAACCATCAACACCTCGTACCGTTCCTCTGATTGGCTCGTTCCTAATCCCGCTGTTCCAACATTCAGGACAAAGAGGAAGCTGTAACAGCTCAAATGACTCAACACAGTTCAGACTGTTGAACTTTGACCTCACCGTGACCAGGTCGTGCTCTTCACCGTCCCCTCTCTCTCTCTCTCTCTCAGTGGAGATCCAGAGCTGTCTGGTGAGTTCAGGGGACGTGGGCTGTGGGACGCTGCAGTGTTTCAACAACAACTCCTGTGAAATCCAGGGACTTCACCACATCTGCCTCACGCTGCTGCACAACGCCGGCCACTACGACTCGCAGGTGACAACGACGCCACTCCTTTACCTGTGTGTCTCTGATTAAAGTAGTGATTTTTGGGCGTCTGCACCTGCTGACCCCGTCTGAACCCGTGTTCAGTGGTAACTGAAGGCAGACTCAGAAAAGACAGATTTGGATCCAGGTTGGTTTTCTCTAATCCCATCAGTCATTACAGTCATTTGTGAGGAATGTTTGTGGCATAGTGAGCAGGGCATAGTTATGCATGGCACTGGTTCCAGTATAAACTGACAGGGGAAGTGAAATGAGAGAGGGAACAGTGTGTCCACTGGAACAGACGTGTGAGAGAGAGACAGAGGGGGAGGGAGAGAGAGAGGGGGAGAGAGAGAGAGAGGGGGAGAGAGAGAGAGAGGGGGAGAGAGAGAGAGAGGGGGGGAGAGAGAGAGAGAGGGGGAGAGAGAGAGAGAGGGGGGGAGAGAGAGAGGGATGCAAGTCTAATGTGATGCAAGTCTAATGTGTCTCCACCACCAAGTGGGTGACATTCATCCAGGATCAGGGAGTAAGTGTGTGATGAATTTATAATCATACACTCAATAACACAATCCAAGTGGTTTTCCACAACAGTGTCGTTAGAGGAATTCAACCCAACTGTGAGTTTTTAGCCCTTGGATTTTATGTCAGTGTTTAACTGTGTGCAAAATAAGGCTCCTGGACCTTTTACCGGACCTAACAAAAGGCCAGTGGGTCATCGTTTGGTTATGATTAGTTTTCTATAACAGAGCATTCTAAAATTCTGTCACTGTTTGAGCGCCTGCGATCTGTGACATCATAGATAGTGAACCTCACCCCCCCTTGTGGCTATGCAAGGTAATGTGGTATGGCTTTTGTATCGTTATTGTGTCAATACCATCGTGTTGAAGTAGATTTTTGCCACTTGTCTAACGTCGAGAGTTAGAAATGTTCTATTGCCACAGCATCACATAGTGGTCAGACTCGGTGCTACAAATTTACATCCCATACATTAGAAAAAAAACTTCTTCTGGAGGATTGTTTTTGTTTTCACAAACATATTTTTCCAAAACAATCCAATATGCAAATGAGTTCCAGCGCAACAGCACCACGCAGTGGCCAAAGGAGGCAAACGTGCTTCTTTGGGATACATCATTCTTAGTTAGGTAAAATTCAGTGTCTTTGTTCAGAACTGGAGCAGTGTGATTGGCTGACGTCTTTTTCATTCTTCTTCTTCTCAGGGTAAGTCTTTCGTGAAAGATGCGCTGCGGTGCATGGCCCAAGGGCTTCGACAGCGCTTCAGTTGCGTGAGCCGTCGATGCACATCCATAAAAGAGATGGTGTATTCACTCCAGAGAGAATGCTACTCCAAACACCAGCTGTGCCTGGCTCTGCGGGACCACATGGACACCACGGGGAACCTGGTCCAGTTCCAGCTGATGTTCCCTCCGGGGTAAGAGAGCGCAGCCTCCACGGTCGTCCGTTCTCCGTCAGCGACGGCGTAGAAACTAGCCGCAAAAAGACCTGGTCTGCGTTCTTTTGTTTTAAAGTCGTGCGAATTTACAGCTGCCATAAACTGAGCAAAATGTTGCACTAAAACCTGAGGTTAATGAATCACATTCACAGACACCAGAACTCACATTTAACAGTCCTGGCTCCTTTTGTCCGTGCGTCTCGGTTTATACGGCCGTAGATCTGTGTGTGGGTTCAAGGTTTTTTTGTTTTATTTCCTGGTACCACACACTTTTTACTACTTTTATAGTTATTGCTTTAATAGTCCACGCAGCATTTTTGAACCCAACGTCTTCTTTCGCACTGGAACTGTTTTCACTGCTCTGTGCAGTTGCAGGCACAATTCCACCGTGCACATGCAGTGACAATGAGGCCTATTCTTTTCTATTCTTTAAAAAAATAAAAAATAAATAAAAACCTCCACTCACAGGAAGAAAATTAGAATTCATTATCATCCACTGGATCAGTTTTTATTGGCAGAACTTGACCCACTGACAGTGAGCACGAAGAAAGGAGCAGTGTTGAGGAAGGAGTCGGGAGGCTGCAGCAGCACCCGTGGTATTAACTACACCTTTAATAGACCGACAGGTTCCAGCTTGTGGTCTTAATCAGGGTCTTGACGAAGGCCACAGGCTGAAACATGCCGCTCTAATAAAGCCGCACCACACAAGCTGCCGGAGCGGCTGCACTTCCTGAAGACACCGAACAAGGGCCGATTGTATTTAGCTGCTCCACGTTAGCAGCCACGAGGAGAGGCGATCAGGTTCAGGAAAAGGAGACGGAGAAGAATTACAGCCACCACACGTAGGAGAACACGTAGGAGAACACGTAGGAGAACACGTAGGAGATCCAGATCTGACAGAACCATCTCAGAACCTTCTCATTCAAAAAGTCTTCATTTTTACGACCTGCAACTCATTTCTTTATCTCTAAAATTTAAATAAAAAAAAACAAAAAAACAACATCTACACCCGCCGGTTATTTAGCTTTGTGCTAATTTTTAGATTTTGCTTTTGGTCAACTTTTAATTTCTGGGATTATTTAGGGCTACATTTATAACGCCGATGTTTTATATATTTGTTTTCTTTCTTTGAATCGTACACTACGTATTTCCACCTTCCTCTGGTTTTCAGACTTCATTGAAAAGCTAAGGTTTATAAATATAAATGTTAGCGTTAGTATTAGTCCGAGAAGACTAATATAAAAGCTCTTTTTTTCTTGGTGCGTTTCCATCCAGACCCTACGTGGAGCTGGTCAACTTCCTGTTAAAGTGCGACGACGAGGTCCGGTCATGGGTCAGCCGGCGTTTGCGTGGACAGTGCGAGCAACACTGGGGGGCGCTGTGTGGAAGTCTCGGCAACCCCTGCTCTCTCAGCCAACCGGGTGCTCAGCAGCAAGGCACCGCCCCGACACCCACCGTGCCGTGGCCCATCACCGCTGCTCAGGGACAGGTGGCGGCGGACAACAGGGGCGGGACCAACAACAGGATCAACAACGACACGACCAATCCCGGCCATCTAGCGTCAGAGAAAATCAACGGGACGACTTAGTAGAGCGGCCGGAGACGCGGGTTCTCCGCTGGTGCAGACAGGGTACAGAGATACAGACGCTCATACACTTATTACGATTCTATTCAGTAGTGGTGGTAGTTGATGTAGTTTTACTAGTAT
This sequence comes from Cynoglossus semilaevis, assembly GCF_000523025.1. Classification (NCBI taxonomy): domain Eukaryota; kingdom Metazoa; phylum Chordata; class Actinopteri; order Pleuronectiformes; family Cynoglossidae; genus Cynoglossus; species Cynoglossus semilaevis. The sequence goes on from NC_024325.1 coordinate 14,027,926, forward strand.
ACTCAGTGTAGTTGGTTTAGTGCTGGTGAAAGTGATGCAAGATAACTTATTTAATCTGTGGACTTTTGTTTTTTGTTTTTTGTTTTGTTCTTTACATTTGACTTTCTAAAAAAAGGATTCAAACCAGTAATCTACCTCACTTCAACACAACAATAAAAACCACAGTGACTGTTACAGGAAACACCTAAACACTACAGGGAACGTGTGCTTAGCTCGAGTGCAGCTAAAGATCAGTATTCTACCTATTTAAAGCTTTTTTTTTTATTTATCTGCATTTTTGTTTGATGCAGTGGAACAGCCTCAGTCTGACGTTCCTGTCGACCAGAGGAGACGGTCTCAAACGGTCAGTGGGTGGTTCTCAAACACGGGTCAAAATATCGTCACATGTGACAGAACACATTTAGATTAGATGGCTAACTAGTAAACAATATCAGAACGCAGCAGCAGAACTGGTAGCATTAGCTGCTAGCCTCTTTTCTTAGGATGACTAATCTACTCCACAAAGACAGAGAAAAAAGATTAAAACTTTTTTTAGAGACTGCGACCCGATTTACCAGCACATAAAATTCACAAAACTTTTTCAACTATTAAAATAAAACTCAAAAGTCGATGGTGAACGCTAACACAACAGCATTCAGTACATAATGCTACAATCGCATACAGTTGACCTGAAGGAATCATCGCTGCTCCAACTTAAGATCACACACCAGACCTTAAGGACACTGCCTTGATGTTTGCTGTTAGCAAGCAAGTTGTACATTGAATGTCATTTGTCAAATTTATTCAGGAAATCACAGGAACCACAGGTTACCAACCCCCGGACCAGCAGAAGAAGAGAACTAGTCTCATTAGTACCAAACATCAACACTCTACTCTCCGTCCTGTCCTGAGACCCAGTTCTGGGTCATGACTTTGGCCGTTTGAGTCACAGTCAGGGTGTAGTCTGCACTCTTGAATGACGACATGTTTGGATAAATGTGTATTTTTGATGTTGGACTTGAACAGTCACATTTCATACAAACACCCAGGTTTCAAGCTATACTTTTGTAAGTTTTTATTTAAATGGAGCTTTTAAGAAAAAAAATGTAGATTTGTAAGCAGTTTTTAAATGAAAAATAAATAAGCTATAATGACGAAACTGTACGGAGAGACGTGTGTTAAATTAAGTCTGGATTTACAGCGGCAAAGTGTGATTCAAGTCGCAAATGCTGCCATCTGGCGCCACATATGTGAAACTGCAGCAGAACCACGTACAGAAAACCTTGATTTTTAAAAAAAATGTCAATCCTTTTTTGACAACATAAAAACACGAAGCTGACCATCCAAACACTGACTGCAGCACAGACACCCACAGACCATCTCACACAGGTTTACCCATCTTTGCTGAACACACACACATTTAGCTTCGAGGTGTCTTCAGATGCAAATATTAGTCCTTTTTTTATGTTGATTTATTTCTCCAGTCCAGTATACATTTTCTACTGATACAAAATATGATTCATTATCATCAAAACTACAGCTGTGATAAAGAAAGTTTTTTAAACATTCACATCTTGATCAGATTATTGTTGACTCTTAGTTTGAATCACAGTTCAGTAAAAGGACTCCTTAAATGGCAGTGTCTTATTTAAACTACTGTCTTAGGCACAGTAACACAGTAATACTACAGTACTGCAAGTATTTAAAGTAGACGTTCAAAACTCACAGCCCAAAAACAACTGCTAACTGTGACTGGGTTGGACCACGGTCTGTCCAATCACAGACGTGACCTCAGACTGCATTAAAATCTCCACATGAACTGACCAATAAGAAAATACAATGATGCCTTCACTGTCCTGGGAAAAAGGTTTAACCAAATCACCTTGAACAATGACACCTGGAGTTAACTTGTACTTCACAGTTTGAGCCACTTGGGTGCAGTGTTTTCCTTCCTAAGTCACATGGATGTTATTATGTCCTGGCTAATTATAAGACATGTTATTACACTGTTAAAGTCAGTGAAGGGGGCATGGTTGGGGGGGGTCTGAAGCTAAAGGAAGTGTTCAAGAAGTTAAGAAATGATTAATGTTCTGACAAATGTGACTCAGAATCAGAAGAACTGTTGGTTTTGTGGCAGCAGGAGAAGGAGAGGAGTCTATATTCAGACAGTCAAAGAAAACAAACAAACTACACTGAGAAACCGGACACTCATCAGGTCCAAACCATTGGAGGTCGACAACCTCGTTGTAAACAATAACAAAGTCCTGAAACAGTTTGACAAACGGTGTACCGTAAACAGTACTTTGCTGTAACAGCCCTCTCACTCCTGGTACTATTGAACCAACACGTGCAGCCCATCAGTCCATCCTCATAAAGTCCATTCTTAGACACAAACCCATAGTGAGAAAAATACCTGGAAGCCTCTGTCTGGACGACGGTTAGATGAAGGGGAAAAGGCGTTTCTTCAGGATGTAGAGAACTGTGGCGAAGAACAGAGCCAGCGCCAGAAAGATGAGCAGTTTGTCCGTCAGCTCCCGTCGGTTGTACTTCAGGATGAGTTTCCTCCCCAGGTGAATGGTTCCTGTCATGCTTTTGAACTCCTCGTTGGTTTCCTGCACCGTCCTGGAGGAGGTGGCTGAGGAGGTGCAGAGATCGGTTTGAACACGAACAAGTCACCAGAGGAAAAAAAAACAACTGTGTGTGTGGTTTACCCAGTGAGCCGATGGTGTCCTCGCTCTGCTTCACCTGCTCAGCCATCAACCTGCTGACAGACATCAGACTCTCCGTGATGTTACTGCTGGTCTCCACCAGGCTCTCTTTAGTCGCCTTCCTGGGACAGAGACACACACAAAAAACCAAGGGTTAGATTTTAATCTGAGCAGTTAAATCTTTACTGAAAACCTTGGGTTGACCATAATAACCAGTCTGTCTAATAAACAGTCTATAATCTATGAAATAAATATAACCGTGACAATAACAATAACTTTGTTGATTCCAACAGAACCAGCGCTGACCTGTGTCTGACGGTGTGGTTCTCTCCTCCACACAGCAGCTCGTCCTTCTCCACGTTGTCCATGGCCAGTTTACAGGCCAGGTTGGCTTTTCTCCACGCTGTCTGGTTACTGTGGCAAGAGCAGCACAGAAACCAAGTGTTAAAAACTATGTATGTGTGACGGTGTGTGTGTGTGTGTGTCAGTGTTAGCACCTCATCATCTGTCTCCTCTGACTCTCCGTCTCTGCCTGTATGTCCTGTCTGTCCGTCTCTCTGTCCTGCTCTCTGGCCATCTGCTCCAGATCCTGAAAATATCAAACAAATCATTTTGCTAAAAATATAATATATGTAAATATGTAAAAAAAATTAAGAGAGTAAAATGTTTAGAGTCTGACCTGTATTCTGACTCTGAGTTTGTTAAACCTCTCTTTGACCTGAGCGTTGAGTTCCCTGTGAGAAGACTGAGGTCCAGGACAGTCCCTAATGTCCTGCAGGTGAACAGTTAATATCTTATTAAAACTATATATTTATCAGACTTATTAACATTAAATTCATTAAATTCAACCAAGCAAACGGGTCAATATCCTTCTTGTTGAACAAAATGAAAACAAATAACGAACATTTAAAGCCAACGTCGATTTTGAACAAACAATGTCATAAATACGTGAAAATAAAAACAACTTTTTCTTTAGTTTTCATTTTATGCAATTTGTTGGGAAATAAATGTCCATCTTATAATGTAAAACACACCTGGTGTATTTACGTGAATAAACATTCAAGCGGACATCTTAACACAATCCGTGACGGAGTATTTAAAACTGTAAATGAAAACTGTTTTCAGTCGTCGGGTGAACGTTTAGTACAATTATCGTTACCCGAAGGAAAAAATAATAATATTTGTTACTTAACTGACGTTTAAAGTTCATACCTGAATGAGAGCTTTAATTTCGAGGTCATATTTAATGATTTCCTGAGCACAAATTCGGACGTGAACGTCCATAGAAGACGCCATATTTGTTTTCCTACGGCGAACAGCACGGCCAAAATACACGGCTAAAGGCGAAACAAAACATACAACAGGAAACCGAAAAAATTTCAATTTAAGTTCAGTTATTGGCTTATCGACAATTTCAAATATTTTAAAGTAATTGAATATCATTTTTATAGGTGCAACATTAACATACAACAGTATTTTTTTCCTGTGGTTGAAGTATTACTCCTAACATGCTTTAAAGTTACTGTAAGTATCTGATTAATGTCACAACCTATTTAAAAATATTATTACAAAAAAAATTTTAAAAAATTACAAAATATTTAAAAAAATATTTGTTACAGTTAACAGTTGCTTTTGAAATTATGTGATGTATGACATTCTAATGTTTAATAATTCATTTACAAACTGTTTTATTCCTCATTAAATTATTTTTATTTGTAACAAGTGTAATTTTCTAACATTTGCAGATATTTTTGTAACTGGAATCATCCCAAAGACAAAGATTATGGGGTGCTAATGGATTTTATTGTTTGATATTAAAATCAATAAACATAATCAGACTACTGTGGTTTACAAGCAAAGCTGTGGTACCAACTCTTGGCTGATACAACCGACTGAGAATGATTAAAAAAAAAAAAAAAGAAAGAAAAGAGGAACGGGGAGAGAAAGTCAGGAGGCACAAAGAGAAGACAGATTCAGGGCAGGTGTTTTCACCATGACAAGCAGTCAGAGACAAAAACCATGAGCTGGTACAGCAGAAACCAAAAACAAAGTTTACATTTTCATGCATGTGCATAAAGCAACAAACTGTGCCTCTGAGAAAGAAAATACAAAAAACAAAAAAAAAAAACACAATGGAGAACAAAAAAAGTTAGTTTAAACATAAGTTCAAACCTAGCACGACATTTATTACACAACATAAATATAACAACTGTCAAGATATTGTAATAGAACAGGCATATATGTGAACTACAAATATAGACGTCGTAGCTAAAGAGAGGGTCA
>NC_024325.1:14032940-14034386 GCF_000523025.1 Cynoglossus semilaevis
TCTTTTTTTTTTTTATTTTAATTCATTTTAGTCACCAGAAGGTCTATTATAGAGCACTTAGCAATGAAGTACAGCCTTCCTACGTTGACTGGTGAGAGGAACACACACAGGACTAACTACAGGAAGATCCATGCTGTCGATCTAGTCAAAGAAGTCACCATACAAGATCAGAAGCATCATAACGGTGTGGCGCTCAGAGTGAAGGATACGTCCCACAGCCTCTACATGTTTTTGGACCTGTTTGGACTTTGTGGACAGTGACATCCTCACTGTCTGTTCCTACCATTAGAGTGGATAAAACTTAAAACCACCACAGATGTCTGCAGGTAAACATTTTTGTCTTTGATACATGTCTCTTGCTCCATGCATTTTGGCAAGTCTGTAAGATGTGAGTCACTGCAGTGTTGGATGAAGAGTTTGACGAGTGTAAAAATTCAGCAGAAAGAGACGGGTTTGTTTGGGTTGTTGCTGTTTGTTCCGTAAGATTAGTCTGCAGGAGAGGATCTCCACCCTCTCCCCAACATTCAGGGTCTCTGCCCACCAGCCTCGAGTGACCCCCCTTCCCCTCCCCACCTTATCGCAGGAGGCGCCCTGACCTGACTAATGCGGACCAAAGCCCTTTCCGGAAAACCAAGAATGAGCAGAAAGTCTGTGGTGCGTTGATGAGGTTCTTCTATCCTCACAAACACAAGCAATGGTTCAGATTATCTCCATCAAAGTCAGAGAGAGCAAATGACCGGACCGGACCGGACTGGACCGGACCGACCCTGACGTGTGACCTGAGTCTAAAGAGGCCTGTAACCTCAGTCGTGAACGGTGATGTCCAGCTAAGGTTCTTTGGATCTACAGCCCTCTCAGTCGTGTCAACCCACAGACCATAAACAGGAAATGAACGCAGACGTCACGTCGTCGAGCGGAGCTGGTTAAAGTGAAGCCACGAGTAAACAAAAGCACTTCATCTGCCAGTGAAAGCACATGAACGAGATTCACCTGAACTCCAGACAAGTGTCACTCTTCGTTTGGTCTACAGCTACAGCTACACGTGTCACTCTGATAATCCATGGACTACATCCACGGTCTCTGGTCCAACAGGACGTTTCATGGGCTTCACAGACGACATGAAGTCAGAGTCACAAAGAAAAATGATCAAGTAGAACAAAAAGAGAACTAAAAATAAAGATGAGACCAAAAAAAATATTTTTTTTTGTAATTTTAACTGTTTCTACACCTACATGTCATTGGTTTCATTAATCTTAAAGAAATCTGCCGATTTAAAGTGCAACGTCACTGTAAACTTAACAAATCTACTCATCTTATTTCAACTATTCATTTCTAAGTTAAGCTTATTATAAGTGATGGTTAAAATGTTTTACTCAACATTCTAATATTGTTTTTATGTCCAGAGATAACACACAAAATAAATTGGTTTTGTAACGACTCATTCTG
>NC_024325.1:14034436-14036427 GCF_000523025.1 Cynoglossus semilaevis
TAATAATATTAGCGGTGAACAAACATTTAATACGGTAAACCATACGGTAAATAAGTAAAACAATAAAGCTTTTCGTTTTGTGCTAATCTTATAAGAAAAAAGCAACTAATGTTGTATACTAATTAGCAAGCGTTCCTGTGACGTGCTGTCTATTGACGACAAAGTGGAAATCGTAAAACAATAAAAATGGTTTAAGTAATAAAATATAAACTGGATAAATTAAAACATTACAATTGGTTTCAAATAAAACATGACATTTTTAAAATTATTCTTATTTTTTTCTACACACTTGAAAATGACTTTAAATTTAAAACTATGAACAAAAAGTAAAAGAAAAAAAAAGTGACTCTGAGTTGTGTCTGTAAATCTCATGACAAATCCTTAATCCCAGGTTTTCTTCTAGGAAAGCTTCAAATTCAGAATCGACCAAAGTGACTCCTTACGTCTTAATTTAAAGGACAAAAACCAACAACTCTTTAAAAAAGTGGCATCTTGATTAGGGCGCAGGGGGGAAAGGCAATCAAACATCAAACTGTATCGACGTGCAACAGTTGACAGACTCAAAGCATAAATATCAAAACTAAAGAAAAATAACATATTAACCATAAAGCCGGACAGCGCCCGCGTGAAGACACAACATTCATGGTCTTTTCTGGATCCTGACGACAAGAAAACTAGTCTAACATTAATCAGCAAAGCAGCAGCAGCAGAGACGCCTCGCTGTGTCAGCGTACAGCAGTGCAGCAGTCAGAAAAACACCAGACTGACCAGAGTCATCAACAGGATTAGGGTTAATAATCAGAATCACAACAATATGGCTAATACAGCTTTTTTTTTGTTTGTTTTTGTTTTTTTTAACACAGCCATGTTAGCACCCAGCCACTGACAGATTAGCACCACAGTTTTAACCTCCATGCTCAGTTTGTCGCTTCATTCGCAGCCTGCGACTCAGTGCCAACACTGACTTCAAGGAGGGTCTGGCACTTCATAAGAGTAAAGAAACTGAAAGTTCTGTCATGTGTGTACATGTTTGTGTGTGTGTGTGTGTGTGCGAGAGAGAGATTTTTTTTTCAAATCTTACTCAAAGAGGTCACAAGAGGCAGCAACACAGTGCTCCATGTCTGAACCAAAGAAGAAGAACGGCGAGAATGCGTTGTGTGTAGTCGAGCAGTTTGAATAATAAAAAAAATAAAGCAGGCCTCTGTCGCCCTCTGCCTCAGACACAGTGGAACTTTGCTCTTCTCTACATCAACACACCAGCGGCGATAATAGCAGCAGCAGCAGCCAAAACAGAACAAAGACAAAATACTGTGGCATAGTGGGCAGAGAAAGAGTTTATATCAGAAGCAGGTTTCCCAAAACCACGCCAGTCCACCTTAAAGTCCACCTTAAATCAGCCTGTGGATTTTTTTTATGCCCTGGTGAAATGTTGAGTTAACTCTTTCGAAACCTGAGTGAAAACTATTCAGTCGTGAATCTGTAAGTATATAAAGACTTTTTTTTTCCATAAAGGGTTATGTTGTTATTGTTATATAAAATGCTTAACAGTAAGAAGCCAAAGAAACAAAACAAAATAAAATAAAATACTGCCAAAGAAGGCACAGCAACTGCGAACCAGTTAAGTTAGCTCAAAACAGCGGGTGACTAAATATTGGACAAAAGCTGAAAAAAATGTTACTAAAAACCAAGCAAAAAAAAAAACACAACAGGACTAAGAACAATAGCCCCAGGAATGACCTAGAATAGCCTTAAAACATTTACCAGGGCAAAAAAAAACACCATTTGTCATCAACAGGTTTTTTTTTTTCAGTAATACTAAGAGAAAAAAAAGTTGATTTTTTTTTCAATCCAGACCTAAATAACCTATTTGAAAGATTATTATTTTGAAATTTAGTCTGTGTTTTGGGAAACCCTGCCCCCCCCCCCCCCCCCCCCTGACAAAAGGTGCAAATTTGTGTTGTCATGGATTTGATTAAGGCAACTACGTCAGC
>NC_024325.1:14036457-14042462 GCF_000523025.1 Cynoglossus semilaevis
CGTTGTCGTGAATGTAAAAAACCAAGTGCAACGTGAATAAGGTTTTTTTGACTGGGGTAAAAAAAAAAGGGTGAAGAGGTCAAAACAACGGTGTGTGTGTTGGTGTGTGTGTGTGTGTGACATGGACAAACTAAAATCTAAAGTCTCTTTGTGCTCATTCAATAGCAGCAGGTTTTTTTAAATCATTCCACTGAGAGTACAGTGAGCCCAAAAAGTCATGCAACAAACCCCGTGACAAAGAATACGGATTCTGACAATGGGCGCTAAATGTTCACCTTCGCCTGACTTCCTCACGTCTGTGCAGGGACAGGGCATGCAAACACATCACCACAGATGCATGGTTTGTGTTTATGCATCTAATTTACACAGAGGCCACGGAGACGACGGGAGTTTTGTTTGTCTTTTACAAGCATCAAGGACAGACAACGACATGATCAACCAGAATGTGAAATGTCTCAGGAAAACCAGTGGAAAAAAAAAAGTGGAAGCCAGACTCTCAGGATCAGACACCACAGAACGGTTCTTTGGTTCTGTTTGGGTTCCAATTTGATTCCAATGAACTGATACAACTATTAAATTATAATTTCATTGTAAGTAAACAAACGTGTAAACATTATACTTCTTTTTTAAATCAAAAGTCACAGTTTACATTTGGCCAATCAATCAAATTCAACCCAGACCAGCAGTGATGCATTCTGGGAAATTGGGATTCAACTCACAGTTGAATTTGTAATAATAAATTTCTGCTGAAGCGGAGTGAACACACGCCCGTCCTCGACCGCCTGCATCGAACCGCTGATTTTCTGGCTGTAAGGCAAGCGCGGTAACCAGCGGCTCCACCGCGTTGGCGATCATAAATTAATAAGTAACGTCTTTGACGTCCAAAAAAAAAGCCTGCAGTGAGGTCACACCCAGGAGTCTGGCTTTTACAACAGAATGTTGAACAACAATCATCAATAACAAGTGCTTGAACAGAAACCATCAGTCTTTTGTTTGTCTCGGAGTGAACTTTTTTTTTTTCCCGCCTCTGCGGCAATAATAATAATAATAATAATAATTGGATGCTTTTCTTCAAATCCAGACGCTCATCTGAATCCTCAGAATCTCTGATAAAGACACGACACAATCAGCACCACGTGACAGAAAACCCCAGTAGTATCTCAGCGGAGAGAGTCCAATCCATGTCGGGAGGAGAACGTCGGAGGTTGTGTTTGGAGAAGAGCAGAGGATGTGTGAATTCTTGTGACAAAGTCTGTTGGCCTTTTTTTTTTTTTTCTTTTTCTTCTTTTTCGTTTCAGTTTGTGTCGAGAGATCATTGCACCATATTGATTGACATTGACATTTCATATAACACACACGCACGTACAATAGGTTTGTACAGAGTAAAGAATGGCGACAATAATTGGAATATAAATATATTTTCTTTTGATTTTTATATGTCGTCACATACAGTATGTCAGAGAGAGGAACAATATTACCCTGATTTGCTGAAAAAGAGCTTTATGGATCCACTTAGCTTGTATTGGACAAGAGTAGCACAAAGTTATACACTCTAATAGCTTAAAATAGGATCTATCAGAAATAAAACAAAAAAAAACAAACAAAAAACAGGAAAAGGAATAATATATATATATATTTCTTTTACTGGCGTGGATTTTCACTCTTCTCTTTGACTGTTAAAAATGCCACAGAGTCTCCTGGTTTACGAATGTAAAGTTGCACAGCTTTGCGCCTATCACGTTAAATGTAAAAACCTGTGAGGACTCTCTTTCTTAAAGCAGCCTGGAGATCGATCGGCAAAACACCCGCGCTCGTGCTCTCTGGACCGACGTCCACCTCTGGGTCTTTAAAAAAAAAAAAAGAGAAATCCAGCCACGTTCAACACACCTGGTTGTCCTACTGTCAGTGAGATCCTCAGTATTTTCTGTTGTTTTGGTTTTTTTTTACCAGCGTGATTCCAAAAAAATAAATAAATAAGATTACACTCCTGCTCCGCCTGTTTTTCTTTCTAATCTGTTGTTTTTCTGGGTCAATCTCACCAGGCCTGAAGACGACGATGAAGAGAGCGAGTGTCGGTGTTGGAGAGGCCGTCTGTAACACAGACACTCTTCAGTCTGAGGTCGAGGCTAATTACACACTTAAACGGGTAGAAAAAAAAATCTGTAATCTCAAGTTGAAATTGGTTTCAAATTTAGTCGGGGTTCGTTTTCTGACGGTCCCAGTCTCTGACCAGACAAAGAAAACATGGCTTTTTTTTTTTTTACAGGATTTGGTGCGAGAGGCAACTGCTGCGATTCTACTGAACTGAACTGAACTGAACTGAACTGAACTGATGGAAACAGAGGTACGTACAAACACAAGGGCTGTACTGTTTTTCTTTTTACTAAGAAATACTGAGTTGAACAAACACAGTGGCGTCTCATAAGGAACCTGTTCGTGTTGCATAGCACTTGTAAGGATATTTTGAGCGTCTAAGAGTCGAGCGAGTGTAAAAGAACTGTGTTGTTTTTTTTTGTTGACAGTAGGACAAATCCAGTCTAGGAAAGAGCCAGTGTCGTTCTCTTTATCTCTGACGATGGAGAGTTAACGCAGATGGATTTCTCTTTGATTCGACCTCTGATGACCCGACACCAGAGCTGGGAGAACCACAGCTGAAAAACCGCCACAAATATTGTCCCACTGATACAACTAAACACAGGTAGTTTGAGCTTTTGAGGCCGTTTTTCAGATGTGATAGGCCCCGCCCGCCCGCCTTCCACTCCTCATGTTTTGAGCCAATCAGGCTGAATGGTTTTGTTGTTGTTGTTGACCGTGTATCGGCAGAACCGGGGTCTGAAACCCCGTCCGCCTCGTGTTATTGTATTGGTTTGTGGATTATTGAAGAAGGCAATAAGTGTCCGGATTGAGTCTTCATTTGTAATTGGCTTGCCATACAGTACAGTGATATAGTAACTTCCCCCGATGGCGGTCGGGAGCAGCCGCTTTTGAGCAGGGCTCTTCCCGGCCGCCTCAGGATGAACCACCTCCTCATTAAGTCACAAGTAGAAATCAGTTTTACAAATGATAACAATATAGCTCTCTGGAGAAATGTGTCTACACTGTACATCACCCTGAAGAGGAAGCCAAAGCAGAATCAGTTTTTCCATAGGAAACCTCTACTGAAGGCAAATGGATCCTGACGCCAGGGGGCGCCGGGATCAACGTAGGGGCCCTGGAATCAAAACCCTCGTTTTTAAGACCACAATCTAACTATCTGCACAGTCCCTGACCAGGAAGTAGATCTCTGCACCTTTCTCAAAGCCTCACGCAATGACACACTCTTACACTCATCAGACCCCCCCCCGCCCTCACCCTCCCCCCTGCATCATCACACAGCTCTGAACCCCCCTCCTGATCTAACCTCCGTCAGGATCATCCCACCTGTCTACCTTCTCTCTGCTGACGTGTAGCAGATTCTGGTAACAGACGTTTCTGGCCACTGATCGCCAGACACACGTGCAGCAATCACACCAGGCCTTTTTTTTTAGCAGCAAATGGAAGAAAAAAAATGCTTTTTTTCTTGGGTTTTTTTTTCATTTTTTTTTTCCGTTTTTTTTTTCATTTTTTGGACAAAGTGCTTTTTGTTTTCAAACATATATAATATTCTATACATATATCTAACATCTATAAGATACATATTAACTTAGAGAGGATATTTACAAAGAAACGAACCACTACTAGGAAAATAGCTATGGACGGCAGGGGAGAGCAAGTCATCAGGCTACAACTGGACTAAAGAAGTCAAATAAGAATCACGGATACTCATCCTTCTCCTTTTGAAAAAAAGCACCATTTCTCCCTTTTACTCAAAATGGAAAACAGTAAGAAAATGTGTATATACATATAGTCTTATACTGTATGTAATACTCAATATCTGTGTTTCAAACACACGGTACTGAGAGGCCACTGCTCTGCACCTCCTTCCTCATCCAACGATACTCTAACCTGAATTCTGTCTCAAGAAATCGCTCCGTTAATTCTGCCTACAAAAATAAACGTGAATCCAGGTTGAACTTGAAATTCCCAGGAATGGCAGCGTTTCCTCTGAACAAAAAGGTTGACCACGCTGCCAGGTTGGGGTCTAAACTTTGTGACACCAATCGTTTTTTGTTGAAAAAAAGAAATAAAGAAATCAGGTCAGGGTCTGAAGTCAAACCTACGGAGACGTTGAACCTCAGAGCTGCGATGCCAATTCCAGGAAACCACAAAATTCAACCAGCTTCACAGCTAGAGAGGGAACATGTGTGAACATCTTTGAAAAAATAACACTCAGCAAAGCACAGTGAATCTAGAACAGTCAGAGACGAGCTCTGAACCAACAACACTGCCTCCACCTCCACCTCCACAGGGCTGTGACTTCCACAAAAATCAAGTTGGACTTTCCTGTGAATTAATCCCCCCCCCGTGTTTCCCGCCCCTCCATTTTTAGGTGACTTGTAGGAAATGTACACCACATGTACAATCAGTCTTTGAGGAATACCGACTAGTCCCCAAATCCCTGCTCGGGTCATTTCAGGATTTGGTGTAAAAAGTCGGACCACGACCGTGACGACACCCAATGAAGAGACAATGACAAATGAAAAAATTTAGAAATATTACTGACATCTAATTTTTGCATAAATGTCCACTAAAGAAAGGGTTTTCGTGAAGCCAGCTCTCCCTGGTGAGTACTGGTACTGCAGCCAGTATGGGGAAATAATAGAGGAAAAGGGATGTGACTTGTGATCGCTATAATTTTGATCAGAGAATCTGCGGCTTTTTTAGACAGGACGTTTCGGCTCCTGTCTTTCCTCTGAGCCAACGAGGAGCTCTACAGCACCCTCTAGCTGCTGTAACCACTTGTGTCTCAGTTTCCCCCCCTTGTTTCAATCGTTTGCCCTTTTACGTATCTGGAACTTCATTTTTAAATGAAAAGTCACAGCCCCGACACTTTCATATCTACAGTGTTGTTCTCTTTTTCTCTTTTTTTTTAATGGCAGACAAAAGGTCGCACTAAAAACAGTGCGTCCTCGGTCTCTTCATAAATTAGACCTCAATCTAGATTACAGCTTTGCTGCACAGCGTTTGGAGTAAATCCACGTCACTGTATTCCACATGTTCTTCCCTCTACTTGGAGAATCTGACCAGCAAATACTTCCAAACCATCGGGAAAAGCTAGCAGCCGGCTAAAATACAAAAATATAACAACATTTTTTTTGTTGTCTTTTTATGGAGTTTTTTTTCCCCCTCTAATTTTTCTAAATGCAAGGCTATAGAAATGTTTCATGCTTCAAATGAATCAATTGTCATGAAAAGTGGCATTTCACCTTCGACAGAGACATGTCATCTATGGTTTTCATATATATATGTGTGTGTATATATGTATATATATACAGTACTTTAAACACAATTCAGTTAACATATTGTCTGTGAACTAAAGTTTATCTACAGACAAATTTCAAACGAGTGACACAGGAACAAAACATTTTGGTTATTGTTTGTGACACCATGACAAACGAGCAGAAATGTAACATAGCTTATCTATCTAGTGCTCTTGGTTTTTTGTTGGTTTTTTTTTTTATGTCCTAAGTAAGAGCGTTAACACAAAAGCGTGTGGGGAGGAATCAGTTCAGGAATGACGTGCTTCATAAGCAACTAATTGACTGGAGACGCCCACAAATCGACGTAAAATGAGAATAAAAAACAGAACAAAAAAAAAATCATTATGATAACAACAATAATGAATGTTCCTTTTCTGTACAGAATTGGACCCAAACTAATTTCACAGTTCTATGAAGTTCCCTGACCCCTCCCACATTTCTTACATTCAATACGGCGTCAGGTAAGCTGTGCAAAACCTTACTTTAACTGGCTGGTCGCCGTTTCGTTGCATGTGTCTTTGGTACAAAAAACAATCAAAATATAGTGTGCAAATTGTTTTTGTAACTCTAAACTAAAACGACAGGCAACCCCAACCCCAACCCCAC
>NC_024325.1:14042489-14046158 GCF_000523025.1 Cynoglossus semilaevis
AGTAATCTATTGCAGAGCCCTCCTATGTACACAGACTCTGTGGCATCACGCGACGAGAGCTTCCGTTTGTGTTGGTTTTTTTTTTTTTTTTTTTCATTTATGTACATTCATAAGTTCTTTCAACAACTGAAATACACAACCACCCCCACAGGTGTCTCCCTTTCTCACATTCACTGACAAACTCAGCCTCAGTGTAAAGTTTCATCGTCTCGGCTGCACCGCAGGGGGGTGGGGGTGGGGGGGTGGTTCTGTTCAATCTCCTGTCCTGGTTCAGTCCCTCTCACAAACTCACTCAGACTTACAGAAATACACACACGCACACACACACACATGAACAAGGCACAATGAATAGAACTTTTGATCAAACACTAGTATGAACACACCAAACTCTTAGCCTGGTCACCTCTACTGTACAGAGAAAGGGAGTCGGTGCTGTTGTTCACTGGGAGACACTTCTATGTACATGTGTGTATGATTGTTGGAGGAGATGTCTCACTGTTTGTGTCTCTTTTTTTTTTTTCATCATCATCATCATCACCACCATCATCTTCCTCACAGATAGCTCCCACACTGGCTTTACAACAAAGAAAAAAGCATGTTTCCCTCAATCCAGTTTCAACCGGCACGGAGCCTTAGGAAAGAAACAAAAAACAAAAAACAAAAAACCAAAAAAAAACACCCGAATACTCGTTACTTCCTTCCCACATGGTCAACAACCTTAGTCGTGCCAGCTACGAACTTCAACCCAGCAGGAAGTCACTGAGTTTCTAATTTTAAGCGTTCAGCTTCTAGTGCTTTTTTTTGTTTCCGTTAAGGACAAGAGTTCACGCCAACGTATCAACAACCTGATTTGTCATACAGGGAATGGCATGAAGATATTTCGGCCTTCAATACAAAATATTTCTTGCCACCCCTTAAGGCCTCAAAGCATGCAGTTTGTTTTGTTTTGTTTTTTTTTCTTTTTTACTTCCTGCAGTCGTTTTTGCAACTGAAGCCTCGTTCAGGGAAGTGCTTCAGTTAGGGGATCGATTCAAACTCCAAAGAGTGAAGCTCTTTAGGGAAATGATACTGGAACCTTCTCCACCTCTGATGGTCGCCCATGTGTAACAGTCCATCCTCCACCACCACCACCATCATCATCACCATCATCATCACCATCATCATAACACGAGACACATTGTCTATAAAAGTATTCCAGTGGTTGCCCTCGGCGACCGTCTCTGGACACCGACCTCCAACACAATGCTATGTTAAACACATCTACTAATCACCACTGGATTTAGGACGTGCTATTAGCTATACACCAGACCACTGTTTGCTTTTGGAGCTGAGACTCCCAACAGATGTCGACGATGGGTTGGGAGACAGTGACGTGCTGACTCGACACGTGTCGCGCCGAGCCAGGAAGCTACAATTTATGCCATACGGGAGCATGGCTAACAACAAGCACACGTACGCACACTGGGCCGGTGTGGTAGATGTGTTTGTGTGACTAACAATGTGTATGTGTGCGGGGGTTGAAGGTGCATGCAGAGGGGAGCATAGTTACAATGGGACAGCATGGTAGTAATATTTAGTCCACTCCTCCCAGTGGACGGCGGGCACGTCTAGACTTTGGAGGTGGGAACTCGCAGGCCGACCAGTCCGCCGGTGGGATCGCCCCGTCCTGTGTTCTCCAGGATCTTGTTGACAAAGTCAGACGTCTGCCCGGCAACAGGTGATGCCACTGTACACAAAAACAAATAGAAAAAATGAGACTTAAGACTTAAGAAGTGAACAGAAAGTGAGCAGAGCTTTGACACCAACAGAACATTTCATCTGGAAAACACTTGACTTGGTGAGGTGTACACTCCTCATCCTTCCACCAGGGGGGGGTTAATTTAATCAGTTCAATTTAATTCTGCACACAATGCAGCAAAAAGTCTTATGTCTTAAAGAATGAAGAAGCAGCAGCATCTAGATTTCGAGTTAGCGTTAGAATCTAAGGGCTGAGAGACATGGTGTTAAAATGAGAGACAGAATTAAAGCGAGGAGCCTAATCCTCACCGAGTGTCTCCTGGATGAGCCTCTCCAGGGTGTCATTCATGTTGGTCTGACGCGGAGAAGAGTCCTCGACTCGCGCCACAATCTCCTCCTTGATGGCGTTGATCACAAACAGCAGACGATCTGAAGGAGGAGAGGGAGAGAGAGAGAGGGAGAGAGAGAGAGATGAGAACGCTGGTTCCATAACATGTCGTTACTGAATGTTTCACAATGTTTTATGAACAAATTTAAAAACCAACCGTATTCTGTGCTCAGTCCCCACAGCTTCACCTTGTTGGCTTCATACTGGGCTTTCTTTTTCAAGCGACAGGCTCTGAAAAAAAAAAAAAAAAAAAAAAAAAACACCACGGCAGGCTGCGAAAACCCCTGCTGAGGTCGGGGGAATGAGGAAGTAAAACTGTCAGGGTTGTAAAACCCTGCTTCACCGATCTGCAGCAACTTGCGCGGATTGGGAGTCAAGTCTTCCACGTCTGTGCGGCGTGACTTTTTCAACATGTACTTTCCTTAAGGACGTAAATAAAATAAAAATTCATTTTTTGATTTTTATTGTATTTATTAGGATCTCTGCATTATTTTATTAAATGAGTTACATGTATATAAATCTCAGGTCAAGGTCAAAGGTTAATGTTGGGTAATTTCTACCATATGCACTGGTTATTACGAAGGTTTGAAAATGTATTAAAGTAAAGTATAATATAATTTCCTATAAATAGCACGTTTTTCCCCTTTGTTTTCATGCAATGAAGTACAAGAATAATTAAAATTAATTAAAAATTATATTTAATAAAATATCATAAAAAAACATCAGGGACATGAAGTTTTTTTTTACTTTTAATATTCATCAAGCTGGCCAGATTCAACCCCCCAGCGAACAGATTTTGGCCCACGGGCCATATGTTTGACACACCTGCCCTATAGTGTAACAACAGCAATACAAAAATATACTGCGGACAGCAGGAAAAAACAACATAAATGTGTGCGTGTGCTTACCGTGTAGTGGCCCATTCTTCTGGTACAGATTACTGGGCAGTGTGTGTCTGTCCCACTCCGACGGCTTCAGTATGCGTTCCTGTTTGGACGGGGTGAGCTGTTCGCTGTACTCCCAGAAGTAGCGACGTTTGCCTCTCTTGCGGCTGGAGACCCCTGCTGTCAGACCCTTGATGTCGTCCATCAGCTCCATTTCACAGCCTGGTGCGGCAGCAGAACACAAAGACCAAAGAGGTGAAACTCTCAACTCAAACTCAGAGAGGACGGCACGCGACCATGTGATCACAGATGGTTCCTACCTGGTTCAGAGAAGGCATCGCTCATGTCATCGTCCTTGTCTGCTTCGTAGTCATCGTCCTCCTCTTCCTCCTCTTCATTCTCAGAAAGCTCATGCTCGCTACCGAAACCCTCGTCGTGGTCTTCATCGTCCAGTTCAAGCCCATCTCCTTCCTCCTCCTCCTCTGCCTCCTCCTCGTCCTCTTCCTCCTCGTCCTCCTCCAGCTGGGGTTGGACTTTGCCGGACTGACGGCTGCGGGTCAGGAACAGAGAGTAGTTGTGCTCCTCCTCCTTGGTCTTCTCCGCTCCCTCCACCACCAGAACGCCACCGCCGCCGCCGCCGCTCGCTCCGGCTCCAGTTTC
>NC_024325.1:14046262-14106994 GCF_000523025.1 Cynoglossus semilaevis
GACCCCTGCTGTCAGACCCTTGATGTCGTCCATCAGCTCCATTTCACAGCCTGGTGCGGCAGCAGAACACAAAGACCAAAGAGGTGAAACTCTCAACTCAAACTCAGAGAGGACGGCACGCGACCATGTGATCACAGATGGTTCCTACCTGGTTCAGAGAAGGCATCGCTCATGTCATCGTCCTTGTCTGCTTCGTAGTCATCGTCCTCCTCTTCCTCCTCTTCATTCTCAGAAAGCTCATGCTCGCTACCGAAACCCTCGTCGTGGTCTTCATCGTCCAGTTCAAGCCCATCTCCTTCCTCCTCCTCCTCTGCCTCCTCCTCGTCCTCTTCCTCCTCGTCCTCCTCCAGCTGGGGTTGGACTTTGCCGGACTGACGGCTGCGGGTCAGGAACAGAGAGTAGTTGTGCTCCTCCTCCTTGGTCTTCTCCGCTCCCTCCACCACCAGAACGCCGCCGCCGCTCGCTCCGGCTCCAGTTTCGGCGACACTGACCAGCACGGAGGTGCTGTCGTCCAACACCGGACCCGTCTCCACCAGTTGAGGTACAGTGGGAGACCAGCCGGCGGCCATGTCTCTCGGTGCTGTCTCTTCTGCCCTCTCAAACCTGGTCAGGTTGCTTAATTCCTCAGGTGCAGCACCGGGGAGATCCACCAGAGTGGAATTTGCTGAAGTGGAAGCCTTCTCATCTTGAGGCTGGGAAATGGGTAGAGGGGGTTCTGGCCGTTCGAAATCCGGCTGGGGAGGCAGAATGGGCAGAGGTTTCTGCACAGGAGTCACGCGAACCTTAGCTTTACGCACAAAGTCCGGGCCGTGAGACGTCAGGAGTGCCGTTTTGGTTCCGCGTCCTGCGATCTTGATTTGGACCTGACTGTGGTTCTGGGCCTTAGCCATGGTCTCAGTGCTGGAGGGGACGGGTCTGGTGGCCTTTTGGGCATCTTCAGGGAAATCCGGAAGAAGATTACGCGAGGGACGAGATGATGCCGTGAAGCTGGAGGAGGCTCGGGCGGAGCCGGGTCCCGATCCTGGGACCACGGACCTCTTACTGTGACAAGGTAACTGGGAGAGTTGAGTCTGAGGCTGTGGGGGGGGCAGAGTCAACTCAGCAAGGGGGTTAAGGGTTTCACAAACGGGCTGCGAGTCTTCACTGTTGAGCTGCGCTAGCGTCGGGGTCCGACTGATCACTTCCTCATCCTGGTAGGGACTGGAAAAGTCGTCCAGTCCCAGGAAGTCCACCTCTTTGGTTCCCCAGATGTCACAGCTGGCCAGCCGTGTGTATCTGTGTATCACAGACAAAACACTGACTTGTATCACATCGTGTCAAATGTTAAAATCACACACTGATCTGACTAATGAAGCACAGCTTTGACGTATGTACCTGGTCAGGTCTTCCCAGTACGTGTCCCACTGTTCAAATGCTGAGTTGCTGCCCACCGTCTCAGTCTCTCCCAAACCCATGAACTGGTCCACACCGCCCTCCACCTCTTTTCCTCCATCCCCTGCTCCAACCATACTGTCTCCACAGGGACTCTGCTGGTGGCTCATCTCTCTGTCCTGAGAATTAAAGAGAAAAAAAAACATTAAATTTAAGTGGAGTAACTGTAGTTTTTTTATATACAAATTCATTCCAATCTAACATCATGACCTATTTATTTAGTCATTTGTTTAAGTGGGTCCGTGATGAAGCGGTTTTTGCGTCTGCCTTACACATCTGCATTTCATGCAGAAGGTGCTGGGCTCGAGTCCCACAGATTGTGACTCAGTGTCCCGTGTGGCAGCCTGCTCTCCAAGAACTCCAAACATCAGTAACAAGGTTGACAAAAATAATCATTCACTAATAAAATTTGCAGTGTTTTTCCATAAAAGCGTTTTTTAAATTTTTCAAACCTAAATTTCAATGATTTTACATCATTTATTTTGTCGGTGAATTCCTGTCTCTTTAAAGGGTTAAAACTGTATTACTGTAAAAAATAATAATAATAATAAAATACAGTATGTGTAGAATAACTCTGAGGCCGTTGGAGATAATGAAGTGTTTGATTGGATAACCTCACAGTCCTGTTTCAGTTCACGTGGACGGCCAGGCTCTCCAGGAGCCACTAGACTCTGGCCTATATCTGTCCGCACTGGAGCCATGACGACATCCTACATATTAATGTGTTACTATGGTGCTGGAACATGAGAACTGGGCCGTGAATCACTGCTGTTTAGTCTGGAGCGGGCAGGAAGTGGAGGTGGACACCTGCAGCTGACAGAGTGAGCGCGTGACAGGTGGGGTGTCTGTGTGAAGCTGTCTCACCCTCACCCTCACCTCCTCCACGAAAAACAAACAAAAAAAAAACTCAATACATTGTCCTGCGTATCGTGACACGTGTCGTATCGCCAGACCCTTGACAACAGCCCCCCCTGTTGTTTACCTTTTGCAGCTCTGTTGTGGCAGATCACAGAAAACCACATTCAAGGCTTTACAATTCAGCAAGACAACGATCGCACAAGTGTGACAGAGTTTCAGTTCGACGTGTCGAGGTTTTATCTAATCAGCGACAGAAACGGCTAATCAAGATGGTATTCAGTTCATCTGGACAGGGCCGCAGTCCAACATGAAACGGCTGCAGCGTCCGCACTGGAGCCATGACGACATCCTACATATTAATGTGTTACTATGGTGCTGGAACATGAGAACTGGGCCGTGAATCACTGCTGTTTAGTCTGGAGCGGGCAGGAAGTGGAGGTGGACACCTGCAGCTGACAGAGTGAGCGCGTGACAGGTGGGGTGTCTGTGTGAAGCTGTCTCACCCTCACCCTCACCTCCTCCACGAAAAACAAACAAAAAAAAACTCAATACATCGTCCTGCGTATCGTGACACGTGTCGTATCGCCAGACCCTTGACAACAGCCCCCCCTGTTGTTTACCTTTTGCAGCTCTGTTGTGGCAGATCACAGAAAACCACATTCAAGGCTTTACAATTCAGCAAGACAACGATCGCACAAGTGTGACAGAGTTTCAGTTCGACGTGTCGAGGTTTTATCTAATCAGCGACAGAAACGGCTAATCAAGATGGTATTCAGTTCATCTGGACAGGGCCGCAGTCCAACATGAAACGGCTGCAGCGACTGGAGACGTCAGCCGGGCCGTCTGACATGACAGTGACACTGAGGCTCAGAAAGTAAGTCTGATATCTGATGGTGCAAACAGGAAGTGGAACTTAGCTCAAACCTCAGATCCTGTGGTGCATGCATGCATGTGTGTGTGTGTGTGTGTGTGTGTGTGTGTGTGCAGCTACTCACCAGTTCATACATAAAGTCCGGGTCAGAGCTCGTGGCCAGGAGCTCGGTGCTGGTCAGGGCCTGATCAGCAAAGGAGTAGTTCTGAAAGGCGTCCCCAAAGGGAGGCTCCATCCCACTGACGCTGGGCTGCGTCGGTGCCCAACGGTGACGGAAACCAGCAAGAGGGAAAAAGTACAATGACTAAGAAAGCAAGTCAAGTCAGACGTTAATCCGAAAACAAATCTCATTTTGTGTCCCAGACGGTGGGACGGGGGTCTCATCTGAGGCCAGAGCTACACTACAACATAACAAGGTGTGTGTGTGTGTGTGTGTGTGTGTAAGCCCAGCCTCTAACATTTCAGATGATTCATCAAGTTTTCACCTGCCGTCCACGGTTCAATCCCGCCTGTCTTACCTGAGGCATTGCCAGGCACAGCTTAGCGCTCCAGCGGGGGTGGGGGGACCTGCGGGTCTCCTGTCCAGTCCCAGTGGAGTGAGGCAGTCTGATCAGAACACTTCTAATTCAAATGATGAGGGAGACAATCGCTGTGCTCGCCCGCAAGGCTGGGGCGGAGAGGGGGGGGGTACGGGGGGGGGGGAGAAGGAGTCAATATCTGGGCTCAACCTGGTCTGGTCTGGTCTGATCTGCTGTGGTTCTCTGTGAGCTGTAGGTCTGTGGTGAAAACACAGAGGGAGAGAGAGAGAGAGAGAGAGAGAGGGAGAGTGAGAGAGAGAGACAACAGAGCAGATGCATTAAAATAACATTATACGGAAGAGACAAGACGTCAGCAACATGTCACGTGGACACATTGTGACAAAGTTTGTTTTGTCAGTTTTTACCAAAGTAAAAGCACAGAAAGGGAACGACGACGGACAGTTTCCAAAAAAAAAAGAAAAGCTGATCCACCAGGGGCTAAATGTCATGCCTTCAAACGTCAAATCACCAGCAAAATGTTATCAAAGACAATTCAATTTACCATTAAAATTAATTAATTATTTGATATATACTTGACTCTTTCATGTCCTTAAGAAAAAGTCAAAAACTAAACAGAACAACGTCTAAGTCGTGTGCTCTAACTTCAACCTAGATTATTATCTGGATTACTACTCTTGGACTTGTTTTACTCCTCAACAACATCTGGTTTCCACCTCGGTCAGACCGGCAGCTTTAAGAAGCCACAGGTTCAATTTCTGACTTCACCAAAGTTCCTGGGAAAACAAAACCCCAAACGAGTCATCAGCATAAATGGATGTGGTCCGAAAAACAATGTGACACTGCAGCGCCACACGGTTGCCAAACTGCCACAGTAGCCAGTCATGGTAATACATCAAAACCCCCGTCCACCCACTGCCCCCCGCCCCCTCCACTCCTGCCTCCGGTCTACCACTGACTGTCATTGTGAAAATATTTATATAAAAAAAAGCTCACTTTTTTTTTTCAAATGTTTTGTGTGAGTTCAGTATTTTCTCTTAAACATGATTTTATTTCATTGACATCAGCAACATCAACACGACAACATTCACATCAATACAGATGGTAGAAAAAGGCCTGTCAGCTTAAAACACACAAACACATAAACACACACACACACACACTCAGTAGCTGTGATTGTTATTTTGGCAGTAAGTGCTGTTTTACTCATAAGTGGGTCAAGTGTCTGTTCCAAACTGAAGAAGGAACAGAGTCCTCGTGAGCACAGAGACCGACACAACGGTAGCAGACGACATGCTAATGATTCACTGTTGACCAACGGATTATTATAATGATAATTCAAGATGAGACGGAGGTTTCAAGGTTTCAGATGGTCTCCCAGCAGATCCACTAGCATTTAAGCTAACCACTGCTAGTGGAGCTAACACAGGATGATCGCGACACTGCGTGTTCAGCCAAACGGAGAGATCGTCCACCGACTGAACCGAGGGCTGTCAAACGATTACAGCTGTAATATAATTAACCACAGGTTAGCTGTGGATAGGGTTACAATTAATCACGATTAGTCATTAGTGATTTGGCCACAACAGATCATCTGCCTCCATCTCACTCTCGTTTCCTGCCTTTTCTACATTTCACATCAACCACCTCCATGTCCTGTTTAAAAAAACGTTTCAAAAATGAACTGAAATGTGATGTTATTTTAATCTGATTAGTTTCACAAACCAGTTAAAGTGTTTATTATGCGAAATTCAACTGCCCTCGTTTAAACACAACAACTTCAATCAGTCATTTAAAAGTTCTCTAACACAACGAAGCCACGTCCGTGTGTTTTCAACCTCCAAAATGTTAAAAACCTTCAGACGTGTGAAGCCACGTTGTGCCCGTCCGTGACACATAATCACCTGGGTTGATCACTTCTCCTCCAGAAGGAGATCAGCTCTGACTCTGACTTCGTCTTTTACCATTTTCTCAGTGTCGATGTCTCCAATTTTCTGCCCTTCATTTCTACACCAAAACACAACACCAACCATTTGCACATTTGCATAGCAAACAAATGTGTTGCACAGGGACATGGTGACCCAGGCAGAACGCTGAAATACACTCCAGTTTCACTGCCCCTCCCACCCTCGCCCCACTGCCCCATGGGGCCAGACAACATCACTTCCCCTCTCGGGGTGCTGACCGACTGAGCTGGGGGTGAACTCCTCAGCCCTAAGATCAGTCCTTGTGTACCTGTTCATTTTGCACAGAGACAGGAAGTGGTGGAGCACAACATTCGAGAAAGATGCAACACCTCTACAGTACAAACATCCCAACAGATGCAGGTGCACAAGTTAAGGTAGATGAATATTCAAGTACACACATGAGCCACGATAAATTTAGACGCTCGACCTCACAGAAACACAAAGGTGCGATCGTCGTCTCGGTGTTTACTTCCGTCCCCGGCAGCTGTGTCTGGCCTCACAGGCGGCGGCGGCGGCAACAGTGTGTGACAACATACGTTCTGAAGACAACAATAAGTGCAGCATCAATCTGGGAAAATTCTGCTACCAGGCCTAATGCACAGGAACAGGAATTCATTCACAAGCAGGGGACTCACAAATCCGCAGGACCCCGAGTCACGGGATAATTCAGCTCCAGTCAAAACGCTGCACTCAATGTTTTTTCTGGGAGCTGAGTCTGCTCAGTAGAGACAGGCTGTGATGTAGAACCGGATATTTATGGCTGAGCATGACAGGCCCCAAAAGGTTCAAGCTGAATTTCTTTCCCAGGGTGGTTTGGAGATGAGAACTGCAGAAATTAGAACTCCTCGTTCAACTGTTGTGGGTTTAAGTGCCGTCTGAGTCCCAACACTTCAAACAGTGGGCTGAAGGTGGGCTCCATCCACTGAGTTAATAAGAAAAGAAGTTAAAAAAAAGGAGCATCAATCATATCCACAGAAAGATAAATGAATGAAGGATGTGGCGTCAGGTTTACATCTCAGGTCGACAGGAGATAAAACCCTTCTAGAGGTTCCTCATTTTCCCACCCCAGGTAATAAAACCCTCCCCTCACACTCGGTGAATTGATTTAGTGATTTTAATAGGCTGTCATGACGCACAGTGGGCGCATCGTTCTCCGCTGCAGCAGCTCGCACGTTGAGCACATGATAAGTCTTCCGCCACAAGTTGGAAAAAAAAATGTTTTGTGTTTTTTTTTAATCCATCAACTGATAGGTAAATTTGACATGTGACGTGAAGCCACTCGCAAAAGTAGGGCTTCCTGTGTATTGACAGATTCACACATTCAGCCTAACAGGTTCATACAACAGCTCCAGTGTCTGCATCAGAACAAACAACAGCTGGTTGTATTAGAACCTTGAAGAATATTATAAAGGATTTATTAGAGTTCTGACACTGTGGTGGATTTTATTGCTATCAAGTCAGGACTGCTGGGAAACCAGGACCAATTACAGGTCGGTGTGAAAGAAAATATCAATACATTCAACATCGTGATATTTTGTTTCACAATACCCTATTGATATTCTACAGCACTGTATGAATTTTTGTTAAATTAACAATTAAAAGTCAAATTTCAAAGTCTGCTTT
Organism: Cynoglossus semilaevis; assembly: GCF_000523025.1. Classification (NCBI taxonomy): domain Eukaryota; kingdom Metazoa; phylum Chordata; class Actinopteri; order Pleuronectiformes; family Cynoglossidae; genus Cynoglossus; species Cynoglossus semilaevis. Next base: position 14,053,549 of record NC_024325.1, read on the forward strand.
AAAAAAAAAAAACAAGCAGATTAGGTTGAACTGAATCTCTGCATGATCGAAGACATAAACACTTTTTTCAGTTGTTGTCGTCTGTCCTCCACAGTTATTTCTGGTCAAAACATAAACACAGTCACACTCGTGACTCCGCTCCAGCTCACAGCTAGCTTATAAGGCAAACAGCTCACATTCACTGCTTTACAAAACTGGACCAGATCCAAGTAGGCCAATCAGAGTTGTCTTATTTGGAATGAATTACCCGCTGATACCAGTGGGTTCCTGATCCCTGCAGAGATAATGAGCAGGAGACGCCTGTCGGCTCACTGAAAAAGAGGAGAATCTCTGCAAACACATTGAAAGCTCATCTATCAACAAATCACAAGTGTATGTACACACTGTGGATACGCCACACACACAGGACAGATATGCTATCACAGCTCAGTTTTATGTTCGTGATTTTTTTTAAGATATTTTCCAAAAAGATATCAGTACTAATAACCATAACCCGTCACTAGGGCACAGCATGACTGGACAGAATAAATTAATTAAAGAGATGATAACAGATTGTGCAGAATGAGCGCACCACAGCTAATGGGTCATGGTTAGAGAGACCAAGAGTGCAAATTCTTTCCATTGTTCTCAGCAGCCCTTGCAGCAGAGCACTGCATCACAAACAGCTCTGATGGCAGCAAATTCACTGCTGTTTGCGGTGAGCCCAATTACGTGTACAACCACCGGTTTGTACGGTAACTAAAAAAAACATAGATGAACAAAAAACGCAAAACTTTATTCACTCTTTCACTGCACAAATTCTTTGTTTAGATTCTGTCGAATTTCAGTGTTTGGTCAACGTACTGTCCCTAAGTAACACAACTATGCACCTACTGGTCAGAAGAGTTACTGCAGGGCAGCAGTTAATAGTTAATAGACATAAACAATCCACAGAGTCCAGTTCAACGTATTTGAAGTTATTTTTTCATGTCAACATCAAAGCTGGTATGTGCTGATGTTTTTTTTAATCCTACTTTTGAAAAATATTACTCAATATTAGTGGCACTGTCAGATGGATTACAATTTGGACATGGAAACAAAGCTTTCATCAGAAGCAGTCTACTGTCTACTGTATTTGGAAACAAACAGCCACTTCACTTTCACTTTTCACTTTCAACCTGAGAGTCTACACAAAACAATTTAAAGAGATTCATTAGGGCAAAGGAAAACGATTTCGTACAGAAAAGCATCATCAGATAGATTAAAAAAAACAAAGCTCTTCAGCAGAACAGTGAGATGTTCTTGCCAAACAAATATCTCACCAAAAACAAGCTTCATTAATCCCAGTACCAGAAGTGTTTGCTGATGAAAGCGCAACAAAGTACAGTTCACCATAAACAACCACAACGCCACAGGCAAACAATACGCTGAATAGAGAAGATTTAAAACAAAGAAAAGAAAAGTTTGCAGCAGAAACACTCCAGACCTGCATGAAGATAAACCTGCTGATTACTTATTTATCTTGTGCATGTGTCAAAACCAAATCACGTTTTCAATCTCCTAGTTCAGTCTGGTCCCTGGTCCCAAAGACAATTTGAACAATTTCAACTTTGCTTCCTTTCGCCACGTCATTAAAATAGTCCCTGTTCTTACAAACGTAACTGAAAATATCTTGATGTCCTCCCAGTGTGTCCTTCACACAACACCCTACCTCTCCTGGGGAACTGTACTAATATTTCCCAAAACAAAACAAACCCAATTTGCTTATTTATTAGAGATTACACAGAGGTCAAACTATAATTTCCAAATAGCACTGATGCTCTTGGCTCTAAAACATGGGTGCATTTAGCAAAAAGCAATAAATGTTTACATTTATGGAGCCCTGTCTGTGATGGTGAAAAATGTTACGTTTTAAAGCACAAGCATTCACATCAACACGCAGACAAACTGGTGGACATTATTCACCTTCACAAGCCTGAAGAATACACTAACATTCCAACATTTGACACCGTTGAGACTTAAATGTGACCAATACCTCTCCTCAGTCTTTGCACTCAGCACGGCTCCTTAACAGAGCATAACAAACCTCAATCTAACGCACAGTGCCGACGCCCACGAAATCTCGCGTCCTAATTGGTCCGCCGTACAAGTGATCCCGCCTCCCGCCGTGTCTGAGTGGCCCCACGGGCCGTCAATCACCAGACTTGCTTTATAACAAACAAGTCTGGTTGAGGCGGAAGATAAACAAGTTGGAGGCCTACATGCCCGTGGCCTACATAGCTGTATTTAAAGATATTTAAAGTCAGATCTGCAATTCAACTTCCTCCACGAATCAAACAATTTATTTTTTGAAAACATTTGACTAACGACAATCGTTACTGTGCCGGACAACAGAACAATGACGTTTATGTAATCAAGTCAGTCAGGAGGAAACTATTCCAGTGGTTATTAATAGGCAGAAATATAATGTAATCTCTATATTCTGAGAACGTCCTGTTTAAAGGGTCATTTGTGCGTTAATGCTAACCGGGATGGAGTGTATTTTTTCGCGTAAATCGCATAGAAAGTTCTGGCTATGTCGAGTGTTTTCAGTGTGTCTGGTGTTGGGGGGCGTGTACCTGCCGAGAGCTGAAGCTGCTCTATTGGCAAGAAAGTCATCGTTTGCGCTGATATGAAGTCCAAAAGACTCTCAAAATGACATTTTTGATTAAATTATACAATAATTAACAACGTAAATGCGTTTTTAAATCAAATGCAAATATTTCTCGGGATGTTGAAAACTCCACTACCTGACCGTTGTATTACATGAGTGCCACGGTAACGTCTTTTATTCGAGAAGCTAATTTAAATATTAGCTTCATTGGCTCGAATTAACGTCGTTAATTTATGTCACGGACACCGAAGCTGTTAGCCGCAGGTGAGCTGGTAGCTGTCATTCGTGCAACTACACACTCCTTTTGGCCGCAGCAGCAGCAGCAAGAAGGGCTGTAGACACACTGTGACAACCTTTAACTTTACCTTCTGTTGGTTACAAATGCGGAACTGACGGGCTGGATTCTACCCTACACTCTCAACTGCAGCTCTCAGTCAAGTCAGTATGGCCTCCGTCCGTCCGCCCCCTTCCTCATCCCAGCCGAAGCCCGATACACAACAACAACTGACCGAGCTGCCGTTCGTTAGCTCCCAGGCTAATCCCCTCACCAATGGAAAAACACTGAGAAGCTTTTCAGCCCCGAAGAAAGAAGAATTAAAGCCACTCACAGTAAAGACGCTCCGAACACGCGTCTCTCTTGTCGTTGCACCTCACGTTTGTTCCCGTGTTAAAGGTAATAAGGCCCACTTTTTTTCAATGGAGTCCGTTCACACGCTGCAGCAGCTCCGCTCTTCTCTCGGGTTTGTTTTGTTTTTCTTCTTCCTGACGGGTTCCTGGAAGGCGCGTGACTGCCTCACCACGTGGTAGAGCGCCGGGCCAATGGGAAGCGAGGCTAGATGAAAGCGCTCAATGTTACAGCATACAATTGTTGTATTATAGTAGAGTATATGAAATGTTTGTATATTTAGGATTATATGCCATTTTGAAGAATTTAAAATGGATACATATGTTATTTTTTACAGAAATTAATGAATTAATAATCTTATTTTAAAAAATCATTAAGGCTATTTATTATTATATTTATTATTTCAGTAACCCACACATTTTTTTTTCATTTTTCATTTAAAATTTACTATCACGAATCCCTCTTGAATCCCCAAGACCTACAATATTTCGAAGTAACTTTTATCTGCCAACTCAACAGTATAAATGTAAGAGACGGTAAACTGTTATCACTGTAACACTAGTAACGGTTATGGTAACGGTAAACTGTTATCACTGTAACACTATGTTATAGTTTCTGTATTATAGTCTGTACTGTACTGGTGTTAACAATAGGAGTTCCCCCACTGTGAAGGACTCCTTATCTTATGAAATAGTTTTGGGTGTGGAGCCTGGTTGACAGTTTATTCATTTTAAGGTCATTTAAAAAAATCTATCTTCAGAAGTTTAAACAATACATGGAAGTGTTTTTTATTATTATTTATTTATTTATCTACAAGGCCAGAGTTATTATTAGAGTCTTTGACACATTTGTCACTGGGTATTTGTTTAACTTTTCATTTTGTATCAGCAGATTCTACAATACTTTAAATATAATATATATATATATATATATACACATACATATATGTTCTAGATTCTTAAAAGGTATGGCAATCGTTACAAAGATTTGTTGAAAGATCAAATATATAATATATATATATGCACATAGATATATACATATATATGTTCTAGTTTCTTAAAAGGTATGGAAATCGTTACAAAGATTTGTTGAAAGATCAAAGGAAATCTCTCACAACATTCTGAGTCTTAAATTTGTGTTTAATTCCACACTTCTTTCACTTAAGTCAGGAGGCGGCTATTTATTTCTAATTTTGGTTGACATTATTGCCCCACATACATGCAGAGGTTGTTTATCAACAAGGCAAGGAACGCAGGAGCGCGGGGGCAGTTGATGGGAACACATGCTGCCCAGTTACGTTCCACCGTCTGAGAAAGGATAAGAAATCAGTACATTTCCCGTAAACTGTTCATTAAAAGTAGAAGTCTGCACTGAGCTGCGGCCAAGAGGAATTCTGCAGAAGGTGGGAGCAGTTTCTGGGCAGCTCCCTCCCCCAACTTAGCTGGAAAAAGAAAGTGAGACACCTCCCTGACTTCGACCACATGTAACAGAGGCTGATAACACACAACACACATCAGTGGATCCCTTAAAAGAAGACAGCCACGGTCAACACTCTGAGCTTATTTAGCTCGTAGTTATTAGCAACATACGCTACTTTTTCTTTGATCCACTAAAATAGGAAGTGTGTGAAACAACTGTAACAAGTTAAAGGGTTACAAGCGCTTTTTGTTTTTGTTTTTCTCCTACATATTTACCAAATTCATTTCCATCAAGCATATGTTTCAGAGTAAAGCGGAGCAGATGGTGGAGCAGTTACAAATTCCGTAGTATGAATTAAGCCAATAAAAATGTTATTTCTGGCTCGGATAAACAACCACATGCTCTCTTATGCCAGTAAATCCTGTGTTGTCACCGCTTATTTCTGTAATGTCACTTTTTCTTTTAGTTCTCATCTCAAGTCTCAACCTGGCCTTGGATTTTAATAGATCAGAGAACAAGGTCTTCACTGCCGCCGCCAGTAGCTTCACAAACCTGTTCTCTGCTTTTATTCTGTCATGTGCAAAATCTTGTTGGCTCATTTCCATGGTTCAGACAAACAGTTTTTTACAGGATTATGCAACAAAAGCAGCAGGAAGAACGGGAAGAGTCAATGTAGGAGTCTGGAGGAAAGGAGGGAAATACCAGGGGGGGGGGGGGAGGGGGGGGGGGGGGGGAGGGGGGGGGGGGGGGGTGGGAGGGGGGGTTCATCAGTGAAGCACCCAGCAGAGTCATGATTTCACTAACCATACCAAGATGATATTACTGATCTTTTCAGAGTCCATCGAAATGCATTGGATGTCACTGATGCCTCACTGATGCTACAGAGATAAAAAAAAAAGAAGTCATTTAGAAACAAGTGACTCATGCTCAGGATGAGTCTTCGGTCCCACGAGAGTCGCTCTGTTTTCCTTGTCTCATACATCAGGTTCATGTATTTATGAAGACCACCGGTTACACAAACAAACAGTCCAATCGTTTTGCAGTCACTTCTTTCCTCAAATGAGCATCAGCCGCCGAGCGGAACCTGCTTCCTCGTTCCTTCAATTCTTGGCGAAAAGGAGCCGCGTGCAGCAGAAGTCTTTGGAAGAAACCAGCACCCCCCCCTCCCACACACACACACGTGTGTCAGAAATAAGTCCAAAAATCAAACTGGTCCTTGAACACTATCACAGACCAGTTTGATGAGTGTTTGTTTTTCTCCAATGTGTGATTGATTGTCTATATGAGGCGCTTACACTGAGTGTGTTTCACAGGGAAAACACACACACACACAGCAGCGTTAGGACCTCCACACCCCCCCCCATCACCCCCAGCTTTCCCAGGTATTTGGTCTGAGTGGGATCATTACGGCGGACACCGTCAGCCGTTCTGTTTTTGGACTTACATGAAGCCAAGTGTGAGCAGTTGTTTGATGTCCTGGAGACGGATGAAAGGACAGTACCGGAAGTCAAGGGTAGGTGGTGTAGTTGGCCCTGTCCTTCACCTTCACCTTCACCTCCCCCCTCCTCCTCCTCTGCTGCTGCTGGTGGTAAGGGGAGATGGGGGGGGGGGTTTAAAGGTCCAGATACAGACAGTTTCACTCACAAACTTTAACATAAATAACAGATGCTTGTTTTAAATCCGTCCACGTCGTCGTCACATCGTCGTCACATCAACCATGAATTCATCCAGAAACAAACACAGAATCACAAAGTTGAGCACGGAGCAAGTGGCAGCAACATGTACTAATAAATACTTCAGTACTTCATCATACAGTACTGTACTACTATTAAACATAAACCCGATTTTTTTTCTATTAATTTCACACAATTCTACACTAGTCACTTGTTAGCATATTGCGTCTTGCTAACAGTAGATCACTTTCTTCCTTATGAAATTCCGTACCGCCGACTCTCATCATGTGACCACTTCTTCTGGTTCTCAGCTCTGGTGATACCTATCACACCAGCAAAGCTGCGGAAGAGTTCGTTTCACACTTAAGAAGAAACATTAGAAGCGTGTTAAAATTCACACACACACACACACACAAACACAGAAGCTTTTTTTTCCCAACAACTTTCATGTTTGTAAAGCTGATAAGTCTCGTGTTGACAGAAAAGGTTTGTTTAAACTTGAGTCACACGCCATCAGCTGACGCCACGACCGCCTCAGTCACCACGAGGTAAAAAAGAATGACCTTTTAACTACACGTCGTGGCTGAAATTTCACCATCAACCTCTTTCACAATAATAATATATTCAGACTGTAGCATCTTGACCAATCAGACGTTAGATAAGATATCATCACTGTCTGTTCCTCGTGTAAACAAACAGAACGACTTTGAACACAGCAAAGACTTCAGTGTGACATCATGTCTACACACACAGTCACTGTCACTGGAGATTTGGGATTTTTTTGGCCGGAGACCATCACAACAGACCGGCGAGAGAACAAAGGCAGAGAGATGAGATATGTCACCAGGCTTGGTTCCTATTAAAATAGGTCATTGATCTAAATCTGAATAATCGGGACAAAAATGCAATGATTAAACAAAATAAGACAATAATTCTACGTGACAGCTTAGCTTTGGTTCCTTCAAACTTCAAAACGTCGCCTGCTTGTTGCCTTCGCCCTGCTCTTCTTCTTGGCGTTTTACTCCAGTCACTCCAGCCGTGACCCCTCGCTCAGTGTCGCCATCTTGTCTGATTGAGTTCACATCGACGTACACTTTCAAACGGTCTTTTTTCACTGCATCAAAAACGACGGCCGCCTTTTTTACTGTTCACGTCAGAAAGGCTGAATCCAGACAGTTGACCTCTGCCCCTACGAACGCCGTCACAGAGATTAAGGATCTGACAAATACCTTGGCTCTCAGGCGTCGAGGTCATAGCTCAGTTTTGATCCTGTGCATCAGGTCTTTCTGGTCCACCAGGTCCGCCTGTCGGTTCCAGCGGTGGTACGCGAGCAGGGCAATGTTCTTGGCAGCCACCGAGCTCATCTCCATGGCACTGCCCGCCCACTCGATCCCGTTCAGGTAGTAGAGGTTGGGGCGGAGCTCCAGTGGAGACAGATCCTGGCTGCTGCCGTAGCGAGGGTAAGACTTCCACTCTGTGGTCTGCACCGAGTAGTAAGACCTGGGGTCGAAAGGAACCAAGCAAGAGACGTTTCAACATTTCATCGATGATGACTTTTTACTTTTCAACCGATGTAAACTGTCACACATTTGTAGCGATTTTTAACCCCTTCACGATGCATCGTTACATCCCTCCTAACCGCTCGGCGGGATTTCAGATACTGACCTGAAGAGCGTTTTCAGCTGTGACTTGTCCAGGGGCTGTGGTGAAAATATCTTATAAACCCCGGCCTCCTGGGGCTGTTTACGCCTGAAACCGGTGGAGATGTTGACGGGGCAAACGCTGGCCACGCTGTTAAAGAACAGATCGGGCGTCTCCGTGGTCAGAATGTTGGCGAAGGGGAAGAGGCGCGGGTCGGGGAAGTTGAAGAACGACGTGTTGAGGTATCCGTGGACGATGGTGGCCACAGTGGTGTGGTAGTGGCTGGGGAAGTGCTCAAAGGGAGGTGTGAAACCTTGGAACTGGACCCCCGACGTGGCGCTGCCCTGGAGGGGCGTGGCCATGACCACAATGTCATAGAGCTCTGACGCTGCTCCTGCTGCTGAGGTGAAGTTCAGCTGGTACTGAAGGGACTCCTCTGTAGGACAGACACACAAAAGTCACTGTTAACACTGCACGATATCCTTCACACAGACAAGCGTTTGTCGGCACGAGTCCACGATGATAAAGACTTCACACACGCTGAGACCTGAACAGACAGGTATGTGTTTCTAGGCCAGGACGACGTCTTGGGAAATTTCCGACTTCCATCTGCCAATGTACAAACAGCTGTTGATTGTTGTTAAAATGTTAGTAAAACGCAGAGGAAACTGGACAGACTCTTACGATGAGGCTTCATATCTTGGATGAAGCTTGCTTCCTTTTTTTTTTTTTTTAAATCAAAGACGAGTGTAAGAAATGGACAGAATAAGAATCTGGACGAAACCAAACACGCTGCAACAGGTGGTGATGTGGAGGCTCAGACATTAGACTAAATGAAAAAGCTACTTTGTTTTGTTTTTTTGGTCTTGTACCTTTCTGGACGGGGGAAATGGTGTTGACCTCTGCCTTTAGCACGTTAGCGTTAGCCATCTTCAGGAGGCCAGAACACACCAGCTTGTTACCACCTTCCACTGCCCACAGGTTGTTCTGAGAGCCAGCCAAAGACACAGCACCTGAAACACACACACACACACACACACACACACAGAGAGAGCAGTGACTTCTTTAAATCTGTCTCCATCTTCCCACGTGCCTCTCTGTCTCTCGCGCTCCCACAGGACTCTCCGCCTCTTCTTCTCACCTTGTTTTCCTCTCTTCTATTTCTGACTTTCTGCTCCTACCTAAATTGTCTCGTCTTGTTTCCACTTTATTCATCTGTCCTGACCTACATCCGTCGACAGACGTGGACGATCAGCCTGATTTCAGCTGCGTGGCCCTTCACAGGGTTCTATTCACTTCCCCCGTCCTTCCCTACTGGGAATGTCTGAAATTTCCATTCCCATTACACTGAAGGTGATGTGGAGGTAAGAGTTGAGGGTGGTTGAAGTTGTGACTTTAACCACAGGCAGGTTAAAGTCAGCATCACTGGCTTTAACCTGCCTGTGGTTCTGCTGAGCTACGTGGACCATAAATATAAACAGGACTAAAACATCACGGACCCTGAGACAACATTTTCCCACAGGAACCAGGACCAGCAGTATTTTTCTACCCTCTGACCTATGAAGGCAGGGATGCTGATGTTCTGCCCGTAGTTGACCCTGATGATGGGAACGATGACCTCTTCGATGAAGCGCTGCGACACCCCCAGCTCCAGCAGCGAGTCCGAGAGCGGCCTGCGGGTCATGTTGATGAATCCGCTCCCTCCGAGAGAATTCAGCAGCTCCTCCACCGAGCTGAAGGCGTAGCCGTGGGCCTGGTACTTGTACAACCTTCGATGTAAATGTAGACGTGGGAGAAGGAGATAAAGGAGGTGCAGAAGAGTTAGAAGAAAAACAGGAAGGAGAACCTGAACATCAGGAACAGAGGGATCTACATTTGGAATCAAGAAGAAAATGAAGCAACACCAGGAATATTGGACTGAGAATTTGTAAGAAAAAAAAAATCACAAAATAACTGATTTGATATTTTCTTGCACACCATAACAGGCAAGAATTTAAAACAACTGCATTGAAAAATTATCTTATTTGTGAAGGTAAATCCTGTGGCTACTAAGAACTAATGAGATCCTGTGTGCAAACAACTCTGAGTCATTAGAGTATTTGTATTTCCATGACAGGAAGATTTTTTAGGTGAGGTAAGGGAGATTAGCAGCCACATCCAGAACAGCTTGTCTTTCTTAGATACCAATGACATAATCTTGGCTCACCGCATGAACTTCTCCATGATTTCCTCCACCCACATTTGCAGGCGTATGAAGCTGATCCCGTAGCGCCACCACAGCCTGAAGAGGTCCAGCAGGTACCAGTCCGTCTCCTCCAGAATCACCTCCTTGCCGTTAAACACTGCCATTTTGCCTGCCACACTGCGTCGGTACTTCAAACCTTGGATTTAGGACACGACAATAAAACAGGTTGAAGACTGAATTTTCCACCTGATTCAATTGTTGTGTGTATGTGGAGTGTTGTAGGCGTGTACACTCACCCAGCTGTTTGACAAAGTCCTGCATGTGGAGGTTCAGGGAGTGGATGATGGAGCCTCCGGTCTCGTACTCGTTATGGTTGACGGACACAGTGGAGAGACGACCCCCGACTTCACCTTTGTCGTACACATCTACCTGGACTTCTGGGCCAAAGTGCTGCCGCAGGAAGTGAGCAGTAGCACTTCCTCCAATCCCTGCACCGACCACGGCTGTAAACAGGAGTGAGAATTAAATTAATACTAAAAGTAATGGGTTTATATTTATATAAAACTCCTTTGTTTAACAACTTGTGTTGTGATTTTAACGTAAATCCCTCTATGTACCATCAGTGGTAAGGTCACCATAGTTTGAGAACCATTTGACGGTATCATAATGTTGTTCAGTACGCTAGCAAAACATGACAAATGTACAACGTTTGCTGGTTAGGTTGATGACGGAAGGGCCCAGAATAATTTACTAACCCGTGAAAAATGTTAACTGATGACTTTCGTAGTCTCTATTTAAATACATTAAAATTTTATTTTAATATTAAAATAAAAAGGAAATATCCACTTCAGATGATTTTACCACATGTTAACGTTAAGCACAGTTGATAAATAAAAAAAAAGGCATCACAACAGGAGGCCATTTATTTTGGGCGAACGTTAGCTTAATTCTACGAGCTCTTGTGATGATGTTACGGACACTAAATTCGTATTTTAGGGGACATTTTTACCTATTTTAGAAGGTGGAGCTCCGTCCACGGGAGCATGTACCTCCGGGTCACCGACAATCAAGGTAGTTATCAGAAGAAAGACAGAGAGCGGGAGCATAGAGACTTCCATAGCGGCGACAGAGCAGAGGAGAGCCGGAAGGACAAAACAGCAGCGGCCGTTCCTTCACCTTCGTTTTTCCTACCGCATTTCCTTTACGACTGATATAAGATTCAGAACAACGAACGCAATATGGACAGCTTTCCCAAAGCCAGTGTATTTATTTGACAGATGAAATATAAGATTCAGAACAACAAACGCAATATGGACAGCTTTCCCAATGCGAAAAAAGCCAGTGTATTTATTTGACAGATGAGCAATATTGGACTAAAATGGCCCGTTGAGTGTGATAACGATGCGGCATTGCGTCCAGCAACATAACTGAACCCATGGCATCCCTCGGCCAATCACAGCTTTCCTAGACAGTTACGTCACCTGATAACTAAACGTACGTGTTTTACATAATTTACTACGTAGCTCCAAGAAAACAACATTCGAGATCAGACCAAAGCTAATCCTCCCCTTTTGTTTTAGATTTTTAATTTTTTTTAATATAATCAACATACTTCAGACCTTTTTATACATAAAAACCCAAATCCCTGCAGACTAACATGTATTTGTTCCTGGGACATTTTCCTCCATATAACTGGGACATTACTACAATGACAATGTTAATAAAACTTCAGAACAGAATAAACAGGATAAGGAGTTGAAAAAAACAGTGGAAGTTGCCTTTATTTCATCCAACAAAGAAAATGTTGCAACATCAGAGTAAACCACTGGGCAGAAACGAACATTCAAACTGAGCCACTGGAACAAATAAATGGCACAGTGGAGCAGTAAAGGCTCCGGGACGCCTCCGACACATGCACACATTCGCGCAAACACACCATTACACACACACACACACACACACACGTCTTCATTTACATCAGTTATCTTACACCTCTGTGGCTGCTCAGGCGGCAGCCTCATCAGTTTCCCTCACTTCCTCCAGTGTCAGAGGTCAGAGGTGAGGGGCAGGGCAACGGTCACCTTAGGATCAGATGACATCTGTTCCCTGCGTTTGCCTTAAAGGGCAGGGCTATTTCAGGGCTAATGGATGACATAACACAGAGACCTTTACTGTTCATCTCCATGCTACATCTCTAATAACATAACCCCCAGCAATAATTCTGCAAAGCCAGCCGTGGTCCTGGTGGGAGGGGTTCAGACGATGCTGGGGGTGAGGTCATGCTCCGGCCAGAGGGTAGGTCAGTTGGATTGGGACACCAGTCGAGACGCTGATGCTGACCGGTCACTTGGTGGATCGTCTGGTGGGTTCGGAGGCGGTGGGGGGAGGTGGCGGCCCTCTGCGGTCCAGGTCGTCGATGTAAAACATGATGAGTTTTCTCCGCTCGTCGGGGACGCACTCCAGGACCAGGTAACGCTTGTCGTTCTGGAGGATTTTCTCCACATCCTTCAGGTGCTGCTCCGACTCCTGGATGAGTTTCCTTGACCTGAAGGACATAGTGGTTTATGAATAAAACTTACTGCATTTACAGTAATAATTAATGATACTCTTTGCATATAATGTAGTTGCGAGGACAGACCTGATTTCAAATGAGCAAAACAGAAAGTACACAGACATATAATGTAGTTGCGAGAACAGACCTGTAGGTGATGAACTTTGTCTCCTTCAGCAGGGTTCTGAAGTCAGCTTTGGCTATGATGTACTTGTCTTTAATGTAGTCTTCAAACTCCCGCTGTCTCTTCTGTAAAGACCAATCAAAATATTACATTTTACAATCAGTAGGTGACGCAGCCATGACTAACAGGAGCGGGGTCGTTGTTGAGGATCAAACAGTGGCGTCCTCTGGGAATGACGTCCTTACTCTGTCACTGGAGGAGAACTTTATACAGCGAGGGTCCTCCTTGATCACCTTTTTCACTTCCTTCCAGGTTGTTGTCAAAGTGATCTACAACACAAATGTCAGTCAATGAGACAGTGACACCTGAAACATTTTCAAAAGCAAGCTGCACTAATTTGAAAGATAATAATGTGTCATTTTTCTGGTATAAATGGAGACAACAGAGATCGTCATCAGACGTGCTCACCGTGCTAGTCTCATCCAGCAGTTGTCTGAACTGTTCTTTCTTCTTCTTGGCCAGAGCTTCCACGTGTTCATTGAACAGCTTCTCCTTCTCCTCTCTCTCCAGCAACGACGCCGACTCCCAGCGGTGGTCCTTCCTCAGGTTACGGCGCGTGTCGGACCACGTTGCATCTGAAGAACGGACCTGATGAATTACAGAAAAATAAGAAAAGTCAGGGTTTTTCAGGTGACATTTTCACTAAAGAAAGTCATTCATTAACAAATTAAATCCACACTGATGGTAAAAACCTGCACCGCAATCTCACCATGTCCGACATGAGAGCTTTGAAATGCTGAATGGCCTCCTCCCTCTTGTGCTGCTCTCTCTCGCGGTCGATCTCTTTGGTCTGTTCCGACCGGGCCTTCTGCACCTCGCGCTCTCGCTCTCGGAGACTGGCCTCGATCCGAGCCTGACGCTCCAACTCTCGCTCTTTGTCGATGTCCACGTTCTGTGAACGAGACAGACATGAAAATCTTTCAGTTTTTTTTTTAACTGATGTCCAGTTCAGTAGACATGAAAATCTTTCAGTTAGTTTTTTTTTTTTAACTGATGTCCAGTTCAGACTGGTCTGTTGGTTTTAGTAAACTAAACATTTAACATTTATATGTTTTGGGCAGAGGTTTCTACCTTTGCTAGTTTTTCCATGTACTGTTTGAAAAGCTCCTCTCTGAGTGCAGAACTGTCCACAGACTTGTACCGGGGGTCGGTCTCCAGCCTCTCTTTGACTTTGCTCCATCGTTGGCCCGTCTCTATGTGCTGCTCGGTTAGGAGATCAAAAAAGTCCTGCTTCACCTGAAAACGGAGCAGAAAGAGAAAACACAACGATGAATGTCAACGTTCAAGTCTGGGTTGGATGGAATCGAAATGTGAAAATGATCGCCACCTGCAGGTTGGTAATGTGTAATTACATCAAAACAAATTACAAATCACTCTTAATCGCATCATCTATGCAGGATGTCAAAAACTTTGTGGAGATAAAGAGACCATAAAAACAGATGAGAGGAGACATCAACAGTACTGATGTCAATGTTTCCAACACAGTAGAGAAGTGATGCTGTAGGTTGATTATCTCAATAGTCTCTGAAGGACTTGTACCTTCTCGCCTCTGGACTTGGTGTCTTCTTTGTCCCTCTTCTTCATTGCAGTGATGAATTCTATGTAGATGGCCTCCCTGTCCTTCATCTTGTCTATGGACTTAAATCGAGGGTCTCGTCCGTGCCTCATTGCGAATTCACTAAAAGTTGTTCTGCACAAAAACAGTAGAAAAAAAAAACACAAATATGAAGACGTCCACGTTTTAACAGTTTAAATGTGTAATATAATGAGTTACAATCTTAGAAAGTCATAAACCAGCCTCTGTTGGAATAACAAGCCAGAACTGCAAAAAGCCACTTCTACTTTTGTAAACAAGTACTCATATCTGGCCAAACATACTATATAATGTTCACGGTATTACATGTCCTCCTTGGTTATAACTCAGAGGACGAGAGGCCATGAGGTGGAAGTTCTCCTTCACCTGGCTGTGAGCTTTGACTCCTCCATCATCCTCCTGAAGTCGTCTTTAGCCTGCATCAGCTTGTTCTTCTTCTCCTTTCTCTCCTCCTCTGCACGCGTCTTCACATACTGATCAAAGACCTGCAACGAAAAAAAAAAAGTGTGATACAACTACAAAAGACAAATGCTGACGACACTGTGAGGACAGAGGGAGAGAAAAAGCTTGTAAACCAAAGAAATACTGGACCTGTTTTCTCTCTTTGGGGTTGAGCAGGAGGTACCGTGGGTCAAAGACGATCTTGTGAAGCTCTTTGTCCCACGTGGAGAAAGCAGACACCTGAGTGGGAAAAACAAAATGTAAGTACTGCATTAGGAAGAGAAAGGTAGATCTATTGTTTGTGGCAGTGTTTCTGTCATCAAAATCTGACAAATTCACAAAGAGTCCTTAAAATAAATACTGCATTAAGTTTAGTTCATCATCTGCTGACCCCTCTTTCCAGCAGCATGTCTTTGAACTGAGTCATCCTGGCTTCCAGTGGCACCACAGCTCTCTCTCTGGCTGCTTTGAGCTCGGCCTCCATCGCCGCTTCCTTCTCGGTGTCCGTCTCTTTCACATCCTCCTTTCTTTGGTGGAAGTCACACAGGAGGAGGTTAGAGTATTGAAAAGACGACACGTGACAGACGGTGGACCAACTACACAGATACATACTTCCTCTTTTTGGCTTTAGACGGCTCTTCCTCTGGAATATCATCAGTGGCCATCGCCAATTCTGCATCGTCCTTACTCACTGCTGTGTACAAACACAAACATTTAAAATCATAATATTCTCCAGTGCAGGAGTCTGCAACCTGTTACTTAGCTACTTTAGAATCTTTGGAATGGACAAAATGTGTGATTTTATACAAAAATCTAGGTTTATCCAAGACTGTCAGCTTGATTGCAAACAGCAAAGTCAAACACAATGTCATTTTGCTCCTAAAAAAGACCAAAAACTATCCATGTACCAAGAGAAGACTAGAAATCATGTGACTGGTCGTGTCCTCACCCGTCTTCTTGTTTTCCTCCAGGCCCCTCTTGTGAGGCGGCTCCTGAATGTGCTTGTCAACATCGGCTCGACCCACCAGCTCTTCAGGTCTGTCCCACATGGACATCCGTGTTGTGGGGTTGTAGAAAAAGACCCGATCATCGCCCGTCCACACTACACACCTGATGAGAGCAGACACAGATACTTAGACTCATGGAGAAGCAGCAAAAGAATCAGTGTTTAAATCGATATTAAAGGTCATTTAACGTGGGCTGTGAGGTGGCGTATGTACCATGGAGTTCCTGGGATGGGATTGGTGGCTATAGGTCGGGCTTTCTGAGCTGCTTTTTCTTCCTCTGTCATCTCCTCCTCTTTGGGCTCCTTGATGAGGAAAGAAAAAGAACAGATTAATCTCATTAATATCATTTTTATCCTTAAAGTAATGTCTGAATTACAGGTCGTTTTACCAACAAAAAAAGGCCTGAATGACCACTGTGCTAACTTCTCAAGAATGTATTTACTATTCTTTCCACACACCTCCTTGTCGTTAATCCCCTCCAGTCTCAGCTCTTCAGCCTCCAGTTCCATCGCCTCAGCTTCCTCCTGGGCCAATCGCTCCTTTACCTTTTCTGCCTCTTTTTCTAATGACAGTGAGAGGAAGTGTTAATGACATGACGTCAACTGACTCTGACCGTGACAAATGTCAAGTGGCGGTGGTTCGTGCCCACCTTTCTCCAATAGGGAATGTGGTTTCTCCCAGGTGGACTCCAGTGTGCGGTTGTTGTAGTAGTAGGTTTTCCCGTCGGCTGTTTTGTATTCGGTCCACTCAGGAAGGTGCAACGATCCGGCCATGGAAGCAGGAGCGGCGGACAGAGCCAACTGAGGATGCATCATGGAAACTAAAGGAGGGCCCATACCAGGAAGCATACCTGTGACCAGAGAGTGGACGCACAGATCATGAAGTCAGAATTCTACTGTAATGCTGTAACCTGCATGATCATTTTTATGACAGAGGTCATTCCTTCACTTAGACTACGGATAAACAACTTGGGAAGACGCAACAATTCCCCAGACAACCTAGGGTGACTAACTACAGAAATAAGGAACTGGAAGTATCTGTCATCAAACACACAGGTCAGATTGGAAGTGAGGGAATAAAAGATGGCTCTAATGGGTTGATAAAAGTTAACTGCTCAAACTCAAACATGACCTAAGGACAACAAACTGAGACCAGATATTGAACATACACACACACACAAACATGCCACAAAAGGACACCAACATGAGTAAGTTGTCTATACCATACAACTGCAGCAGGACTGTCTCTAACTCACAACTGACTACGACCAAGTCCATAATCACTAACTCTCACTGACGACCTCACATTTGAGGAGATGCAGGTGAGGAATGACAGATGATGGTAAACTAGACAACTGTGCACCAGCTTCAGAGAGTAACGCGCAGAAACGCTTTTATCAGTCAAACAAAACAGAACATTTGTTCCCAGGACTGCTGCTCAGACGGAGATCAGCAAAACAAAACAACATCTTTGTAGATGCAGGAGATTATATGTTTTAATGTGACATGTTTGTTTAATGTGACATCCTGATGAAGTTCAATCATGATGAGGTCAGACATCTCTGAGTACAGTAACTGTCAGACGTCTGTTTGTGGAGATGGGAGCAGTTTCACCACAGTACACTGGATGGATCATGATCACAGCATTCACTGCAGAACCAGTGCCTTCACTGCTTCAGCATGACTGTATGTGGACACCATTCACTACCATGCCATCTACTGTGGGTTCTGAGTGGCGAGCGGCTGGGTGTTTACCGTTGGCGCTGGGGCCCGCCTTTACGCACGGCGCACCTACTATCTGCATCATTGCTACACCTGAAAGAACAATGGACAAGCAGGCATCGGGTTGAACACAGGAGGACACGAGGCAGTCGCCTGTCGCGGTGTGTTCGTGGTCACACTCAGACAAACACACACGACGCACACACGCTGAATTGTGCATGACTGTTTATACAGTACAGTTGTGTACATGACTAAAAGCCAGACGAAAATGAAAACAGTTTTACTGACCAGTCTTATTGAATGTAGCGCATACTGATGAATGTGATGCTGGTGAGTGCAACCGTGTAGTACGAGGGGTTTCTCGCTCTGAGTTTGCGTTTTTCTCACCTGGTAGAGGGATGTGCATGCCTGGCAAGGGTACCCTGAAGGGCGGCACCATGACAGGGGGGAAGGCAGGTATGGCTGTGGTGGGCTGGGCCACACTGTGAGGCAGGGCTGCAGGCAGCAGCGGCAAGGTCTGCACTGCTGTCACAGGTGACGGCACTGTGGAAACGGTCACCACGGTGACCGGAGATACAGTTACAGTGGAGGTCACTGTGGCCACTGTGGGGAGGTCTGCTACAACAGAGGCTAAAGGGAACGAGAGACAAAATAAATTATTTTTTTTATCATATGTCCTCTTGTAAAGGTTTATATTTGATTCTTTGAGTCTCTGCACTCACCTGTGATGGTCACAGCAGGTGGCGGGGAGGTGGTAGAGTCTGGACTGGCGGTGAGGGCACGGGAGGGGGTTGTGTTTGGGCCGTGAGTCGGAGAGGCTACCGCCGTCACTGCTGTGCTAACTGTAGTGTTGACAGAACTGGGGCTGCAAGCAGCTGCGGAAACTCCCCCACTCGCTCCAGCCCCAGGGTTTCCTGTGGCTCCGACGAGGAGTGGGTTGAGCTCAGACTGCTGGATGATTTTCACACCCTCTGGTTTCGACCACGATGACTCCCGGGTCCTTGCGTTGTAGTAATAAGCCTATAAAAAGTGTCATCCAAAAGTTCTGTGACATATTCAATGACCAATGATAAAATTTATCATTAAATTAAACATCAGACTCTTTGTTAGGCTGTTGTTGCCTCAAAAAACAAAAAACTTAGAGTAAAATAGTATGCTGACCTTTGAATACATTTCTAACAATTTGAAACCTCTTGTCACAGTTTAATCAAACGGCAAACACAACAGTTCATGACTTCACTTTACCTTTCCTTCTGACGCCTTGTTCTCCACCCAGATCTCCTCAGCAGGGTTAAGGGCAGGGGATCCTGTAGTAGGAGCAGGAGGCATACCAGGAGGAAACAGCATCCCTGGAGGCGGTGGCATGTTGCTAATGGGAGGGGGAAGGAATGGGGGTCTCTGTAGGAGGAAACAGAATAAAATACAGCATTAAATATGTAATACTAAATGGATCAAGCCCCCATAACTGCGTACATCTATATGATTGTCACCTGTAAGTGAGGAGGTCCAATAGGTGGTGGCATGCCTCCAGGAGGGGGAATGGGCGGCATGTTGGGGTCAAAGGGAGGACGTGCATAAGGAGGTCGAGGTGGAGGTCCCCTCATCATCCCAAAGGGAGGCGGTGGCGGCCTAAGGAGAGGTGGAGGTCCTCGTAACACTGGAGTCTGGACGGGCGGAGGTGTAGGGCCCGGCACAGGACCAGGTGCTGAACCAGGTATGGGACCAGGGGCAGGGCTGCGGAAGCGCACTGCCTGTTGCACCATTCTAATATTGCAAAGAAGAATTCAGCTTAAGTTTGTAGTACTTGAAGGCACTACAAGTATTTTATTAATAAAACAGAAGCAAAACAAAATACAGCAAGGCAATGAATGCTATGTTTGTCAGTATTTATAAACATGTTTCTTATTTAAAATGAAAGGTTGATAGTGTCCCTGCACATACTTCCTCTTAAGCTGCCACTTTCAAGTAGTTGTGAAAGAAATCCACCTGAACCATTATATTAAAAAGGCAGAGCATTAACACTGTCCTACTTGGTGATATGTAAAAACATGTACACTCACCAGCCATTATATTAGGTACTCCTGTTCAACTGCTTGTTAAGACAAAAATCTACTCAGCCGATCAGAAGGCAGCAACTTTGCATTTAGGCATGTCCTGATGAAGTTCAAACTGAGCACGAGAAAGGGGAAGAAAGGTGATTGAAGTGACTATGAACATAGATAGCATGGTGTTAGTTAAACTTATTGTAGTTTTTAAGTCTTAATCAATGTTCTGACCAACAAACCAATTCAGGACTAATCAGGCACCTCCCCTACTGGTTTAATGACAAAAAAAATATGATTTAAATGTCTTCACAGATTACAACACAAAAGGCAGGTAAACAAACTGGTAAAGTGCACTACCTGGATTCAGGGCTTATGACAACTTTTTGGGCATGGCTTGTGCACTCAACTGAAATATTTAAAACGCACAAATATAGCACAAAACTCGTCATGCAATGTAGTGCTTTTGCATATAGTTTACCTATGTTATTGATTCAAGCCTTGACAGTACAAACGCACTATTCTATTAGGTACCATTCATTAGGCCAATGTTAAACTGTGAGATCAGTCAGAAATCAACGCAGATTAGACCAATTAGACAGGCTCAAGACGACTGTGTTTGGACGTCTACATGGTCCAACTTCTTTAAGGAATACATGCAGCGTATTGTTGAATCAGTGACACGAAGTGCAACGGCAAAGTGGTTGCAACCTCTAAATAGTACTAGTATTCTTCTTTAAACAATTATGTTTAATTATACGGGTTAATTAAGTGACATAAGTACTTAAGTACAGGGACATTGGTGTAGGCGTTGTTCTGGCTCGAGGACTAGTTGCAGCCTACACCGCCTGTTTAAATTGTATACGCAATCGCTTAATACAAATAAACCATTCGAGTTGTGTCCAGTTGGGACTATACTGGGGAAACCATTGAACCAGTGATTTGGTCATAAACAGAGAGTAACTGTTTACAACATAGCGGCGCTGTGTACTATTGCTTCTTAGAATTTTTAGCGCGATCCAGCTGTCGTGTTTATAATATACCAGTAGCAGATAAGAGTAACAACATCGATATGTTTACACAAACATTAGGTAGCCGCGCACAACTGACCAAACCCATGTACGTTGTTCCATCTGGATGCCGGTGTTTACCGCGTGCCACGAGCTCAAGACAGTGCCGTTTAGAAACACAGGCTAGTTAGCCACAAGCTAACTGGCTAGCGTGACCACACTAGAGGCTCAAACTATTGGCTAACGTAATCTGGTGAGCTAAAATAACTTAGGACAGTGTTGAAATGTAATGTTGAATGTTTCGCGAAATATTTCTTGCACACATTTTCTTTTGTTTCTCTATTATCTGACCTGTTATCACCGTATCCGATAGACTCGCTCTCTGCCTGGTCCGCCATTACAGGAAAGTGTAACGGCTCTCTTCCTGGATACGCCTTTGACAACATTCTCGTTGTCTATTGGTTTAACGTGACTGTCAGTCAAAGCGGCGAGAACTCTGATTCAAGGACAATGTTCGCTTCTGTGCGAGTTTTTGTTACGTCTTTGTTCGTGTTTGCTGAAACAACTGACCAAATAACAACATTTAAGTTATTCTGTTGCCTTAATTTCCCCTTTTTTTCAATTTAGCACCTTGATTTTTTTTTGTTTTTAATGTATAATATTTTTCTCACTTGCTCTTCGGCGAGTTAGTAGTTTCAATGTGTTTCCTCCAAATTGGTAGAACAAAGGCAACTTAAGGTTTTCTGTCATCAGAACAAGAGGTGTGTTAGTTAACACTACTTGGTCATATGGTAACAGTAGTAAAAATATGGACTTCGACCGTTTCTTGTTACAATTTAATTTATTGTTGAATGAAGTACAGAAAATATAGAGTACAATCAAACAAAGCATACCTGTACCAAAAAAGAAAATCAGTTTCTTAAAACTAAATAATGTTAATAATAGTTTATGTTCCACATCAGCAAAAGAACCAGAAAACTAAAAGTATTAAACTAATTACTATGGAATCATGATTCTGAGAGTAATAAAATAAAGATTTGGTCATTTGGAGTGCAGTGCCTCACAAAATTACACCAGACTCTGCTTAATTGTGTTTGCACATCAAACAGGAAACTAAATTCATACACAAACTCACACACACTCACATTAACTTGTTATTCGCACTTACAGGTATCACTCAACATCTCAAGACTATTTGATTACCGGTAGGCCTTTTATGGTAAATTATGTGAAGAACTCTTGCATTTCATGCTAAGGTTGAATGTTGTTTTTGTTGAACATTATTTGCAAGACTTTAAAAAATGCCATTAAGCTAAAAATAGTGAAATGAAAAAGTTTTATGGCAAAAAATACTTGGTTATTTTTTAATGTTCTGCCACTTTTGCTGCTTTGTTGCTGTTTTAAACAAAAATATACATTTAGGAGGGCTATATTGTTTTGTTGTATTTTAAAGAAGATTTCTGCATTATTTTAAGTTTTTAACCAGTGTTTCTCAAATGTCGGGTTGTGACCTAAAATCGAGTCCCTGGGCTGCGTTATATGGAAAATGGATAAAACCACTTGTACCTGTTTCTTTATTTTGTTACAGTTAAATTGAGTACTTCGAAACTTGGGTCCTGGATAAGATGCTAGTTCATTGGACAACGACTGCTTGAAAAACAAAAGATCCTCCTGCACACCCAGTGGTGAAGCTGCTTGAAAAACAAAACAAGATCCTCCTGCACACCCAGTGGTGAACCGCTACAAACAAACTGAGGCAACAAAAAGGAAAAGGATATTATGCGACAACTTTCTGTCCTCTGCTGGAGGTACAGGGCATCACCTTTGCTGAGAATACTGTGACCGTTACATTGTACACACAGAGTGACAACATGTACATGTCTTAATTTATGCACTGAACAATTTCCATCTGAGTTAACTAGTTTAGTTGGATCTAGTTAACTAGATCTGCCTAAAAAAATAGATTGTATGTAAGAAACTGAAGGAGGTACCTGGAAATTGAAGCCTCAGAAAGGAAGACAGAGGTTTGGGGAAGAGGGACACAGCGTGAGTTTGAGATTGTGTCTCATAATAAATTATTGACTATCTGATACAATTTTATCCTAATTTTAAATAGAGTCAAACTTTATTAACTGCCCTTTGTGTCATCTAAATAAAGAGCAGCATCATTTTCACAAAGACTTTAATGTCAAACTGATTTTTTGCCCCCTGGTGGTTCTCGTTATCTCTGGACTTATTAACTTAATAACAGAGCCTCGGTTCAGACTCCACTGTTTCCAACGTAACCCTGTGTATAAAGGAAAAACATTTTTGCACTGTTGTGTTGTGAGGAGTGTGGGTATAGTGCAGTGGACAAACGGTATAAAAATGGTTAATATGACAACCTTGATACTCAGAATAAAGTTAGGACTAAAATCTGTGGGTTAATCACTTCCCTGCTCTGTACAGAGCACCAGTGGGCGCTCTTTCCTGTTTGAGAGGTCTTGTCATTTACTGAGTAGGTGAGTGATCAGTGGTGGTACCTCACCAAAGAACAGTAGCAGAGAATGAGAGAAACATGCAGGGATGTCTTCAAGTACAGCAGTTCTTCCGTGGTTTAAACTCCCATTCTGTCAAACATGCATGATCTCTCACACACACACTCACACAGTCTCTCTCACACAAACGCACGCACGCAATTTTATGCCTTCATTTCCCAAAACTACCAAAATTAGCAAAGGCATCTTGTTTAGGCTGAACCATGGCAGGGGGGATGGGGTGAGTCAGGCCCATTCCCACTCCCGACGTTCCCATTCCACTCATCATGACCGGAGCGGCCATGCCCAGATTCATGCTCATGTTCATTCCCATCATGCCTTGGTTCGCAGGTATCCCACCCATGCCCATTGTTCCCGTGGTCATTGCAGGTAAGGAGGTAGGCATGCCCATCGTCATGGCGCCGCCTGCCATCATGGGATTGGAAGGAGGTCTGATGGGCGTCGTATGGGGTGGGGAGCTCAGATTGAGACCCCCAAAGTTCTGGGACAACAGGTTGACGGGAGGCACTCCTGCAAAAACAGAAGTGTAATAATGTCCGTCACGTTGTAAGGACAACCTGAACCTGAACCAGAATTTGTGTGAACAACGGAGTTACCTTGTTGCTGGATGATGTTGTTGAGAGTGGGTGGTGTCTTGGCGGAGTTGAGTCCCGCTGATAAGAAGTCTAGGCTGATGTTGACAGAAGGGTCAGACCATGTCGACCCTAAAGACCCCTGACCTCCGACCCCAACCTTCTGCTGTTGTGCTTGTGATGTCATTCCCTCCAGACTCTGAAATCAAAATATAGGCATTTTACACTTTTAGCAGCAAAAATGTGATTAAAACAGACGCATGAAACTCTCTCTGGAAATGATTAACTTTAACCCCTTCATGAAACTAAAGAATGTAAAAATAAAACTCAAGGTAAGATCTCTGGAAATGATTAACTTTAACCCCTGTCACTCAGTGATGATGCTGTAATTTAACCTCCATCTTTTATTTATTTAGCAAACCCACGTGCTACTTACTTGTTGAGAGCGAGAGAAAGCCATGGTGGGCATGGAAACAGAAGCCCCTGGCGTCACCCCTCCCAGGGAGAAAGTCAGACTCTGAGACGCACTCAGTGTCGTGTGTTGATTGGTCAACGGATGACTCATGGATCCACCCATCAGGTCAAAGAGCTCGGCAGAAGGAGGGACCGTGTTTGGATTAGAGGCCGCAGCTTTGGGTGACTGAACGCTGCCAAACAGGTCAGTGACGGGCTGAGAAGAAGCCGACCCTGACGATGCAGGCGGACTGGTGGAGAAGGCACTCCAGTCTCCAAATTCAGCGTTTCCATTGGATGATACTGCAGCTGCTCAGAGGAGAGGAGAGAAATATTTATTTGAGAAAACAAAATATTAGATTAAACAAAAAAGTTTCGACCATCGCTCTAATTTACCAGTGGATGTTGGGAGGGTGGCAGAGGCTGCGGGGGAGGAGAAGTCAGCAAAGCCAGCGATAAGTTCTGACGTTCCACCTGGATGAGGGAGCAAAAGAAAAGCAATAATTAAACTGTTTTATGGCTATATTTTTTTCCATCTAAAATCTTCGAGCAAACCTGTTCACTGTTACCTGCTGTACTGCTCTGACCAGGTGAAGGGTCAATCAATAACAGGTCAGCGATACCACCGCTGGACGACTGATTCCCTGACGACTGGGACGAGGAGAGGAGACAGTCAGACATGAGCCTCACTTTTGAAAATGTGCAGGTGTCAGTGGGAGAACTCTACCTTGTCCTCTGGACTCTTGTCTCCGGTGTAGTGAGCCGCAGCCCCCAGATCCAGGGTCTTGCTGCTCGGCGCTCCGCTGCGTTTCCGTGTGGTGGTGGTTGTAGTTTCTGTGGCCTGTGTGATCTGGATGCTCTTGGTTGTGACGGTTTCCTCCTCATCTTTAAACTCTAGAGTTTCCTGACGACCGTTCCTAGACGTCTGGTCCTCCTCGTTGTCACTGTGAAACACACAATATTAGGGGTGTAAGAAAATACTGATGCGCTGAAATACTGCAATATTTCATTTCATTTTACAGCATTTTTGAAATTTTGTGAAATTTTACAATTTAAATGTATGTAGTAATTGTTGTGATGCAAACTCATTCATCCATCACTCCAAACGTCAACTCACTCTCTCTCGCTCTCTTTGACTCTACCTGACTCTATCGGGCGAATCATCCCGTTCCTTCTTTCTGAACTTGTTGATTGTGTCGTCGATAGTGCTGCCTATTTTGTCACTGATCTCTCCCAGTTTCTCGCTGAAGGGAAAAGCTCCTCTGCTCTTATCCCAGTCCTCGTCCCATTTGTTTCGATCCAGCTCATTGGCTACAAAAAGGGAAAGAAGGAAAGAAGGGCAGTGGCATGAGAAAAGTTATTTCAACAACCAAAAATCAAGATATTTTAATTCCACAAAAACACACAGTGACTTAACACTGGATACATACTGCCATCAATGACACTTAAAAAATAATTTTATAGATATGTGAAATAATAAGCAATAATAATTCAATCCACATCACATACAGTTCTTTAGGTTCACTCCTCCTCCTCCTCCTCCTACTCCTAATCCTCCTCCTCCACCGCCACTCCCTCCCATGCTGTCAGAGGAGACACCGATGTATTTGTCTTTGTTCTTCTTGGCTTTCTTCCTCTCCTCCCTCAACCTGTCGTCATCCTGGACGAACTCCACCATCTCCTTCACTTTTTGACGCACATTGATGCCCTGATCTTTCCCGTTCTCGTCTGTAAATTGACACAAACATTTTACACACACGTGTGACAACTGAACAGAATAAATAATTTAAAAAAAAAAGGAAAACTATTAGAGCTGGAACACACCGATGAAGTGATAGTTTTCTAGAGATCGCAGGTCATAAATGTGTTCTCTGGCGCTGGTCACCACTCTTTCAGAGCCGTTCCTGATCAAATAGGCCAGCAGCAGCAGAGCCTGGTGGAGAGACAGTGAACACATCCTGGAGTCAGATCAAGTCTCGGTCTTTCACAGTCATGGGATATATGTCACTGTTAGTTAACACAGTCACTATCCCAGTCCTGACTCTAACTCACCTTATAGACTCGTCTCCAGTTCTTCTTGTTGTCCTTCAGCATCCTGGTCCACAACATGTTCATCACCTCTGGAAACTGCTCATACAGAAAGGTAGATCTACACACACAAAATAAAAAATAGCAGTTTAATGTTGTCAAGAAAGAGTTTCAGCTTCTCTACTTATGATTTAAGTACTGGAGAAAAGAACTTCTTCCAAGTTTTCTTTGAGTAAATGTTCTCATCTAGCAGCAGCTATAATTCTCATGACCCACATACTTGGCTATTTCTCCCATCAGTTGTCCAGAGGGTCCCCAGGGATCATCATTAGTGGCCTCTCTTACTTTGGACTCAATCTCAGAGTAGTTCATCACCACATTGGTGCTGTTGACAAGAAAAACATTGGTTTAGAAAAAAAGAAAGCAAAATAAAATGAACCAAGGACATGATTATTTAGATTTTAATTGTTAATAAAAAGCATCAATACAGTGCTGTTGAATATGGATATGGTATTGAAATGAAATATTGTGACGTTTCCCAGTGTATACATATATATATATATATCTGTATTTCCAGTCCTGTGTACACTTTGTAGAGTACACACCAAAGTGAGAGGAAAGGAATCTCAGTTTGTTGAATAATAAATGACCCCTGTCCTGACTTCTGCATTTCAGAGAGAAAACATTGACATAAATATAACACACATGCTCAGATGATTCAGCTGTTGGGCATCAATTTTATGACCATGAAAAACACAACACAGAACCTCCTTTTAAGCACAGTGTCTGTTTATCTATGGAAGGTTATGGCCTTCATACTAAAAGTAACTAATAAGAGCAGAACAAGCACTAGAAAAAGAAAAATCCACCTCCCTATAATGCCTTTATAAATATTTTTCCAGTCCTTATTCTGACCTTTTTGCTTATCATTTGAACCTTCAATCCTTTTACGTCATCAAATTAAACTCCCTTTTTTTGCCTCATGTCCCAGTTTCTCTAGCAGTCTTCCATTTCTTAGAAAACAAAAAGTGATGATGTGACTCCACTTCTGCTTCTGTCAGTAGAGGAGGCTGACAAACACAACTCAGGCCTCTATGATAGAACATCTCTGAAGCTGCATGAAAAGTGACGCTGACACAGACAACTCTATTGGGGGAGAAATCAATAATGGAGTGCATTCATCGTGAGCAGGCAGCCACAATCGACAGCTAATTGGAACTGGTGTCCATTACATCTGTTGTTACAGTTTGTCTGTCTGTGTGTGTTGTTACAGTCCAGTCTATACAATATTTAAAAAATATTTATTGAATTTAAGTGGTTACTTAAATACAAAACATGTATGAAGTCAAGTCATAAGATTGTATTAAATTTTACAAGTGTGTCTGAAAATGGTGGGGAAAAAAAACACACAAAAAACCCAGATATTTGACTCATAACGAAGCAGACAAACTGGAATTGAACAAACAACTCCACAGACCAGTTCTTGTTCTTCTCAAATGACTCTCCTTTTCTCTCTTGTTTACACCATCACATGAAACAAGACTGTTTAAATACCCTCCAGCAAAATTACGTATGAGAAAAGATAAACATGATCTATTTTACTAATATTAGAAATGTTAAACCACATATTTGAGAAATTCTAAAAAAAAATTAAAAAAAAAAGCTGAAAAAAGTTTCACGTGAATGCACGTACAACACTGACTGAACCACATATTATTCTTCCAACAGAGCAGGTTACTTAAATTGTCACTTCATCTACAGGGTGTCTCATGGCACCATGTTTATTCAAGGTTTAGTGCTTGTTAAGTAGGCTTCAATAAATAGCACTTCCTGCCTTTATTCAGCCATAGACCTGAGGGTTATGGATGTCAATTTCATGTCTAACACCTACATTATCACTGTCGGGCTTAATTCCCAATGTCCAGGACCATGCGAACATTACCTAACATGCTTAGTTGGTCACTAACCCTAACAGAAATTGGACATTACTGTTTTATTTAATCGAATACTGATATTATTTTTTCAAATAAATAACGAACGCAATGAAATTGAAGATCGAGAAGCCAGCGGCAGTCAGCGGGATGGGACAGGGCGTGATCCATCGGCAGCAACACCAACACCAACACCACTGCTACTGTACACAAATAACGGATACCCAGGGCGGGCTATGGTGAATTAGCTAAAAAGGTAGCGTCCCGTCTGCACTGGAAATCACTTAATTAAAAGTAAAAGCATCGTATTTTTTCTATCCTTATTGGGACCGGGGGAAGTGGACACCGTACGTAGTGTCACTTTATACACACATTATATCTTCTGTACTACCAGCATTGTTGAACAAGGTTAAAGATTGGCAGCTAGCCAGCTAGTCAAGGCTAACAGCCGTGACGTCAGAGCCCGTATCCGTTCATGTCGGCGGCTTTAAAAAAAAAAAGCTGATGATTAGCTTAGCATTATAACCGTATAGCATGCACCTGCTCCGGGTTACTCACGCTTTATCCACCAGCTCTCTGACTTTCCACATGTTCAGCATCACCGTACGGGACCGAGGGCTTCCCGCCTCGCTAATGCGTCGCCCCCGTGTCTTTATACCCCACAAGACAGTGCTTGTGTCCGGTTATCGGCGACAGTTATCAGCCTCAACAGTCTCCTCTCGAGGGTGAGCTGCCCCGCTTCCCCTACAACCGCTGCGGTTAACGGACCGGCCCTCTGTTGCTACGGGAACGTAGCTGCTGCTTACATCACCGGAAACGTCATACGTGTGTTGACTCGCGAGACTACGTGAGTTAGGTTTAATGAATCATTATGGTTGTATCGACAGAAATAAAATATTGAACGTTAAATTGTATACGTGTTATTTTTTTGTCAACACGGCAGGAAATCCACTTGTTTTGGCGTGTATTTACTGTAGAGGTCGACATGTTAAACTACACCAAGTTTGTCTCTGCTGCAGAAATAAAGCACAAACAAAACTCCTTATATTGTCTTTATTTAAAATAGAACAGTTTGAAGATGTGACTGCTTTGTGAGGTATAACTTGTTAGACGTATTTGAAGTCACAGAAATAAATGGTATTAAATGGGAAGAAGAAGAAATGAGCAGTAATGCAAGGTATCCAACGTAAGTGACTATAATGTACAACTGTCATAATAGCGTCAACACATCCCAGATAAAAGGCCAAATGCATGTAAACAGGAACAAGGCCAACAAACCAACCAAATAATAATAAAGACAATAAAGGCACTAATATTAAAGTCAAACTGAGATGCAGGTTACCACTGGCAGTAACTAAACATGACTCAGGACTAAACTGTCCAAGAACACAGAAGAGGCAGCATGTTAAAACACAGAGTCGTTTTTCTAACAAAACAAAAAGAAAATTTAATTTTCCTGTAGCGGATCTGAGAGTAAAACGAATCTAAAATGCCCTTACCATTCGTTGGTCTTCTTGTGGGTGTTAAAGTCACGACGGCTGTCAGAAGACTTTTTGAACATTTCTTTCCTCCTGCAGACCACAAAAAACCACCAGGTAGAAAACGCAGAGATGAAAGTCAAGAGTCACCAAAAGCTGCCAGTCTGTCTGCAGCTCTGGACATTAACCCAGAACGTGAAGTAAATAAACCTGGCAAGACAGAAGAAGAAGAAAACTGTACGTTTGTGGCTGTGGACTGTCCCGAGGACAATGTCCTCGCAGCTGGAGACAATGCACCAAGTCCAGTGGAGTCCTGTGATCTCTCAGCAGTGACAGATTCTTCACCATTTGAAGACATCTGTATTTATGCAAATGGCCACACCTCTCAGGCAGACGAGGGGGTGTTTGCCCCTGCAGCTGTGGACATCACACCACCAAGAGTGGACTTTCTTCATCCTGTAGCTGAGACAGATAATCTACCACTAACAAATATCTGTGGTTTCACCAATGTGGACAGTCCCCAAGACCAAGTGAAGGCTGGTGGCCCTCTAACAGCAGCAGAGGTCAATGTGTCTACGAAGGTGGAGAGCAGGGAAACTGGAGAGGAGACTGAGGTAAACATAGCTGTAGTCAATGGTCCAAGATCAGAAGAAACATCTGTGTCCACACTCGTGGTCAAAGACCAGCTACCAGAGATGGTCAGTGAGGCCAACGTGGCTTCCTGTTCTCCTTCAGCTTTGGACAATCATTTTATCCCGTATTATAAAGTCCTGTTGCGCAAAAAGGAGCAAAGTGCCAGACAGAAAGTGAGTAACACAAACATGTTACAACTGTGCCATCAGTATCCTCCTGTAGCCAACTGTGAACAGATGCCCGTGTTCACCAACCGCATAGAGAAGATAATCAACCTGGATGGAGTGAGGAACCTGAAGGTGTTATCACTAGAGAGAAGCAACATTAACAATCTCTTTGGGCTGGACATTCTAGGAGACACGTTAGAAGAGCTGTGGATCTCTTTTAATCAGATCGAGACACTATTGGGAATCGAATGTCTGAAGAACCTGAAGATTCTCCACATGTCCAAGAATATGGTAAAAGAGTGGGCGGAGTTTGAGAGGCTGGGTACTCTGCCACGTCTGACAGAGTTGGTGTTCATTGGAAATCCTCTGGAGGAGAAGCACTCGGCCGAAGGAACGTGGATGGACCAGGTCTTTCAAAGGCTTCCAAATCTACTTAGACTTGACGGAAGGTTTAGATCATTAGTACAAGTCAACGACCCCAGATCAGATGGGTCGCGTATATTTACAGCTGTGGACGATGCTCTAGTTCTTGAGGAGGAAAGTGCACCTGAAGTCGAAAACGCCTCAGATGAGGCTAGTTTCCCCCCAGCTGTAGGTAAAGATCATAAGACGGGGGGGTGTGGTGTTTCTTGGGTTGTGGACAACATTCCAGAAGCAGCGCCCTTGTGTGGTGCTACAGCTTTGGACAACGTCTCGCCACTTGAGATAGCATTGGGAAAATTGGAGAAGAAGATAAGGCAGAAAGTGAGCAACGCAAAAGTCGTAAAACTGTGTAACCAGAATCCCCCTGTGGTCAAGATGAGCGACTGCCTCTCTACACTGACCAACTGTGAGACACTGTTTCTGTCCAAAAACTGCATTGAGAAAATCACAGGTCTGGATGGACTGAGGAAGCTCAAAATATTGTCGTTAGAAAGAAATAAAATCAAAGAGCTCTCTGGTCTTGAAGCGGTTGCAGACACACTCGAAGAACTGTGGATCTCCTTTAACTGGATCGAGAGACTGGAGGGAATCCAGTGCCTCAAACACCTGAAGGTCCTCCACATGTCCAAAAACATGGTCAAAGAATGGGCAGAATTTGAACGGTTAGCTGAACTGCCACGCCTCAGAGAGCTCGTGTTCGTGGGAAATCCTCTGGAGAAAAGACACTCAGCCGATGCAACCTGGATAGGCCAGGTCTTCAAGAAGCTTCCTAATCTGGTTAGACTGGACGGAAGGTTCCGGACATTTTCACCATTCAATGTCGTGAGATCAAAAAACACATGCGTTCTTGCAGCGGGGGACAACGGCCAGGAACTTGACAAGTGTAGCCCCTATTCACCTCACTGCGGTACTGTTCGCAAGAAGGTCAGTTACGCCATGGCCGTACGCAAAACCCAGGAACGTAAAAAAGAAAGTGGTTCTGAAGTTGTGTCCAAAATGTCCGGTAGTTTCATGGTGGACAACTTGTCAGAAGCTGTTCCTCCAGCTGTTAACCACACTCCTGCAACTACGACCAGTGTCGCTGTAACTGTGGACAAAACCGTGGTTCAAGAAGACTCCAGTGTTACTGCAGCTACGGACAACATCTTAGCTGCTCCGGATCAGAAGTCCACTGTTCCACCAGTCGACACCAAAACTCCTGCAGCCACAGATGTCAGCCTCACTACAGCTACAGTCAACATGCCTGTATCTGTGGACAAAGCTGAGCTAACAGAGGTGACCAAACCAGAGGTACCAGAGGAGGACGGTGTCTCTGCGGTCACGATCCCTACAGCAGCGGACATGCAGGATCTCTCACTGACACCAAAGAAGGTCGGTGACTGTGCAGAGGCTGACGGTGCTTCATCACCAGTGGAAACATGGGAACTTGCACACATGGACTCTGAGAGCGCACCACAGGCTGCCACTGCCTCTGCAACAGTAGATGGCGCTCCAACACGTACGGAGGCCATTGTCCTCGCAGATCTAGAAGATTCTCCAACATCAATGGACAAATGGGAACTGGCGCGGACGGACACTGTCCACGCACCTGAGGAGGCCGTTGACCCTGCAGCTCTGGACAGTGATCTAACACCTATTACAAACAATGGTGGGGCACATACAAAGACCGAAGTGTCTGCAGCTGCAAAAGATGCCAAAACATCCGTGCCTTGCCAGGTCCCCCAACAAGGGACGCGGAATAAACGGAAGGGGAGGAAGAAGAGGTCCATACCGAAAGCTGTGTCTTAAATGTCACTGGTAAACCTGACAAGTGGATGGTTACTATGGTGATATGCAAAGATGATGGCAACTACATAACAGGATGCAGAGGATGCAGACTTCAGAGATCTGCCAATTGATTTTTTTTTTTAAGGAAATAATTTTTCAATTTGTTTTTGATTTTGCTCTTTTTAACTCGTGTGGAATTGTTGTTCAACGTTGATATTATGGTATTATTATTAGTTTAACTAACCTTGGTCTTGACATAAGTTCTGATTCTAAAACTTTTTTCTGCTACTATAGACAGCTTCGACGACTTAATGTTTCTTTTTCCGTGAGCCTATTTCATATGTTCACCACTAGAGGGCACCGTTTGCTACTGTCTAAAAGGCAAAGCTTGTAACTTAAAAAGTACTAAATAAAAAAACTACACTCCAAATGTGTCAGTCAAGTTTTTTTTTGTTTTTAATTCAGGTTAAGACATGGCTACAAATACAAGAATAAACAACATTCAACTTCCTGAATGGATGATGTCGACACCAAAATAATTTATTTAGGAAAATAAACATACATCTCCAAAAATATACAGTCATTTTGCTTTATGGCCAGAGACTGACGTTGCAGTGAGTAGAAGGTTTGTGTCAAGACACATTCACATTCATAGTGAAGTCATAACATCCCAGAGTCCGGAACACTCGCAGGTAGAAGGTTAGGACGCGTCCGAACGTCCGTTCACTGAGGTGAAGAGTTGGTGAGTGAGAAGCGGTTGACTTGAAGTGGTTCACTTACATAGTAAACAGTCGATGGCTCAGACCGGTCATCGAACCACATCGTCGATGGCTCAGACCGGTCATCGAACCTCCTGGAATGTGAACCCGCGGCAGACATCACCTCACTCCGGTCCTCGAGGCTCAGTTCCCACAGGGAGTTTTAAACTCTTCATGCGATGTTGAAAAAACAACCAGTGATCTGGTCGGTGGGTTCATGGTCCGTCGGTGTCATGGAACACTGAACCAGGCAAACACACTTTCCTAGTCTCCTCCACTTACAGGAGGTTGGAATGTGGCCGTTTCAGACTCTGGGGGGGGAAACAACAGATCCAGTTGGTCAGTCACTGATCAGAGAAATAAATGAAAGAGTACATTTTTATGTGATGAGATCAAAATCATCCAAGAAAGAAAAAAAAATAAAACCTAACATTTGAATCTATTTCCATTCTATGGAGACAGTCTAAAGGTTAATTACCCCACGTGTGGGTAGTTAACAGGAGACGCCTCCGTCTCTGATCTCGTGTAGTTCGGTGGGTTGGCGTACGGGTCGTAACCGAGACGGGCCAACATGGGGGCGATCTCTGCCATGTCGCTCAACACGTCAGAGGGAATGTGGCCCACCCACGTGGACAGGGCGTCTGTGTTCACGGGCTTCATCACCTGGTCTGTGGACCGCTCCACCCTGTGTGGACACAAACAGAGGTGATCAATGGTGAAGGTTATTAATGAGAAAGTTCAAAAAATTAAAATAAAAAAAAATTCACAACACTATTTAGGTTAAATTGTACTTCAGTTTAACTCAAAACCTCAACTCACTTCTCTGTTGAAGTCGGTTTTATGAAGGAAATATCGTGACAACGCTGCTGAGTCACGTTTGTTATATAAACACAACATTCCATGACATCACGACTTCCCATAATCCTCCTTAAAAACCTCATCCTGTCTCGGTTCATTTTGTTTTCTCCACAGACCAAATGCTGAACGACAGCGACGTTACCAAAATGAAGCCGACTTCAGCAGAAACGGCCCATGAGTAAAGAAGTTAAACCTGATGATGAGTTAAACATATGGACCATAATAACTGGTAGACCTAATAACATGACATTAATAACATGACTATTATCTGTATTCTGTGTTTAAAAAAACAGAATTCAACTACAGTAAACAATAGTTCATGTTTGTTTGTCTCTCATTCTTTCACCTTCACCTGTGTTTGTGTCATTTTGAACCTCATTGATCCGATCTCTGCAACAACAGATAAAAATACCAGAGTGGAACTGATCTTTTCCTGGGATCTGATTCCCCTGCACTCTGACCTGCTGCTGTGGAGGTGTCCAGTGACCTCTGTGACCTTTGTCTTCACCTACACACACGTACTGTCATCACTGAGACACGTGCTCTGTGGCTGCAGGTCACACACACATACTTGGACAGAGAAACGCCGCCTGCTTTTCCAATCAGCTCCTCGTGGTGCAGCACCGACGGATCCCACTGCAGGTCCAGGAACTGAAGCAACTTCCTCATTTCGTCCTCCGGGCGCAGGACGAGTTGCTCGTAGTGAACGGGCAGACAGCGGTGCCCGCCCGCCGACTGACACTGGCTGAACATGGTCTCCACCGCGCTGCTCCACTTGGTCAGACAGTCTCTGTAGCTGGTCAGGTCGAAGCCAGAGATGGTCACCTGTGATTGGACGGAGAGAACCATATATTCCAGGAATATAAAAATGCTTTTAAAAAATACATTTTACAAAAATACATATATATATGTGGTACATATTATATTATTATGTGAAGAATACCTTGCGTGATATCATGGAGTGGACGGCCGCTCGTCCGTCTCTCAGCATGAGCACGAATTTGGCTTTAGGAAAGATTTTAGCCAGGTACGACAGAGACTTCAGAGCAAACGGGTCTTTGTTGCAAAGCCGCGGCGCAGGCTCTCCATGGCCGACGATAACCTGAAACACACACGGGACCACAGTGAGGATATATAAATATTTCCCCCTCTGAGCGAAACATGTTGACCTTCTCTTTGGACTTTGTACCAGGAGGTTAACACGTTTAAAACCAGGTTTCCGGTCGATAAACAAACAACTCATTATCGCCGGCTCAGCAGGTTTAAACACTTGACTTGTGGTTTCTGAGGTAACACATGTGTGTGTGTGTGTGTGTGTGTGTGTGTGTGTGTGTGTGTGTGTGTGTGTGTGTGTGTGTGTGTTACTGCCCTGAACAGCTCGACTCAAACTCACCTCTAACAAAAACGCTCGCACAGCTGAATCCAACACTTGGTCTGTCACGCCTGCCTCGTCCAATCGTATCCTCTCCTTCGCGGAGCGACTCCAGGTGGCCCGCATGGCCAGCAGGCGGGGGATCACGCGAGTCTCCTCCCCGCAGCGTACCGCATTGTGGGCGTCCAGCATGACGCGCATCAGCGTGGTGCCGCTCCTGGGGAAGCCCCCGATGAAGATCAGCGCCGTGTCTTCGGGGAACTGTTCCGGAAGGGCCAGGCTCTGATTGGCCGCGCCCAGGTTGAGTTCCATCCACCGGTGCCGATGACTCTTTGGAGGGCACCCCGTCCCGCTCATGCCCAGGTAGAGCAGTGAGGCGGAGCACAGGAGAATGCAGCCCAGCAGCAGACTGGACCGGCTGCTCCTCATGGTTCCTGGGATTCTGTCGGCCCGTCACCGAGACATGAGGTACGTGGACGCCTGCCTGGGATCTTGGATTTTATTAAAGGACTGTGGGAATTCAGCCGATATGGAAAAAAGTCACACAGCTGAGATGAGGAGGTAGCCTGTGTGGGTGTAGTCAGGAGGTGGAGGGGGCGGGGGAGGCCTCAGGGTTCAGGGAAGGAGAGAAGGACCGGGGTCTGTTCCAATCCAAACCTCAGTGCGTCTTTTGTCCATCATCCCTACAAAACAAGAAGATTGGAAAATCAGTTTTCACAGTTTTACTGTGAGAAGAAAAAAAAATTGTAAATGTGCCATCTATGTAGATGTGGTTAGCGCGTTTATCTTGCAGCAACAACATCATTCATGTGTGAACAGTAGGTGTGAAAAGACCGGGTGTTATTTTGACTCTTGCACACGCTTTCATTTGTTTGGACAACTTCCTTTCTAAACAATGCAAGTCTGCACTTTTCTGTGATGACACTGGGAGGATATCCAGTGACACTGTGGCCTGAAACACACACACACACACACACACACACACACACACCATCTGAGATCCAAAGCTGCTAATTATGACTTGTTGGTGTGTTCATTTGAACTGACATGTTTTTGCCACACTGCAATGCAAAAAAAAGAAAAAAAAAAAAAGAAAAAAAAGCAGAACATCGCTGTGAACATTTTTTCTGGTGGGGACACAGTGTCATCATGGAAAGATAATAATTCCTCTTTTTTCTTTTTTTTTTCTTTTTTTAGCGTGCAAAAAAAAAAGCATCAACAAAACTGACTGTAGCAAAAAGAGCAAACGAAGCGAAGCCCTGAATCGTGTAGGTTAATGACACCAATGTCATTAGCAGCTCATTATGTAATCCATCTACCAGTGGTATTTTCTTTTCAGACTGGATGTGGAGATTCACATCTGGATGCCACGTGGGAAACCCTGGTCTCCGTGCGGTGGAGTCTGCCAAAGAAATCCAGTCTGACCATCAAAGAGGAGAGGGGAAAAAACAGCAGGAGGTGGAGAACTCCAGACCTGGCAGATATTTCCTCCAGTGCTGCTCAGAGCCACGTTAAATCCAGGGCAAACCACCAGCTTTTATGCGTAATGCTAATGCATGCACAGATTAAGTCTTTTTCAGATTAAGGCCAGTGGATGAAATGAGCCGCGGTTGCACACTTTACAGGGCTTCACAAACTAAGAACTATTTAGTTCTATTTATTTTTATTTAATTTTGGATACTTTTCTGATGAACTTAATGTTTCTATAAAGGGTGAGTATTGGCAAAAATGATATATATAAAAATATATGTGAATATAAGGACAAAATGTTCTCCACTACAATGAGAGGATGATATCGTCGCTCTGATTCCTGGAATATATCAACAGACTGAAGCTCAGGCAGAAATACAGCAAAGTGATGCCTCTGAGGTCAGTGGGAAATCCAAACCTGAGTCATCTTTTATAGTCAAGAAAGCTGTGACTTCCTGCCGAGGGAACAGACAATCTCTTTTCAAACATATCCTGTTTATCTGCATTTACATCTGTCAAAATCCTGCAGTGAGCCACTGGTTCTTCTAATGGACGTTCCTGCTGTTCGCTCCACAACTGTCCCCTGACGTTTTAAGCTTCATCTCTCGCTGAATTCCTTTCACAGTCAAGAAAGGCTCCTTGTTTCTGACAGGAGGGAGCAGTGACACTGGTTTTCTGCTGAAGAAGGGGGAACTGAGTGGGAGTGTGCAACTTCCACTTTCTTCCTTTACTCCACGTCGTCTGCTGCTGCCAAAAGCAGATCTGCTGTTGCAACAATTTCCTCAAATGGCCTCCTTTAGATAAATCACCACTTGTCATAGCCCTCACTGTGTCACAGCTAACAGCTAATTAGACCCAATCATAATAGGAAACAGTGCAATTTATAAACAGGAACAGTTTCAGTGATATGTTCAGTGAACGTAAGTAACTTCTAAGGTTGTTTTATTTTTTTAAATTTTTTTTAGTTGTTTTGTTGTCTTGTTGTTTTATTTTTTTAAATTTTTTTTAGTGTTTCTGTGAAACACTGTGACGTGGTTAATTCTGAGAATCTTTTCGTTTTTAACATTATCTTAATGTGGCCCTAAACGATTATAACAAACGACCAACGAGCAAATAATGAGTACATTTAGTTGATAGATTATTATCAATTCTGATAAACTGACTACTTCCAAAAACTGAATTTTAATCTCCATTTAATGAACTATTTCCAGCTACTTTACACTGACTCCCCTCACGATGCTACAACTACATTCACACACAGACCAGGTGTTGTTGTTGTTGTGGTGGTGTTAAATAGGTCACAGCTCCACTATCACGGCAGCTAACGCCGTGTCCGTGGACACACGTGATTATTACACAGTCAAATCCCAGCAGCCCTGAACATCTGGCTGACTCGCCCGTGTATCATCTTTCCTGCCACGCAAAAATGCACCCGAGGCAGACAGTCACCAGGTGAGTGACCCGCTGTCACTCAAACGCACCGTGACACAGACACGAAGCCTGTCTGACTGTTTGTCTGTCTGACTGTCTTTTGTGTGTCATGTTTCCATTGGGTTTTTAAAAATGAAACGTAACAAAAGCCCAAATGATCTTTGAATCGTGTCAACCGTTAAATACAATGATGCTCTCACTCACCAGCGTCAGTGGGAAAACTCCACATTCACATGAAGAGACCGTCAGCTCCACCACAAACGACGCAGTTTGTGGGTCACGTGAACGCTGCTCCGTGGGCAGATGTCACGTCTAAGGAGATATCGGCGTCATTTAGTAGCTGAAAAACACTCATCAAAATACTGCACCACTGTCGGAGCTGAACTTTGAGCTGTCTCTACCGACTACTACAGTAAGGGAGCGAGCGAGTGAAAAAAAAAAGGCAGGCGATCGAGACAACAGATAGGCCGAGTAAGCCAGGGTTCTGATTGGTCGGTAGGTCGCACTAAATCCACGTCATGTTAGTTTGGAAGAATCCTATTGGTGGTCGCGTTGACGCTTATCCCGCCCCTTGAACTGGCGTTACCTCCGCCTCTCTTCACACCAGAGGTTTAAATTACTTCACCTCATCGATTCGTGTTCTCTCACTTAAAGGCTCACCAGGGAAATTTAATAACAGTGTGGGGTTTTAGTGGAGGTTAGGCCGCAGATAATTTAATACACTCGCCTTTTCATTAACAGACCACACACATTTACTAACATAACATTTACTATGATATAGGAGTTCATTTTGGAAAGTGTTTTTTTTGTTTGATAAAATCAGTGAAAGGTAGAAAAAAATAGCCTTTATTTTGGTCAATATTTTTTGTAATATTATAGTTTTACTGTGAAATATTTGATGGGCAATATCAGTAATCTTGACATTTACAGTAGTGTTACTTACAATTACATTTATATTTCTTTCCATCTTTTTCAGTATATTGTTTAAACTATTAATTATATGTAAATATGTATTGATTACACTTTTGCACACATTTTGTGTTTTTCCTTGAAGGCTTGTGCAGGAGCAGATGTAACACCAAAGATTTCCCCCAGGGATGAGTAGAATATCTATCTATCTGATTCCGATAACCAAGCCATACTGATGCGAAAGCCTTGTCTGTTCAAACTGGTTTCTTGCTTTCTTGTTTGAGCCAAAGGTTGGGTTGGGATCCTGGGTAAGGCCATGTAATGGCCTTTTCACTCTATGTCCTCTCTATGCACTTTATTCCCCCCCAAAAAATAAATTCTACTGAATTTACTGTGTAACTATGTTTATTTTAACATGACATTAATGACATTGATGACTGTCTACAAGTATTAATGAGTTTTACTGCTGTAGCTCAAAAGTGTTGTTCAATGGCTCAATGCTCTACACATACAAATATAGTCAAATATGAGGTAGTCCAGAGCCAACGGTTGATCTGTCTGTTTGTTTGTTTACAGTGATAATGTCCAGTTTGTACTCAGCTCTTCAGTCAGTAAAGTTGCACCACACAGCTTCCCAGTTTAGTCATTTATCACATCAACTTTCACAAGAAGTCTGCAACACTTTTAGAAAATGAAACCTGCCTCTTCCTTTTTTGTTTGTGTTATTCAAGGTGAAAAAACAAAACAAACAGACGACACACCCCAGCAGTGTTAGATTTCATTTTGTCAGTGAAGTGGTTGACCTTAAACAAGTCAGCTATCAGACAGGTTTATATGTGACTCATGATCAATACATTTGGGAGTGTGTGCATAGTGCACACTAAAAAAAGGAGAACACATTTGTTTGTATTAGAGAATTTACTCACCATTATGTAAATAATTTAATTATTTTTTCAACAATCAGATAATCTGAGTCCTGACACTCGCTGTGCAACCTTTTTTTTTTCGTCATTACTGCCAATCCAGTTGTTTGTGTATCGGCCACAATAGTCATGAGTTGACACCGGGTCATGACTGTTCACCACCTTTATCCATCTCTACTTCTGTTGGAGCTTTGTTTTCCTGCTCAGGGTCACCAGGTAGGACATCTGCAACTGTCTGGATGAGCTCCTCGATCTGTTCCTCCGATAAACGCTCCTCACTTTCTTCAACCATCTGGACAAGAAAAATGCAATTACTGAGATATTACAAAGTGGTGAGTACACAAGAAGCTCGGAAAACGCCCCCAGCAGGCGCCAAACATGGGATCAATAAAGTTCAAATTATATTAATTATTAGATTATATTATTAGATTAGACAGAAAAAGTAAAAGAAAATACCAGCTGAATTTCCACTGCTGTCTGTGGCCGGTGGTTCAGTAACTGCAGCTTTTCTGCTCTTTGGACACAACAAGGGAAAATAATCTTTAGAAAAGGCAGATTATTACATAAAATATACATACACCTGAATTTGCTCCAACTTACTTGGTGAGTTTGTGAGGCACCATAGTAGTGAGAAACACTTTGACCACTTCTTCATTCTGTCTGCTGCACGGTGTATTTGACAGGTGCTTGAGTGTCTGTGATTAAAACATATAAAATACTGTATGTCATGGGATTGTAAATGTAACACCACAGGCATAAAGAGTGAGTTCAAGTCTGTTGAAGCAGTGGGGAGGACTTGAGCCTACCTCATACATGATGGTGTTTAGGTTCTGCTGCCCTGCGCTGTTTTTACTTTTTCCACTCTCTTTCCTTTGTTCCTTCATATCTGTCAGGAGTTTGAACACCTAGAAATAAAAGTGAGTAGGTCATATATATAGGTCACTATATTAAATATGCTCTTCCCTTGATTAATAAAAACATACACAGACATACTGACCTCATAGTTACTGAGCATAGCAGCGTTAGCATTTTTCCTGAAAACGGAGACACATAAAAGCAAAATTTAACACCAGATATAATCTCGATATATTATAACTCTCATCCGTGAGCTTATCTTTGACTAGTATCATTAACGTTGTTCCTGGTTTATATAAAAACGTCAAACATAAATATCAAGTAATGTATAAATCTACGTATTACCGAAAAGACATCGCATCATTTATAGCTAAACATATTGCTATTCATTTGTGACATTTTTAAAAAATAAAACAACACCACATTACTAGAGCTAAAACTAAAATGAGAGAGAAACAAATGTGTTATCAAAGTAAACAAGAAGCTTACACTTCCATTATTGTGAAGCGCACGGTATTGGTCCGTTTGACTAAGGCCGTCCGTGGGAAAATGTAGTCCTAAAGAAAGGTTCCCGTTAGAATCAAGCTTCTATTTTTCTTTTGTTGTATTTCCTCTCGCATTTTTATCTGTGAATTATCAAGTACGCTGTTACTTATATATATTTTTAAATCAACATTAACACGTAAATAGTAGAATTGTGAGTTTTAGGGCCACGTTTAGAATAAAAAGAAAAATGTAATTAACTTACCCTACACTTTACCCTACACTTGAGTAGCAAATACATTATTAAAATTTCAGGAACACAAGAAGTATGCGTTACGTCATTTATTTTTCGTACGGAGATGTGTTTTGTATTTTTGTGTACACGCTGTCGACGCTGTTACGTCAGTGGGTCCGACGTATATAGCAGAAGCAGCAGCAGCAGTGATAGCATTTTTCACAGCTCAGCACCAGACCAGTATGAGCAGCACAGAGGTAAGTTTAACATTTGTTAATGGTTTTTTTACGTAACTTTATGCAAAATATAGCTGTGTATTTGGACAAAGTAAAAACCAGGGCTGACTGGAGCGTCGTCGACTTTAAAAAAAAAAAAACCGATTCGCCTGCCGTATGAAGAACTGTATATCCACTGACCTGTTGTTTTCTTCCTAAAATCTGAGACGTATTCACTTCAACAGATAAACCAATGAAAGTCAATATGATTAAATGTTATCATTGCCTCGACCTGTTATGTATTATTAATTCAGCCAAATGTTACATTCACAAATGTCGTTGTTCCAACTGAATTCCATCATGGGGTTAGACTTAAAATGAGTTTTTAATAGTATAAAAGTCAATGTTTTTTTTAGGTAAATGCATAATTGAATTCTACTTGCGTTTATTTATCATCTATAACATGCCTCTATGTACTGTACTAAAAACTTTCTCTCTTCACCAGGGAAGTAAACTTTGGGGAGGTCGTTTTGTAGGAGACACCGATCCAATCATGGAGAAGTTTAATGCTTCAATCACCTACGACCAGAGGATGTGGGATGCGGACATCAGAGGGAGTAAGGCTTACGTCAAGGCTCTGGAGAAGGCCAAGCTGGTCACCACAGATGAGATGAAGCAGATCTCACAGGCCATGGATCAGGTACGATCACTGCACTGAAAACCTGTGTGTGTGTGTGTGTTTAGTTAGTCATTCCAAGTATGCTGTGCTGCTGAGTTAAAGAAAGGAAAGTGGAGTAATGTTTACAGGTGACAGTTAGGAGGACAAAACAGACAGTAAATTATTTATTGAAATAAATTAATTAAAAAAAAAAAGTCATCCACGCCTACAAACAGAAGTGTCTCCACAGCCTGAAAAAAGACCAAAGAAGATCAACCGGATATTTAAATAATCACTATAATTATATTGTAATGTATCTGGTGTATTTGAATTTCTTAAACTATACACACACACACACGCCATTCCATTAGGTGTGTTTCTTGTAAATTCACACACCCATATTTGAACTAGACCATCTCACGTGTTAGCAAATGCAAAGTTTGAATTCTTTTTTTTAAATAAAACCCAAAACCAGATAAGAGCAAATGGAACATTCTTGATTAGACTGTGTCTATTCATGCAGCAGCCAGTGACGGAAATCTTTGTGAACAAATAAGATTTCTCTTGTTCCTAACTTTGTTGTTCTCTTAGGTTAATATGTAATGACTACGTAAATTCAGAGTAATTATTTTTAAACATATTTTTAGATTCATGAAGAGTGGTCGAAAGGTGTCTTTGTCATAAAAGCTGGAGATGAAGACATCCATACCGCCAACGAACGCAGGTTAAAGGTGAAGTTTTATTTTATTTCTTCAGTCGTTTACACCCACGAGGTGCATTAGAATAAAAGGAAATAAGAAGTTGTTTTTTTTCCAGAGACTTTTGTGACAGACTTTTATCTAACTTCCTGTTTCCTCAGGAGCTGATTGGTGCACCAGCAGGAAAGCTGCACACTGGCAGGAGAAGGAATGACCAGGTTTGTTCTAACCTCTGACAGACACAACATCAGAAATGGATGGTTACCATGGAAACCCACGGTTATTTTCTATCATTTCATGATTCATTTTCCTGAGATTCCAAAACTCCAACCTGATGTTGACGCTAGTGTTTCAGACTGGTTGTACAGAACATTTAACATTGTTACTGTAACTGTAATTCAACCAAATGTTTCTGTTGTCCTGGGTGAATGTTTGTCGACCAGGTCGTGACCGACATGAGGCTGTGGCTCAGAGATGCCATCGACAAACTGTCAGAAAATGCCCTACAGCTCATCTCCACCATGGTGGAGCGGGCAGCAGTGTAAGATTGATGCATCATAGCATAGCATCTCACCACACAGTGTATCAGCATCCATGTATCATCATACGTATCATACCACCAGCTTCTAATTTTTATGTCTTAAAATGACACCCCCGAGATTTAGGAATGTATTTTATAAGTTGTCTTGTAAGTTTTTTTTAATCCTCAGAGAAGTCGACGTCCTGTTTCCTGGTTACACCCACATGCAAAGAGCTCAGCCAATCAGATGGAGCCACTGGATTTTAAGGTCAGCCTCATTTATCATCACATATTCTGGTATTGAAG
Organism: Cynoglossus semilaevis; assembly: GCF_000523025.1. NCBI lineage: Eukaryota > Metazoa > Chordata > Actinopteri > Pleuronectiformes > Cynoglossidae > Cynoglossus > Cynoglossus semilaevis. Next base: position 14,097,954 of record NC_024325.1, read on the forward strand.
TCAAAGAGAGAGGTGGAGTGAAGGAGGTTGATCCACTGTGGCGACCCCTTGAGGGGAAAGGCTGAAAGTATATTAGTATTTTTGCTGAAGTGCATTTTCATTTCTTGTTTTTTCTTCCTGTCTGCTCCTGTGTTTTCTGGTTGGACGTTTCCCAGTCACGCTGTTGCTCTGAGCAGAGATGTGGAGCGACTTCAGGAGGTCAGGAAAAGAGTCAATGTTTTACCACTGGGCAGGTCAGTCATGATCACACACTCACTCATCACCTCACACTGTGTGATTTTATTTCGACCCATATAAATATTTGCTGTTGTTGCAGTGGTGCTATTGCTGGAACACCACTGGACATCGACAGAGAGCTGCTGCGGTCAGGTACAGAACACCTGCAAAATAAAGTCACACTGTAGAGGCCACAGCAACAGGAACGACTCTGCTCTTTATGTCTGTGTAGAGTTGGACTTTGATGGAATCAGTCTGAACAGCATGGATGCTACGGCACAAAGAGACTTTGTTGGTACGTATTTTTTTAACAACATAAATTTGGGTTTTCAGTTTTTAAAAAAGATGTTTTTCTTGTATGTTTTCTTATATGCATATTTCTTTTTCTCTTCAGCCGAGTTCTTGTTCTGGTCCTCCCTGTGTTTGACCCACCTCAGTAAAATGGCCGAGGACCTGCTGCTCTACAGCACCAAGGAGTTCTCCTTCATCACACTGTCTGACGCCTACAGGTACGACTGTCTTCTCAGTGTGGAAGTGACACACAGTTACACCTGGATGTTAATATGTAGTGTTCAATATAAGGTTCACACTGACTGTTGGTATCATCTTTAAACCAACTCCTGCTGTCGGGGTTTTTTTGCCCGACAACAGCAGGTCTGTGTGTTTGTTTTAAGACTTGATGGTTGACTTCACCACAGCTGACAACGTGCACTGTAAAAAACACATACCAGTCAGTTCAGAATCTCTTTTTAAGCATAAAGGACAAAATTAAAAAAAAAACACAAATACAAATCAGTTTATATGTGTGTGTGTGTGTGTGTAGCACAGGCAGCAGTCTGATGCCCCAGAAGAAGAACGCTGACAGTCTGGAGCTGATCAGGAGCAAAGCAGGTCGTGTCTTTGGCAGTGTAAGACCAGAGAGGGCGCTGTGTTCTCTGTTCTGCGTTCATTAAAGAGCTGTGCCGTGAGAGTTTTACAGTATGTTAGTTACCGCAGCTGCAGGAAGAGTTGGGAAACAGGTTTGTCTTAAACATCCATGTGGTTTATGACCATTCTATTTTGGCTCTCAACACCAGCAGATATTTAAAAAAACAAATAATGTTCATCTGGTATTAAACACAGGATACTGAATATCCAGGGCCATATTTTGAATTTACTTTTCTCTACATTTTTCACCCATGTTTGGTTTCTTTGGAAAAGAGTTTCACTGTTGACGTTAGTGAAGTTCCCATCAGTTTTTTTTAAATATAGAATAGTTAAAATTACTAATGTAACTGTAATGTGATGTAACTTTAAAACTCTCCTTTCTCTCCCTAATTTTGTGTCAGTTGTTTAACGTGTGTGTGTGTTTCCAGTGTGCAGGGTTCATGATGACGATGAAGGGACTTCCCAGCAGCTACAACAAGGACCTGCAGGTCAGACTACAGTTGATTTTAAAATAAAACTCCATTCAACTTCATATTATTTTCATTCGCTGCAGTCTAAGTTTTAAGGTCTGCTCTGCTCTTGTATTGATATCCGTGTGTTTGCTGCCCCCTTCAGGAAGACAAAGAAGCCATGTTTGACTGCTACGACACCGTCAATGCCGTGCTGCAGGTGACGTCAGGAGTCGTGTCAACTCTGCAGGTCAGCAAATCACTGCTCCCTACTGTAGGGTGTACTACAAAAACATACCTCATAGTCCTACAGATACTCCATCCTACTGTTACCCCCGAGGATTTAGAGTCATGTCAGTTATATATTTCCTCTGACAGTGATGTGTTTTCCAGGTTAATCAGAGTGTGATGGAAGCGGCCCTCAGTCCAGACATGTTGGCCACAGATCTGGCCTACTATCTCGTCAGGAAGGGGGTGAGTGCTGCAGAAATCTGTGATGTGATTTTTTTTGTTTTATATTTTTTTTATTTACAAAACAAATTGTCAGAGAATTGATCATAGACTGAATGGGAGTTTCAAAAATGGTGCTCAGGGAATCCACCAGGGGGCGTCTGTAACGCACTTGGGTTGCATGGAAGTCTGTGGGATAATCAGGGCGTTTTTTTTTAATCAGTTAAAATTATGTCAGTTCAGGGTCAGTGTTTTTAACGTTACAGTTTCATTTGAAAGAAATTAGACCATAAAGCACTGAACACAGCTGTGTTTTGACAGCAGTCAGACAAAGTAGAGCTGCTGCTGCTGGTGAACATCTCCAGGGTTTTGGTGGTTCTGACCTTTCCTCTGAATATTCCAGACTTGTTGTTGTCGCTCTGTTTCAGGTGCCGTTCAGAGAAGCTCACGGCGTCTCAGGAAAGGCCGTGTTTATGGCCGAAACCAAAAATGTGCCTCTGAATCAACTGACTGTAGATGACCTCAGTGCTCTCAGGTAACCGTCTCCAGTTATTCATCAACACAATCACACCTGCTGGCTACAAACCTGTTAGAGGTCAAATCGTAAATATCGATATTAAGAAGCTAACTTTGTCCGTTTTTCTGTGGCTGCACTGGTCGTCTCCTTCACTCTGCTTCTGCTCTTGTCACGCAGCCCTCTGTTTGGTCAAGACGTGTCCTCTGTGTGGGACTACAGGAGCAGTGTCGAGCAGTACAGCGCCCCCGGAGGCACAGCCAAGAGTAGCGTCACTGCTCAGGTGGAGCACCTGAGACACTGGCTGAAGAAACAGAGTCGAGGTTTCAATAAAGCCTGTAAATAAAACTAAATAAACCTCAGGTGTTTGGATGGACCACCCACTCAGAGCTGTCTTTGGAAGGAAGGAAGATAAATGTCTAAGGGACATTGTCCTTATAAGGTAACAGATCATTAATTGTTAAACAATGCATCCACTAGGGGGCAGCGTATAGTTCAGAGTTAACCACAATGGTGGCCTGTGTGGACATTAAATACTGAGCAGCATGAGGACGGAGAATTCTTGTCTTCTTGTGACAATGTGTGCCCCCACGATTTCCAGTGGTACTGCACATAACAAATGCAGAAGACAGACAAAAGGCTCCAAACGTGTACTTAGCATTTAGGATAAACTAGGCTTTCACTACCTAACTACGTCTACTGTACTGCCACCTGGTGTTTTAGACCTTATTGTGTTCTGTTGCTGCAGGGCAGACAGTGAGAGACAGAGACGGTTTCAGGTATTTATGATATTTAACTCTTTTTACAGACAAGACAAGTAGAACCAACACAGCAGTTTTAACAGCTTTTAGTTATGTTTTCTATTTAAAAAAAAATCAACTTCTACAACACATTTGAACCTAATGGAGGTACTAGAAGGAAGTTTTGTTAAAAGTCTATGTCAGGAGGTTTAAACAACAATATGATCAAAAACTTATTTTACTTTGTTAACAACACAACAATCATATTAATTAAATTAACCTTAGCATGAGTAGGTTTTAGGATGCAGTCATTTCTGTCATGAAAACAAAAGTTGACAGTTTCTTCATTAGCACAAAATAAAAAAGTTGTAATCATACATACATGAGCACCAGTGGGAAAACACTCAGCCACACGTGACGGGCGGAGCTCAGAGCTGCAGCCGTGTTGGAGCGGTACACAACTCTGCCGTCCAGAGGCTGCGTCGGTCTGAAGATGTCCGTCATGGGCTGTCCAGTCCAGAACTTGCACTGTTTGACCACTGCGTCCAGCTGGACAGGTGACACACGAGGTCAGCAGTGAGTCTCCCAACAGTGCAATTAGTATAATGAGTACAATCATAGATTGTTAATAAAAAATGTTAACTTCACATCAAGTTGCAAAGTTGCTTTTCAATTAACTGGTCTCAGAAGTTACCACTAATTAATGAACAAATCAAATATTTTTCGAAGATAAAGTAAGAGACACTGCTCACCTGTCGACTGCTTATGGACAGCGTCCTGTGAAACACCGTCCAGGCAACGGCCTGCTCACAACCCGGAGTCGTCATGGAGCCCACGTAGCGGTAGTAGTTGTGCAGTTCCTTGGAAGGAGGGATGATGTCACTGAGGCGAAAGTTTTGGATCACCGTGCTGCTGCCTTCACACAGAAACGAGAGTGAAAACTCAAAAGTCTGAATTACGACCTTAGGGGCCGTGTGCAGGTGACCACTGTGTGCTCGTACCGTTGGTTGACACGCGACCCAAAGCACTAATGACTGTGTCCAGATGAGGATGGTCATCTGTGGTTTCCTGTGAAGACACCTTCAGGATTAGGAAAGCAGCCTTAAAAAAATCATGCAAAATATGTTCATGTCACTTCGCAGCGTACCTCAAACAGGAAGGCCAGCAGAGCGATTCCTGCCAAGTCATGTTCGGCCTCAGCCAGAGAGCCGTACGGCTCTTTGATGTGCACGATGTGGAGCTGTGTGTAAGTCAGTTTAAGTCCTGTTTAATTCAAAATGCTGCACAGGGGTCGGGTAACCCTGCTTTAGAGCATAGTAATGTGTGTAAGTGTAAACTTACCTCCATGGGAAATCTGTCTCCATCGATGGTGTGCTCCGAGCCTGGTCGCCCACTCCCTCCCCAGTGGAAGTGGAACTGGGCCGCCCTGTAGTGGCCCGGCAACGCTCCTCCAGTCAGTCGGACCGACTGTGGCAGATGAAAGTGAGCTACAGAGAAAACAGATCGAGGTCCGGACGACTCGATTAGTTTCCTGAAGGTAAACTCTTACACGACTACAGAAGCTGAACTGTTGTTGTTTTTTTGTTGTTTTTTTTTTTTACCAGAGTGTCCTCTGTTTTCCACTGTGATGTTGTTGACATCTGTGTGACCGATGAAGTCGAAGGGCGGCAGGGCGGTGTTCATGTGCACTTTACTGGTCACTATGTTGATGGGAGACTGACGGAGCCCCCCACAACTGGGAAACTGGGCTGCCCAGTGCAGGGGATCTAAAAAAAAAAAAAAAAAAAAAAAAAAAGCAGCAGCATCAGATGATGTTTTTTTTCCTCCTTTTTTCGTGAAACAAATTAACTTTACAGATGTTTTTTTTCCTCCTTCTTTTTTCGTGAAACAAATTAACTTTACCGATTAAATTTAAAGATCTGAAAAAGGGATTTCATGAAACATGGATGGAAGTAATAATGGAGAGTAATCCAAATATTCATATTAATAATAATTTAATTAATATAATTAATCACTGCATGTCCAGTGATATTTGAGTCTGTGATGTCATCGTACCTCTGCATGTGTCATCACAGGAGTACTGGCTCTGGTAACACCACTGGGCTGCAAACACACAGATACACACACACAACACACAACACAGTGTGTTGTTCATGTCAAAACAAACCGTTTCTTAAATTAAATTAATTTTAGTTTTCCTGAGTCAGCACTCTAGGCCGGTCTTCTAATGAACGTGTTTGTGTGGAACAGCTGAACTTTGAGAAGTCACCTCAGGTTCAACTCCCTCTGTCTCTGTGTCCCACACATGATCTGTGCTAATTATTAATTCTCACATTACCAATCCTGTCCTAGTCGCTCCTTTGGGCTCTGTATAACATCAAATTATAACCAAATATAAATACAAGATTCTCAGCAGTCAACAGGTCACTAAAGAAGACTGGGTCTAATCAGAGTACATTTTATTTATGTAGCCAGGGGTCAGGGCCAGCAAGGCTGGCCTAACATAAAGTTGATAAAAGTTGATTACATTTTTAATTTACTTTTCCTAAATACATAAAAGCATACTTCATATTCTCTTCTTGTCATATTAGACTCCTTCCAGTGTTGTTGTTTTAGGTTAGAGTTTTTATCCAATCAGAATTCAGCTAGCTGTTGTAAGGCTGTATGAAATCTGCCCGAGGCCTTCAGAATCAACGGGCGTCTATGCTATGGAAGCGAACCGAAGCGAACGGGCTCATACAGTTGATAGACAATTGCGATAGACAATCAGATCACGAGTTGTTGACAGAAGGCCTTCTAGCTGGCCTCACGTTGAACGTGACATGTATGCGCCCTGTGATTGGATACTCGCTTACCGCCATAAAACAACAAGAAGTAAATTCAACATCCCGATTAACAGAGAGAAAAATCTAATATCTACTCGCTTTTTTGTGCCACAATGGTTGAAGGAGGGCAAAACGTGGATTTGCGAACTTAAATTGCTTGACTAAGGCAGCAATAAGATGTTGAAATAAGTGTTTTGGAGGACAGTTGATTTGGTGAGTACAAACATTTTATTTATTGTATTTATTTATTCGCGGATTTATTGATTTTTAAATGCGTCATAAAATAGCCCGTTTTTTAAGCCCAGTAGTTACTTACTTAAACTGTGTTTAACTTGAGTTAAACATTTTTTACCAAGAAATAAGGGCTAAAAGATACGCAGCATGTAATTTGTGAACGAGATGCTAGTACTTAGCGTTTTAGCAGTGATTTAGCGCCGTGCTAGTCTTACCTTTTTGCGCTTTACTGGCAGATTTAACTCTTGTATGTTGCATTATTGCCACCTACTGGTTACATTGGTTGATATTAAGTCTCAAGTCTGATCAAACGAAAGGGGAAGAAAATACAGTCTGTGGGATTTTAAATTACATGACATACATTATTTTATCCCCAGTTATACTTGAGAATGTTTTTTATATCCCTAGTTACTTTATATATTTATTTATTGTTTGTTCTTTGTCAAATACATGGTAAAATTAAACCTATTGTTTGTTGTTTGTCAAATACATGGTAAAATTAAACCAAATCAGGTTTTTGAGGCAGACTTTTTACTTTTTTTTTTTTTTTACACCACTGCTGCTGCACCCAGCACCCCCACCATCCGGCAGGTGCTGATGGAGCCATTTATCACAGCGCTGTGACTGTACTGCATTGTCTGACTGACACGGTGGGAACAGGAACCATTTAGCTAATATACAAGCACAGATTAACCTCACAGTTTCCCACAATGCCCTTCTTTGAAAAGGGGACAGTGGTTCTCACCAGTGGAGAACAATGAGCAGGTGGAGGATGGATTTGCTCCTCCAGTCTCACAAGACCCGTGACACCATGAAGTGTCTGTGTGAATCCATCAGCTCCACTCAGTTCACTCGAGCCTTGATTTTATTTTTTTTTATTTCAATTGTTTATAATTTATTATAATAAACTACAACTCTGTCTCCAACAAACAACCCTCATAAAAAACAATTCAATAAATGACTGTAAATAGATGCTGATGACCAGTAATGAGCAGGTGTTTTCCTGTTTGTGCTAGTTTTAGCTCCTTAATTTGCATTTGTAATTAATGGATATTTTAGGATAAATGCTTTAACTATTTTACATTACCTTTAAAAGCAAGAAAAAAATGGCTTCAAAATATTTTTTTTGCTCTGCTAATCCTTTTTTTTTGCCAAAACTTCAAGTATTTCTGTGCTCACTTTTGAATTTTTTTTTTAAATCTCACTACACCCTATGAATTTTTGATTAATAATGCAGCATTTTGATCATTCAGCAATATTTGATACTAACAAAACAAATCTAAGCTTATATATATATGATATATATATATATATATATATATACATTTATACATATATATATGTGTGTGTGTTTGTCCTACCTGTGGACAGAGAGAGGAGATAAAGCAGACTCAGATGTTGGAGAACTTGAGCCATGATCAGGACCAGCACAGACGTGAGAGACGATCCCGGTGGACTGAGTCTCAGCTGCCTGGTGTTTACATATACGGACTCTGTGCAGGTGGGAGGGAAATCAAAACGGTGTGTAATGTGTGTAAGTTTGTGTCCAAGAATAAGGTACAAAAAAACCTTAAGAAATCTCCACGTTTGACAGGAGCAAAGGGTGCCCTCTGGTGGACATGTACCCAAATTACCTTCTGTTCAAAGCTGGATATCGTGGATATAGATATCACGTTGGTGACAGCGAGTCCACGCCCATGACACAGGTGAGAAAAGAAAAGTAAACAGACAACAAAAGACGCAATCAGGTCATTATAGCTATATATTTATTTATATAGTTACTAAGATATGGATGCTAGTTTAAATCCCGGCTCAGGTCCTGTTTCATGGATGTGTTAATTAACGACAACACCTTTTTTGTTGTGTTCATTTACAGTGATGATAATGCAAAAAGTAAAAATTCTTTACATTTTTTTCACAAATTACATATGTATGATCAAAAATACAATGTCAGCCCATGATAAGAGATTAAACACAATCACCACATGTTTCAAAATGAATATTTATTTTATTACAATAATTAGTGTTTCATTAAGAGTTCAATGTATTATAATAATTATTTATTAAAACTATTAAAATACATTTTGGTCTTTGATAAAATAAAATCTCCTTCATTTTTTTCAGTTTTAGATCAAACAGGTTAAAACATGAAGTTCTCTTTTTTTTTTCTGGTCCTGATTGGACACTGACTCAGAACTTGAGATTCTGGCCTAACAACTTGTCTGTGACTGAAATGGAATGGAATTAAAAAAAAAAAAGTTAAAATGAAACAAATAAAACCTAACATGTTAGTAATTTTTTTACTACTTATTAGTAAACATTTACTGTTTGTTTAAAAGCAGCTTCAGGCGTTGACTTCATTAAAATAATCTGAACATTTCACATCGTGATCTATTTATCATCATTCATCATGTCATTCTCCTTCAAAAATGAAGGATAACAACCCTGATCTATAAAAAATGATTTAAAAAAAATTAAATGCAGTGATTCTGATGTGGGAAATTAATGTGAAATTATGTGCTCTGTTACACTGAAATGTTAAAGGTTTAAGGCAACAGCTAAGGCCTTTCACAGAGGTCAAAGGTTAAAATGAGGCATAAACCTCAGGCCCCATCTCGTCCTTCATCACTTCTCTGGTCCAAACGGTCAAAGAAAAAGGACCTGATGGTCCTGGTCCAGGCAGCAG
>NC_024325.1:14107025-14115079 GCF_000523025.1 Cynoglossus semilaevis
TCCATTAGTTAGAAAACAACATCACACTTTCACCACTTGGTGGTGTATTTTCTTTGCTTTTAATGCTAATAAGACGTCTGATGAACTCACTTGCAGGACAAAAGCGGCCACTACGCCCAGGACGGCTAAGAGCATCATCCGACCCATCCAGCCCAGGTCGATGTTCTTGGAGAGCAGGAAGCGTGCCCTGCTGAGCTTCTTGGCCGTGTGAGGTGGATACCTCATGCTGTTGATGCCCTCCATCTTCAGCTTCTTGATCAGACAGCTGCGCAGGTGGCTCAGCTGGTCGAAGGTGAACTTGCCGTGGTAGCAGCCCATCCCACTGTTCCCTGTTTGCCACAGACACATAAGTCAGTTGTCCATCGATCCATGACAACAGACATAGAAATCCAAGGTCCAGACAGACTTTGTGACCTGCTTTTAAACAGTTACTGAAGTTCAAGTTCTAAACAGCTACAGTCGGTGAACACAGCGGGATTTGAACCTGCGACAGTTTTTACCTCACAGCACACCTAGTTGGTTTTTATAACTGAACATTGACTTTTGTTCAACTTTCACACAGTCATTTCACTAACCCATAGCCTGCTCTAAAAAATACACCTCTAATCCAGCAGGGGGCACTCAGGGGGCATTTTCCATGAATATTTACATGTTAATTGGTAATAAAAAAAATCGATACAGTATCGTGAAACTAAATATTGCAATTGTATTTTGATCTCTGATTATCTGTATTTTCTCACAGCTCTACTCCCTTCCTTTTTTATTTTCTAACAGTTCTGAGGAGGTGAACCGGGGTGAATGGGTTCACCTACAGTCGGCGCTGCTTCAACTCACCCACTCCTCCAAAGGGCAGACTGCTGACAGAATAGTGAATCAGACAGTCGTTGGCCACCATGGCTCCACTGGACGTGGACGACAACATTTTCTGAATCACCTTCACGGAGAAGAAACGACAAAAGACGTTTTTCAGACGAGATAGTTCTAAAAAGTACATATAATAAATAACTCAACACCATCTCTTCCAAATACCTCATTATCAGATGAGAAGATGTAGAGGGCCAGCGGTTTCTCTCTCTTCTTGATAAACCTGATGGCTTCGTCCAGGTCACTGACAGGCAGGATGGGCAGCAGAGGTCCAAAGATCTCCTCCTGCATCACCTTGGCCTCCGGCTTCACGTCCCGGAGAATCGTGGGAGCTGAACACAACAGACGCATAATTTTACTTTTTTCAGTTTTCTCTGAACTACTGTTTCTACAGGTGAGGTTTTTTCTCAGCTTCCTTACCGATGTAGCAGTTGGCCTCGTCGTTGTCGCCCCCTAGTGCCACGGTGCTGTCGTCCATCATGGCCTTGATCCTCTTGAAGTGTCGCTGGTTAATGATGCGTCCGTAGTCAGCGCATGTTTTGGGGTTTTCAGTGTAGAAATCCTACCAGAACAGAAAATTTAATAAGAACAGTGACAACACCAAGTCCTTTCAGAATAAAAGCATCTGGACTCTGAAGGTCTTTCACTTTACTTTGGAGGGAAGTGGATTATTGAGTTTGGTTTTTGTGTCGTTGGTGTTTGGCTCTAACAGATTTCACTGGTATAATACGTATCATATGTGTGTTTTCTGTCTTCCGTACCTTGATGGCCTTCCTGATCTCCTCAATGACTCGCTCCTGGATGCTGGGGTCACAGAGGACGTAGTCCGGAGCGATGCACGTCTGACCACAGTTGGTGTATTTTCCCCAGGTGATGCGTCTGCAGTGAACAGGTAGGGAGAGTGTCTGACACCAAGCTCTGGGGCGGGGAACATTCCAGGTTCCACCGTTTACGTTCTCACACTGTTTTTACCTGCAGGCTATGGTGAGGTCACAGTTCTTGTCGATGTAGCAGGGGCTCTTTCCTCCCAGCTCCAGGGTGACGGGGGTGAGGAATTTGGAGGCAGCCTCCATGATGGCTTTTCCCACCAGGCTGTTCCCGGTGTAGAAAATGTGGTCGAAGCGCTGACGCAGCAGCTCCTGGGTCTCGACCACTCCTCCTGTCACGACAGGGTACAGCTCCTGAAACACGCAGGGAGGAAACACACATTCAGGTATGTGTGGTGTTGTTGTTCAACAAAGACAGGATTACAAGCATTTATTAAAATACATTTTTATACAAATTTAACAGCCTTTACTGGAGATTTGATTAAACATAATATTTTGCAGTAACAATAATAACAATTATTGTTACTATTATTATTTTTAAATAAGTTATAGTAAATTATAATAAGTTATATGTTTGACATATTAAAAATTACATCTCCAAAATTATCAGCCAAAAAACAACAACTTTAAGACTTCCTGATTAGTAATCCCAAGAGTGATCACAAGATGTCACTGTCAGCAGTCATGAACCTGGGTTACACAGTTACTAGTTCTGGTGTGAACCCAGACGTGGTGTGAATCCACTCTTACTTTGTCAATATAGAGGGGCAGCAGATCCTCCATGACCTTGGCAGTGTGAACGCAGACCTCAGATGGTTTGATCACAGCCGCGTTTCCTACACATGGAAACAACGACAGCATGATTAATGTGACAGTCCTACAGCAAAGGCATCACTTCCCTTCTTTTTCAGCTCAGCTGTTCATCTGTCAGCTGTTCTCTGAGTGTGTCAGCAGGTCGGTCGCTCCTGTTGTTGTTTTCACTCAGCTTATATAAAAGTCTACGACACACTTGACTCAAGTTTTATAAAATAAATACTAACAAAAGAAAGGCAACTAAAAAAATGTTTAGTCAAATTTAGAAATGTTGATTTTTATAGATTCATTTTGGACAACAAGCCACGATAATCAGATTAAAAGTTGGAGATTTGTTTGACATCCACTGTAGGTCACATTAATGATCATCTGAAGGTGGCGTTGTCTTCCTCTTGTCTCACTGTGCTCTTTGTCCCATCCAAAAGTCAAGGGTAAGACTTAGTGGAGCACAAGCCAAGACCTATGCTCTACTGAGTCGACACTACACCCCCCCCTGGTGTAAGATCTGATACTGCCACAGAGCAAAGGATAAAGTCCAGGCTGTGTAAACACCCAGACTCACTGACACTTGACTCTTCAACCAGAGTCAGCGTTCGACACCGGGTGGAAATAGTTTTTTATACAAAAATAAATATGGATATCTGTTCTAACTTAAAGCTATTAGCTGAGCACAGTGACATGGAGACGGTGCTGAGTCAGCTGTTCTGTGTTCAACCACAGAGAGGGAACAGCCCTCACTACAGTTTACATGACAAAAAGCCAGAGTTCACAGACTCACGGCGTGGAGCGGCCGTGAATTATTCATGGGTTTGCTCATCGTCTTGATCCAGAGTGAGAGTTTTTTCCAGAGGTCACCGTTTGACTTTTCACCCACTCTGATTGAACTTGTGTGATGATAAAAAGAAAGAGTAGGTCTAATCACAAAACTGCACCAAAATACTCACAGTCCCCACCTGTGGTACAGCCACACCTTCAGTGAGTACTGGGACAAATGTCAACGGAACAAGATAGTACTGTGAGATAGAACGCTGACCTTCTCACACCTTAGAACACCTTCACGCAAACACACAAGGTGTGAAAACACCTGGGTTGACCTGTTGACGTGTTCCTCAGCACGAGGAACAGATGGAACGGAAGAGGTGTCACAGGAATGGGACGACGATGTGGTTCAATCGGTCCAATTTTGAAACAAAATCGACGACGTCGTGACTGCCTACAAGTTACTCTTCGACTGGAAAAAGAAGCAACTGCCGATCTGAATGTTTGGTGAGCCGGTTCCTGCTACTACACTTTCGGAAACCGTGGAAGAGGAGCCCCAAGAAATGGCACCACCCTCTGAAGAGACGTAAAATCAATCATCGGCTGCACAGTAAAAGTCATCATCATTTTACTGCGCATAAATATGATGTCACTACTTCGCGGAAATTCAGTTCGATAAACGAGGGACCGCTGTCCTGTAGCTACTGTGTGATAACAGTCAACAGCTTCTGTAAGTCACACCAACGAACGTGATTCATGGAAATGGGAGGAAGGAAAAGAAGTACCAGCAGCGATGGCTCCGATGAGAGGCTTGATGGTGACGGCCCACGGATAGTTCCAGGAGCCAATGATCAGCACCACTCCCAGTGGCTCGGGCTTGATGTAGATGGTGTCAGAGATGGTAACCAGGTTCTTCTCCACAGGTCGGGGGGCGGCCCACTCCTTCAGCTTGCTGACGGTCAGGTTGATCTCCGATTCCAGACCCAGGGTCTCATACAGCTCTGTCCCCACAACACTCTGTGGAAAATAGATTTTAAAAAATCTGGTTTTTATTGAACGTTTAAAGACCTGATCTCACGTCCAAAGTTCCTGTTCCTCTCATTTACAAAAATCAGTATTTGTCATTTTATAGAACATCAGCAGAACATCTCGGGGGGGGAAAACACCCTTGTAGATGCTTGTGTTTGTGGAGCTCTGCCCTGGACGTCCGAGGTTCCACACTGACCTCCACACTGACCTTCATGAGCCACAGCTACTCGCTGGAGATACTGATGAACTTGGACTCGCCGCTCACCTTATTGAGGTCCTTCATGAGGGCATCTGAAATCTCCTTCTGTCTCTCAGTGAATAGACGCTTCAGGCTCTTCAGCTGGCGGATGCGGTGATCCAAACACAGGGACCTTCCTGTTTCAAAGGCCCGTCTGGCACAAGCCACCGCCTGCTGCTCTCTGGACATTCTGGGGACACAGTCAAAATCACCAATTACTTTTATTGTTCCGATCCTCCACGTTTTAACCAGTGTGTCTGTTGCATCACTGCAGCGAATGAGACAGAAATCCAGTTTCCTTTATAGGTCGTAAAAGCCTGAACTAGACTGTATAAACAAAGTTCGGTTCATTTTTGTCGACTAAATCTAATTTAAATTGTGTATTTAAAAAAATATTAGTCAAATAAAACAACACTAAAGTCGACAGGACCAAATTGAGACGAAAACTAAGATAATTTTAAGCAATTTTAGCAGTGTGAAACAGAGCCAATAGTTGGCAGTAATGCAACTCCAAAAGAGTGCAGTACTGATGGTATAACACAGGAGGTGTACAGCTCCTGAACTCTGTGCTATATGAAACGGACCAGTCTGTCAGTTTAGTAGTTTTTTAGAACCTGAAATAAATCTGACTGATTTAACGAATTGTTTTCATACACAGGTATAAAGTGACACCAGTGCAGACACAACTCATGGACCGGGCACATCGTCACTACATCGTCAGCGACCTCTGCAGTTAAGAGAGAGGTATTTACGTGTTTATCTAAGTTTAACAAAAAACAAACAAAGAATATCCCTTACGGCCACGTTTAAGGACCGCAGCCCGTTCTCCTACAAACCCGTTTTTGTTGTTGTTGTTTTTTTAAACTGTGGTTTTCAGTGTTGCTCTTTGTCCGGCAGCACAATACGATGAAAAAAGACACCATGAGAATTATGTATTGACACACACACACACCCTGTGTGTTTATTTCACTCTAACTAAACTACACCCTACATCACAGATTACTCTCCAAAAATGGCGAACTTAATTTGACGTGATAATGTTGCCCTGTACAGTTATAGACGTGCTTTCTTTCTGGAACTTACCACGGCTGCGCTGATCGGACTTGAAGCTTAACACGACAAATAGCAGGAACATAATGCTGTAAATGTGTTTAATTCTCACCTGAGTTGTTTCAGTACAGAACAAGAAGGAACCTCCGGGTGTTGATGGTTCGTTACCACAGTAGACGGATCCGCATAGGAAGGCGCTGCAGGTCGATGACACTAGCGGTTCTCCTTCCCCTCCCGTTAGACTCCGCCCACAAACATACGCGTCACGTAATGGGCGGGGATTTGGTCTGTGAGGGTGGGGCTAAAACAGCGTCTGAGTCTGAAACCTTCATCAGCAAAAGCGCTTTTTAGAATAATCTTACCAGTAAATAAAATTCGCCGAGAGCGAAAACATTTAAATGACGACAGTTGAGCGATGTATACATTTTAAAATACAGTAGTGATTATATTTATAAAGTACACGTCGATAATTGGTGGACAATTTACAACAATTTTATGAGTTGTTTAATAAATTGTCAGCAATTGTACCAAAGAAAAAGAAACGTCCAGGCAACGATATTTATCGAAATAATCGCGGTAGTATAGCATGTAGTATGACACACATTATTAGTATAATCACGTACAGTGATTTGAAGTCTACATTTCTTGCTCCATCCTAAGATGACATATCGTATCTTGAGTTAACAGGAGAGTGCCTTCATATTATTATTATTCTTACCGTTAGCAAGCTAGCCAAACATTTAGTGTAAAACATTTTTTTTTTCTTTTTAAACACAGTCAGGCTCACGAGCCAATTGTTCCTCAGAGAGTGACTGGAAAAAATACAGGATGGAATTCCTTGTATTGGTTTTATACCTGCTTCATACAATTAATACTGATGTGTGAAGAAATCAAGTCCTAGATGGTAAAACTGGTAACCAGTAACTCGGGAAAATTAGTCTAAACTGTAAACCCACAGCTATGAGGGGATTTGCTCTTGTCCCCCTGTTTTATGAGTTTTACACGCCACAGCTTGCCTCTTGTGGTATGCAGGCAGGAATTCTTTGACTTTTTTTTAACACTTTAAATGGACTTCTAAACGGTCGATATTTTAGTATGAGCTTTAGCTGTTTATAACATAAAATATGTATTAAATCACACTTTGAATTCCATGAACAAGAGCAACTAAAATGGAATTGTTTCTGAAAAAAAAATCTAAATTTAAAACACACGTAATCTCCAAGATTCCATAATCTCCAAATTTTGCGGCAGAGAAATAAAAGCTACTTAGTAAAACTACAAATCTGGGTAAATGCTGACGTGTTGGTTTCGCTCTGTAGTTGTGGATAAATCTGTTTTTTAACCGGTGCCAGGAATGACACGTACCCTGGAGATCTCAGCACCATGTGATCCTGTGTGACGCAATGATCCAGGCTGCTCTTCCAGGAACATAATCCTGGAATAACATCTGGGTCGTCCAAGTCCCACAGGTGCAGTTATACAATAATAATAAAAAGAAATAACGACGACTTTCTTTAGATCATTATATGACATGACAAAGTTACATGTATATAGATTTATTTGTACATTTTTAGTCTTTAAAAATGTATTTTATTCATTACTAAACATGTTTTTTACAACAACAAATTCATAGGTCACATAGGCAGTTGCCTAGGGCGCCATCTGGTGGAGGGGCACGGGTTTGTAGGTCACCCTCAGCTCATTTTGCATAGAATTATCTTACTATATATATTATGACTATGTTATATTATTATATAACCCGACCCACACATCCAGATCAACAAGAGGAAATAAAAGTTTCAAATTCGGTGGAAGTGAATTCAAAATATGATGTGATTTAATGACCCACCTGTGATGCTCCCACATTCTTACTGCTTTAAAGCCTTTAATGAACCCAACAGGATAGAGAGACATTTTAACAGTGTTGTTCCATTTTTTAAAATAATCTCAACTCGTTGTGTAAACTATTCTAATTTTGGCTAAATAATCAGATTGGAGATCAAGAACAAAACTAATCTCATGATTGGAGATTAAGAACAAAACTAATCTCCCAAATTGAATCTGGGTCAGTTCTCATCGGTGATGCCTCGGCTTCATGTTAAAATATGGATTAGTTAAACGTTAACTTTATTTTAATCTTTTTTTTGTTTTTCCCTTGTTTAAACTCTCTAATGTAAAGAGTCACACCACCGTGTCATGTGACAGAACCTACAGGATCCGTCTCTTCCATCACATCCATTTCTTACTTCCACGCCGTCTGGAAGACTTTCATCCACTGCCAGGCTGGAATCACACTCAGCTACAAGTTTTCAAATCCAGGGACACTTTTATTTCCCTCCACATGGTCTACGACCAAGACGTAAATCATCAGCCTCGCTGTGCAGAGCAGGGATTAGACTTAAAAAATCTCTCAGCTGGACTGGGAATGTGGACAGAGGTTCTGCATCAAACACTGGTGTGTGTGTGTGTGTGTG
>NC_024325.1:14115325-14127360 GCF_000523025.1 Cynoglossus semilaevis
TTTGATTTGCATTTCTTATGTTATCAGAGCAAGGAATATAATGTATAATACAAAATGAATAATATAATATAATATTCATTTAAATTTACTTCTAAAGTACGTAATGTAACATGTACTGCAGGATGACTTGTGAAAACATGTTGAACTTCATCCATACGATCATCCTTTGGTGTTTTGGGTTGACCGTGCAGCAGTAGAAGCATGTGACCCAGTATCGACCGTGCATCGATGTTCTGGTATCGACACGCTGTAGTTAGAGTCAGTCATGTGACAGTCAGCTGCAGCTCTGCGGCTCAGACGCAGTAGGTGTGAACAATGACCACTTCACTGTTAATGTTAGTCCATCATCACGATCATTGTTTTCAGGTCGTTCCATAAAAATCACTTATTTTCACATCACGTGCTTTTTCTTCTGACCACGACTGCCGCTACAGGACAAATATACAACACACATATACAAAATAACTCCACAAATATAACTTTGAAAAAAACTAAAAATATTTTATTCCGGGAGTCTGGCACCCTCTAGTGGCTACGCGCGGGGTTGCGCGTCATCCGGTGTTTTGATGTCTGGATCTGTGGAAGTGCCACCGACAGGGAAGAGAGTTTTTAAAGGAGAGAGGAGCCCGGTTTGTCACCTCGGGCACATTATACCAACCTCACACTTCAGCCGCTCCTTCAATACACTTCCCACGACACACACACTTTTACCGAGTGTGTTTTTGTCTCTGTGACGCGCAGCAGGAAGCCGCGAGCTTCAGTGGAAAGAGGATGTTTCACAGACTGATGTGTTTTCTGGGTGTAGGGCTTTTATTTACGTCAGGTTGTTAAAATATAATTCAAAGTATAATAAAAAGCATTAAAAATAAATGACAAATAAATAGTCTTGTTAAAATGTTTTAAAAGGTAACTTACTATTTTAAATATATGTATATATTTATTTATTTGGAATAGCTACGTTTTCTTCTTTTTATTTTTCACCCGTGACATCCATGTCTACTCTCCACGTGTATAAGACAGTGATGCAGTGTAGAATTATATATGTAGTAGCTATATATGTATTTATAATTTTAAATATTTTTCTGTTGATGAGGCAGCGGTGGTGTCGTCATGACTGTCCTCTGCTGCATCCACCTCATCCTCGCCTCCATCTCCAACATCCATCATCCAAAATATATATATTTTTCCAACCAACTTATTATGATGATGTATTTTACTTTAAAACATTTCAAAACTCTATAAACTAATGTAGACTACGTCAGGACGAGTCTGCTTACACACACACACACACACACACCTATTACCCAAGTTACAGCCATTAACAGGTGACCAACACATCAAAGGGCACGCGTTTTGGGTGTGGTGCGCAGGGGAAGTTGGGGGGTTAGGGTGGTGTCACAGAATATAAAAACCCCTCTACACCCATGTCAGGGCATCAGTGTGACGACAAGGAGCTCCTGGAGAAGGTGACCCTCGTCTGCGCATCTGTTGGTTTGACATGGCGTTCGGTTTGGATTTCACCGCCGCTGAGATGAACGCCTTTTACGCGGGGCCTTTCTGGTCCACTGCGCACCTGGATTACACACACAACACGGCCGGGTGTGCACCGGAGACGACCAGAGGTGGGTGGACCGGAAACGCATCTGAATATTGTGCTCTTTTGAGATTATCCACAGAGTTTAACGCGTGTCTTCTCCCCACAGTGGATCGTGGAGATCAGCAAAGAGCGCGCAGGAAGCGCACGACCTTCACCAAGGCGCAGGTCAGTGAGCTGGAGCGCGCCTTCTGCGTCACACACTACCCTGACGTCACGCTGAAGGAGACCCTCGCGTCTTTGACTGGACTGCCGGAGTCAAAAATCCAGGTGGGTAACAGTGGGTGTAGTTAATGCCCCACTAGGGGGTACTAGTGTGTACACACTGTTTCTGTTGAGAAAGTTCTCTTGGATACAAAGGTTGTTCTAGTGGGTTCCATGCGAGGAAGTTGAAGTATATTAGAAAAATATTCATGTTAATTGAAATATATTTTTAACATTTTTTTAAAAAAAACCTTCATTGAACAGACCGGATTGCAACCCCCTTTGGACCAGTTTTGGCCCACGGGCCTTATGTTTGACACATCTGGATTAAACACAATATTATTAAAGACAATAAGACTTCATATAGAGTACCACATATAATACTATGTAGTATTGTGTCTATATATTTTTATATTTATTTTTGAGATGGTAAAATGTTATTGTAACTTTTTTAATTCATTTATTTTACTTTTATTTCTCACAGACTGGTGTTTTCTGGGTGACGGGCTTTTATTTACGTCAGGTTGTTAAAATATAATTCAAAGTATAATAAAAAGCATTAAAAATAAATGACAAATAAATAGTCTTGTTAAAATGTTTTAAAAGGTAACTTACTATTTTAAATATATTTATATATTTATTTATTTGGAATAGCTACGTTTTCTTCTTTTTATTTTTCACCCGTGACATCCATGTCTACTCTCCACGTGTATAAGACAGTGATGCAGTGTAGAATTATATATGTAGTAGCTATATATGTATTTATAATTTTAAATATTTTTCTGTTGATGAGGCAGCGGTGGTGTCGTCATGACTGTCCTCTGCTGCATCCACCTCATCCTCGCCTCCATCTCCAACATCCATCATCCAAAATATATATATTTTTCCAACCAACTTATTATGATGATGTATTTTACTTTAAAACATTTCAAAACTCTATAAACTAATGTAGACTACGTCAGGACGAGTCTGCTTACACACACACACACACACACCTATTACCCAAGTTACAGCCATTAACAGGTGACCAACACATCAAAGGGCACGCGTTTTGGGTGTGGTGCGCAGGGTATGTTACCCCCCTAACCCCGGTGGTGTCACAGAATATAAAAACCCCTCTACACCCATGTCAGGGCATCAGTGTGACGACAAGGAGCTCCTGGAGAAGGTGACCCTCGTCTGCGCATCTGTTGGTTTAACATGGCGTTCGGTTTGGATTTCACCGCCGCTGAGATGAACGCCTTTTACGCGGGGCCTTTCTGGTCCACTGCGCACCTGGATTACACACACAACACGGCCGGGTGTGCACCGGAGACGACCAGAGGTGGGTGGACCGGAAACGCATCTGAATATTGTGCTCTTTTGAGATTATCCACAGAGTTTAACGCGTGTCTTCTCCCCACAGTGGATCGTGGAGATCAGCAAAGAGCGCGCAGGAAGCGCACGACCTTCACCAAGGCGCAGGTCAGTGAGCTGGAGCGCGCCTTCTGCGTCACACACTACCCTGACGTCACGCTGAAGGAGACCCTCGCGTCTTTGACTGGACTGCCGGAGTCTAAAATCCAGGTGGGTAACAGTGAGAGTAGTTAATGCCCCACTAGGGGGTACTAGTGTGTACACACTGTTTCTGTTGAGAAAGTTCTCTTGGATACAAAGGTTGTTCTAGTGGGTTCCATGCGAGGAAGTTGAAGTATATTAGAAAAATATTCATGTTAATTGAAATATATTTTTAACATTTTTTTAAAAAAAACCTTCATTGAACAGACCGGATTGCAACCCCCTTTGGACCAGTTTTGGCCCACGGGCCTTATGTTTGACACATCTGGCTTAAACACAATATTATTAAAGACAATATTCATATAGACATATAGAGTACCACATATAATACTATATAGTATTGTGTCTATATATTTTTATATTTATTTTTGAGATGGTAAAATGTTATTGTAACTTTTTTAATTCATTTATTTTAGAAAATGTTGTAACTTTTTTAATTCATTTATTTTACTTTTATTTCTCACCAGGTCTGGTTTCAAAATCGACGGGCGAGATACTTTAAGAGTAAGAAACCAACCCGAGGTCCTGCGACCGTGTCCTCCGCGGACCACCACCCTGGTCAGGGCTTCACTCCTCCACCCAGTCCAACGCTGCCGTCTCCACCTGGATACCCTGCTCCATGTCTGCCCCAGTCCACCAGACTCTCCTCCATCCTGGACAGTCACGGAGGAGTCAAACCCTCAACCTCGCCTACATCGCCCACTTCATCCTACTTTAACGGACTACATCTACCGGACCTGCATGAATACCAAACCCCGGACTTCACTGATTTGTGCCGGGATGATTTCCCGTACACGGACCTTGACGACGTGCACTTCACTCAGGAGTTTGAGGATTTCCTAGGGGGCGCTCACGGGTCTCTGGAGCATGCGGTCAGCCGCTGCTCTGCCGTGGATCGTCAGTCTTCTACTCGCGCTCTCACCGACCAGCAGCAGGACCTCTACCGTCCAGACGACCTGTCCGACATGTGCCTGCAGGACCTGGGCGACTTCAGCCTGGCGGATTTGGACCTTTCTTCGGCCATGATCGATTATCTGATGAATGAATTGTAGAGACTAAAATGATAGAGAGCGGGAAAAGTGAGAGCAGCGCGTAAGAAGGTAGTAAAGCTAAAGTAATATATAGTATACGTAGAGTATTTATTGTGGACACGTTGTGTAGGAAACAGGTATAACTGAGATGTCATATGTGGTGTAGTATGTTGTTTACAGACAGAAATAAACCAGAATGACTGAATACTATGAGTATTTGTATTGTGTTTTAAAACACGTCGTGTACGCTGTGTCGTCACGTGGCGCCGTGGCTTAGTTGGTTAAAGCGCCTGTCTAGTAAACAGGAGATCCTGGGTTCGAATCCCAGCGGTGCCTTTTTCATAACCGAGTTCTGTGACGTTTTTAAATTGTAAATCAATTAAACAACATAATAAAATAAATAAATAAAATGAAATAACTCGGAAACTGCGCGTAACACGAAAAGATACCTATACAAACAGTTGTAGTTTGTGGAATATTTATTTTGAATGAGATGTTTTAGAAGACAGAAAAAAAACAACAAAACAACAACAAATGCCATTCAACTTTTTTTTTTGGAGTTCTAGAACACAGGTCCGTACACTGACTACTTCACCAAAGTGATTAATTTAACTTAGTGACCACGACAATGTCCACATGTTAAGGTTTAGTCAAATGCAAAGGATTTCTGCAACATTCAGGTTTCCCTCCTAGTGGATGGTTTTGTTATTGAATGGTTTTATCTATTTAAAAAAAAACAAAAACAAAACTCTATTTCTTGTTCTCTGCCCTTGATTCAGCTGTTGTTGTCTCTTCATCCGTGCAGCCTAGCCAAAATTTTGCAATGGAACGTGGGTAAGGAGGGCTGGCAGAGTCCACGCGTTTTGTCTGTAGGTTCATTCTGTAGTATTTGTCTGTCATCACAGAAAGAAGAAACAAGCAGACCAGACGTTAGAGTGACGGGAGTCTTCAGATTGACTTTAACTGAGATTTTTTTATAAATAATTCACACGCACCTCCTTTGAAAAAGTAAATGTTTTGAACAGGAGTGCCCTTCTGTTCCTCCTGGGGGGCGCTCTCAGCGAAGATGTCCCCGTAGTCGTAGTCCATCCAGTCGTCGTACAAACCCCAGAAGTCGTCAAACAACACGTGGCGACTCTGACGTCTGCGTCCACCACGTCTCTTGTTGACCTTCTTGTTTCTCCAGCCGCTGCGTTTCTTGGGTATCGGAGGAGACGTGGGCGTCGGACTGGAGCTGATGGAGACGCGTCCCACCAACGCAGCATCTACAGGCGGCCTGAAGCCACGCCAGTCCCTGCTGATCAACCGAGGGCCGGTTTGGTGATCGCTGACTGATGAGGAGGAGAAGGAAAGATGAGAAAAATCCACAGACCAAGCTAAAAAAATCAGATGAATTTAACAGAAAGAGAAAAACATTTAAATGTTTTTTTTTCTTACATATGCCTCCAAAGAACTCAGCCAACATGTCCCCCCACGTCTGGTCACAGAAGAGGTCAGTGTACTGAGTAAACAGCACAGATGGAGACGACCTGCTCATCTGGACACACTCCTCATGTGAAGGCTGCTGCTTGAACTCATACTCATAATATCTGTCCCCTGAAACGACACAAGTAGAGGGTGAAGACCCCGAGAAAAAAGAGTAAATACCTCGCTAGACAATTTCTTTATTAGTAAAAGACAAATTTCCAATTCACAAATTGACCAAAATGGAGATCGGAGAAAGTGAAACCAACCGACCTGGATGTAGGGACAGAGGTCACAAGGTCAGCTGTGAAAATGTAGTACCAGACCAAGCAGTATATTCTTCTGAAGTACCTTTGAAGAAGTAGGCCTTCTCTTGGCCTCGGTAGCTCGGTGCCGGCACAGCGAACGCAGCATCGACGTCGTTCGCTATGGTGTCAAAGCCGGTGGAAATGTCCCGTGGAAAGTCCTCGTCCAGGACGTCTCCATCAAACCTCCAGTACTTCTTCCCCTGTGACAGAATGAAGGGACTGTATTCAAATATTCTAAAGATATTCTGGCAAAATGAAGGGTTTTTGTATTCAAATATTCTAAAGATATTCTGAAGACGTCCTCAGACGTCTGAAACCTCGTCACCGACGGATCACAGACGGACGTTGGTACCTTAAAGATGTAGCTTTTTCCCTGGCAGTTGATGCGTGTGAAGGCAGCATCGATGGGGCCGTCCATCCCCCACACGTCCTGGATCAGTTTGGGGTAACCGGGAAGTACGGCCTTGTCGTCCAACTCGAAAAAATATCTACCTAACAATGTCAAAAAAACAATGAAAAAAACGTGTTAGCATCAGTGTTAGCTTTTCAGAGCTCCTCCTGATCTTGGCTTTGTTCATGCCATTAAGTAATATTTGCTACATGTTCAGCAAAGTACTAGCTATTTTGAAGTTTACTTTTAAATGTGCCTCAACACTTTCTTCACGATAGACAGCGTTCTTTTTTTAGGATAAATGTTTGGAGTCACTGCTCCAGATCAACCTCTGAATGCGTAGATGGATCCGTTTTTCAGTTGCAGAAAGGCATCAAAAGGACGACCACTGCAGGGCGCTGCGTCCGGATCCACAGGTGCGTCCGTGATGTTGGCGGTCAGAGAAGACAAGGCCTCGGCTGCAGCCGGAGCGGCGGTCGTGGTCGGAGGCGTGGTTGTTATGATGAGGTCGTCTTCTGTCGCGAATGTATCGCCACGAGCTTGGCAGGCCACGGAGGAAGACAGACAGAAGACAGGAGACAGAAGACACATGGGTTTTTAAATGTATAGTTGTAATCTTGTGTTGTTTTTGATCATTAAAGTGTTGATGTACTCACTCTTTTTGGGGCAGGCCGTGTCATAGTCTGGGCAGCAGCTCGAATAGAAATAACACAGGGAGTCGCACTGACAAGTTCTCTGTGGATCGAAGGACCCGCACTGACCCCGACAGGACTCTGTGGACATGTATTTGTTCTGTGAAAATGTGGTTTCTTTTGTTTTGGAAAAAAGGGTCAGAGTAAGTATAATAAAAAAAGAAAAATAAATACATTTAGAAAAGAGTCTACATTGCAAATGTTACTAAGATATTAAATAAATGTTGGTAAATATAGCATTTAAAATATACCAAAATATTAAGAAGTTGAAGTTGGTTGATTATTGTTACAAAACTTGTTGACATGTTTTGGAAAAGAGTTGAGCCATACAAAACACGTTTTGGAAAAGAGTTGAGCCATACAAATGAAAACATTTCAACAGAAAGTCTCATAAAAGAGATTAGATTAGGACAACGACTCACGCTCTGCAGCGAGGGTGGCGTCCAGCAGGAGCAGGAGAGCCAGCAGGGGCGCTGCTGCCTTCATGTCGACTGGAGGAACAGAACGAACAGATGAGTCTCCTGTGACTCTGAAAAATCTGCAGAGAAATAAACCTCTTCCCTGCGTTTTCTGCCGTCCGTCTCCCGTCAGATGAGCACAGGCCTCAGCACTGAAGGCAGATGACGGTCGATAGATGTCGTCCAGAAGCTGATGACCTCGGGGTGTCTGCCTTCCTGATTGGTCAACACTGTGCTAATCATTAAGCTGTGACGGCTGATCTCTGTCCTGACTGTCCTGGTTCTCTGTGTTGAACCAAATCTGTTCAGAAGAACAAAGAATAGAATTAGTTAAAATTCAAACATTCAAGACAGGAAGTGAAGAAACTCTTAACTCACTAAACAGTATATATTGATATACATGAATACATGATGTGTAGTGTGTGTAACTCAATCAGTGAATGAGACACTGAGTAACTGGGACAGTGGTTATTGACCTGGTGTAAAAAACAAACAAACAAACAAAAAAAAAAACCCAACACTATTCAAACTGCTGTGAAAGAGAGTGGCCTGAAAAACAACACTGGTGGATAGAACTGTTTATGTTCATACAGGTTAGATTAGATTAGATTAGATTAGATTTGATTAGATTAGGTTAGATTGGACTGCACATAACCAGACTAGATTAGATTAGATTAGATTTGATTGGATTAGGTTAGATTGGACTGCACATAACCAGACTAGATTAGATTCGATTAGTTTAGATCGGATTAGATCAGATCTGATTTGATATGATATGATTGGATTGGGCCGGACCAGGTCAGATTAGATGAGGACATTTTGTTTTGACCATATTGAAGAAGTTCGTTGCCAACACGGGGTGAACTGTCCAACACAAAGGTTTGTCTTTGTCTGTGTCACCACAGTGGAGCGGCAGCGCGGTCACTGTGAGGTCAGCCTGCTGAGTCTGCTCGTCCCTTTGTCACCTCTGCTGTCAGCATCAGCAAAAACACACACACACACATTTAACACAGGAAAATGTCACCGCCTCATCTGTACGTACTCCTCAATCTGCCCGTGACAACAATCTGTCTGGGATTAATCCTGATATGTTTATATTCAGTGTTTAAAAGATGAAGCACATTACACACACACACAGTGATATACACACACACAACAACACAAATGCACACACAGACACAGAGTCTGGGCTATGTGCTGACCTCAGTGAGCCGTTTCTCAGTGTGTTTTGTTCAGTGCTTTCAGCCAGATCTGTGTCGTCAACTTAAAAAAAAAAAAAAACCACAGGCACAAAAATGAATGAAAATGATCCTGAAACATATTGATTTCTGGACTTCTGGGTTTTTTCCAAGGGTTTAATGGTGTAGAGTCAGAAACTTTTCATACATTAATGGCAATTATATCTGCTGCTGACAGAGAGTATATAATCCACACTCAACAAAATAAACAGTCAAAAAAGAAAAGAATTACAATCACAATTAATCACGATTAATCGTCATCCATTACATTGCTTTTAATCAAGAGAAAACACAACCTGCCCCAAATATATGGCTGGGACAGAAGGACAAATAGCAGCAGGTAGATGTTGGTGTTTTTTAATCAAAATGGTGGAATTGTTCATGTGAAAAAAACATCATCTTGTACATCTTGAAGGTCTCGTGTAGAATCTACGAGAGAACTTTGTCCGCTATGTGTGTAAATAACAACATGAGTATTTACTGTGTTGAACAATGATGAGTTGATGGTGCGTGTGAATATTCGTTAAAACTTTTTTCTGATCGGGTTGAACAATGATGAGTTGATGGACGGTGCGTGTTAATATTCGTTAAAACTTTTTTCTGATCGATTTCACCAATTAATTCGTGGGTTCAAAGCATTTTTGATTATGTCTGATTATGTCTGTACTGTAAACACAGAATCAACAAAATAAAGAAGATTATGTCTGTGGCGTAAACACAGAATCAACAAAATAAAGAACAAAACCTCTGATTTTGCCCGACCCCTTAATGTTTTTCCTCACAGTTGTTTATCACCGTGCGTTTCATTTCTTTACCTTAACTCTTGTAGTAGACAGGAACAGACATTTGGCCTCTTATTGAATCACACTGAGTTTCTGGTCTTCTGACCCTGCTCTGTCCCACACAGCAAAAACAACGGAGTCCAAAGCAAAGTGCTGACCTGGGTGGAGGGGTGCGGCCGCCCCGGCCTTGGCCCCCCCCCATCTTTGTGTATATATAAACCCCCACACACACTACTTCTGTGACCATTCAGTGGAACCCTTCGACACACATCCCTCAGGTTTGGGTAGGTGGGACTAGTTTACATTCACACCGTTTTGATCCATAGATTAACAACAGGACAAAAAAATGAAAATGAAAAAATAAATAAAATAAACAATATTGGATCAATGATTGTAGAACAGCTCCAGGTAATTGTATCAAATGTGTTTATCTTTTGTTTTTTTGTGTCCAGTTTCAGTGTTTGCTCCGACTGTTTCCTCACAGGTACTCCTGGAAAACAACATGGCTCTGACAAACCCTATGCCCATGGGCCCATGGAAGGTAGGCTCATCAGTCAATATGAGTCTAATAATGTCACGTGGTCAACATTTATGAAGAATTTTATTTTAATATCGAGCTAATTTCATGAAGTAACTTCCTTTCTCTGTGTTTCACAGATCACTGTGTACGATCAGGAGTATTTCCAGGGCAGGCGTATGGAGTTCACCGCCTGCTGCCAGAACATCATGGAGTGTGGGATGGAGAACGTCCGCTCACTAAAGGTCGAGTGTGGCGCGTATGTATTCAGGCATCTTTTTCCTCATTTCCCCTTTTGACGTCTGTGTGAATACGTCCAAGAAGGGATCGCCGCTAACTCCGCTCTCTGCTCACAGCTGGGTGGGCTACGAACACTCCAGCTTCTGCGGCCAGCAGTTTGTCCTGGAGAAGGGAGACTACCCTCGCTTCGAGGCCTACAGCGGCAGCAACTCCTACAGAATTGAGAGGATGATCTCCTTCAGGCCCATCTGTTGTGCCGTGAGTCCAAACGTCCAGACCGTGGCGCTCCTCAGCTGACTGCAGCCTGCTAACTCTCTGCTTCTCTTCCGCTTCGTACAGCACCACAAGGATTCCCGCATGACCATTTACGAGATGGAGAACATGACGGGTCGTCAGTTTGAGCTGTGTGACGACTACCCCTCCCTGCAGGCCATGGGCTGGATGAACAAAGAGGTTGGATCCATGCGTGTTCAGAGCGGAGCGTAAGTCTGATGTTTAGATGTTTGAAGTTTTTCTTTTTACACCTCCGTGGCTCTTCGTCAGTTGATTCATCTGCTCTTGGGTTTTTTTCTCCAGTTTTGTGTGCTACCAGTACCCCGGTTATCGTGGACATCAGTACATCATGGAGTGTGACTGTCATGGAGGAGAGTTCAAGTGTTACCGTGAGTTTGGCTCTCATGCCCAAACTCCCCAGATTCAGTCCATCAGGAGGATCCAGCACTGAGATGTGGAGCACCTCCTCAACTGCCCCGTTCCTTCTCCCTCTTCCTTACATCCTACCCCCCCATCGTGTTCCTTCTTTTTTTCTCTTTTTTTTAAAATTACAATGTAGGGAAGACAGCTGTAGGGAATAAAAGAAGGAACATTTGGAGCCACTTTTAATAAATCAACTTTTCTTCTGTGATGACATCACTTTCATCACCAGTGTCACTGTGTTACACATCAGTACAATGACCACTGACACCTTTAATATGTCTGACTACCTTCGTACAGGACGATCAATAAAGACAAAAAGCCAAGACCCTGACTGAAGCTGTTTTTGTACATTTGTTGTGCTGCTTTAACAGAACACATATGAACACAATTTTTAATGGATAATTTGGTTGTTTAAACAAATAACAAATTAAACAAATTAAACAAATTAAATAAATTAAAAGTAATTTTAATGATACGTTTTTAAAGCGTATGCTTTGAAGGCCGTCCCGTACCTTAAAAAAAAGACAATTAATTCTCCAGACAGTTCAACCAAGATGGCGGCCGTTCATATCCAATCCTGATAACGAATCGTACTTCTGTTTAACTAGATCGTTAAACGAATGATAACACTATCGGATATTTTGTATTATTATTTTGTATTATTATTATATGTTTTTCGTTTATAAATATAGTTGAGTTTGAAAGTGTAGACGTTAAAACCCGTGTTTACATTAGCTTCTTGTCTGAAAGAGCACGTTTGGAAACAACAGAGGCCGCTGTTGCGTCAGGTAAAAACTCGTCTGGTGACGACGGAGTGTACAATCAACAAACAGGTCTAACAACGTCAACACTTTCGAAGGTAA
>NC_024325.1:14127416-14135923 GCF_000523025.1 Cynoglossus semilaevis
AATTAAACAGGTTAACGTCTTAAGTTGTGCGCCACGTCAGTGGTTATCAGGTAACTTAAGGTGTTGTGGTGCTAACTTGTTTGCTAACCTGTTATTGGCATTAGGAAAGCGTATTATCGTCTCACTCTAACGGTCGGATTCATAAATCAAAGCTAGTCGCCGGTTGCCGTGGTACAGTTACGATAAATGTTGTTCACCCTTTCAATACAGTTTTTTTAAAAGTTTTTTTTTGTAGCACTTGGAGACTTACGTATAATAACTACAGGCAAAAGTAATAAAAACGTTTGTGTTTAATGCCCCCTATAAAGACCACACTGTCTTTATTAGAGTTATCGATAAAAACTAATCACAGCTATAAATACAGTATATGACCCTTTTTTTTAGTCAATAAAAGTTAAAGTAAACTCTTTGGGAAACATGACTCTTAGAATAATAGCAATTTGTATTGCTATAGTGTATTCTGTTTTTTTTGGTATTATATGAATTTAATCTGCATCTGGATATTTGGGTCACTGTACAATTTTCTTTTCTTTTTTTTACTAACTAGTGTTTTTAATTCCACTGAGTTTTTTTTGTGAGTGAAATAATCCTGCAATGTTCACATTCAAACTTAGACCTTGACATAGTCATTATGGTTTTTATTCTCTCCTTGTCTCTTCTTGGGATCTCCAAAAACAATTTAATATTTCTCACACTTCAGTACATTTGTCTTTTTGTAATGCTCTTTCAGGAGCAGCTGTGTTACCAACAACCACAATAAGGATAAATAACCTCTCTGATTCTCATTCTTTGATTCTCCAACTTTACTAAAGTGTATTACCACAGTCAGCCAATAGGGTGTCCAAGAGAGTAGAATAGAGTCTCTTACCTCTTTTGTGTTTATTATCTCCTGTTTATTTTGGAATCAGTGTTTTTTTCTGTCCTCTTCTCCTCCTTTGTATTGTCTTTTATTAAGGATGTGACTTCTTTTTTTTTTACCAATAGGAGGCAACATTGTCAATTTTCTTTGTTGAACTTTCTCACCCATTAATGATCTGTCCTTCCCCCTATAATGGTGCACCCCACCAAACAAGGCATGGCCTCCCTCTTGCCTCCCTCTCCCTCACTCTGTGTGATTCTTCCTGTTTTCTCTGGGGGTATCTTTCATAAGTGCCTTCTACAGTAAATCAAACCGCAAGGCTTTCATTTAGCCGAGCAGAGTGAGAGTGTTCTGTCTGACGCAGAGAAACTGTCTGTCAGGGAAGGACAAGGAGAGTAAAAGAGAAAAGATCACACAGACAGTTGGGGTGTGTGTGTGTGTGTGTGTGTGTGATGAAAGTACATTTTAATTTTCTCAATAGAAATGAGATATGTGGAGGCAGGGGCAGTTGTGGGGCGATGGTGCAGAAGCGATAATGGATGATGAATAGATCATCAGTCCAAACAGGGAGTGTAAATAAGAGTCGGGAGGACAGAGCTGTGCCTTCAGCAGAGCTAATCACTTGAAAGCCTTAACACAGGAAGTACATCATCAGCGTTGTGGCATCAATAATGGTGGGTTGCCAAGTTCCAATTAAAAGGGGGGGAAAAAACTGATGAATAACATCAATTTAGTTCTCACTCAGTCAGCTGGTTACAGCCAGTTACTATTCAAGTTTCCAGGACTTTGAGTTGTTAACACTAACGCTGCAGAAACAGAAATCACTTTTATTACCACCACATTTTTTTGCTAGGCCATTATTGCTTATCTCTGCTGTACTTGAGATTCACAAAAGAGCTATTCATTATATTCATTTTTTCCCTCCCACTGTTTACCAGAATTGATGTTTGGTAAACCAGATTATCTTTGTCATAGCTGACCCTAAATACAGTTTTTCTTCTACTTTGTCAACAGTGTGTTAAAAGCATTGAAGGTTTTCAAAGACAAAGACAGTGAAATTGATAAAAAAAAAATCACAACATTAGCTGTGGTGCGTTCATTTTAAGTGCACCTCAGGTCCATCGTAACTGTGTGCTAATGCTGGAGCTTTGTACTTCTGAGAGCTCATGTAGTTGATAGATGGGGAGTTTTTGACATTGACTGAAGGTTTTTCATAAATAACCTTTTAAGTTGAAAACAAATATTGAACCAAAAATTAAAAAATACATTTAAATCAAGGGTGTCAAACTAATTTTGGTTCAGGGTCCACATACTGCCTCATTTATAGAGAACTGTTTGTCACTGGTCCAAAGAAAGTTTCCGTGAAAATAGAGATAATGAGTGAGACTTTTTTTTTTTTGGCAAATGTATTTATTCAAAGCCAAGCATTTTTTGTTCTTGAAATGTTTGTCATGTTATTTCTGATTTCAAAGTTTCCCGAATTGTTGCCAATGTTGCTGTTGCTGATGTTTCCTACGTTCACATCTGCATTCATGTTGTCCTCATAATATAATTCATAATAGTATTGGATGGAAGTTTTTCTGAAATGAAGAAAGGTGAAAGTTAGTGAGCGTTACGTGATGAGATCCATGAGAAATGTTTCATTGTCCTTTAGGAGAAAAACAGTTTGTACACTGATCTTACCTAAGTTCTCTGTCACTCTCCACATCCATGTCCTCAGTTGTTGGAAATGTTGAGGTCGTCCGCATTAGTAACATTTCCAATGTTTATTCCACCTCCTGAGATATGGATTTAGTTTAGTTTAACAGAAGAAATTAATCAGAAACAAACCAGTCACTTATTCTCAGTAGTGAGTGAAACAGCTCACCTGAACCTCCAACATCCCCAGAACTTGTTCCTGAGTTTGTCTTGTCCCCAACATGTTTGCTGCTGTCATCACAGTGGACAGGTTTGTCATCACAGTGGACAGGTTTGTCATCACAGTGGACAGGTTTGTCATCCACAGTGGACAGGTTTGTCGCTGTCATCACAGTGGACAGGTTTGTCATCACAGTGGTCGGGGTTGTCTGTGATTGACAAGGCTGTTAGTGAAACTCACATGAAATCACAGACACACTCGACCTGTAGCACCTGGACAGTGGTCAAAACAAACTCACCTGGTTTGCATCCCTTTTGGCTGGACATGGTTCTTGCTGGAACGCCAGTGAGTCCTAACAAATCTAGACAAAAATGTCAAACAATGATTTTGATGGAAAGATCCAAAAGTGGACAAATGTCCAGACAGTCTTTGTGATGAGACACACACCAACCTGTAGCTGCAGTCGTCCGTCGAGTGTCGAGAGCCGAGCGCGTTGATCTGAGATGGACATGGATCTGCTTTTATACACTTTTCTGGTCATGTTTTTGTGATAAAGACACCTGGACTTCCTTGGACCTAAACACTTGGCACAGACCATTGATGTCCCTCCGTCACTTACTGTAAATTGTCAACAAGTTTTGCTGAGATAACATAATATTTTGAGATAACATGATGAAATTTAACCAGGAAGAAGTTTGGTTTCTTATCACATGTGGCAGAAGAGAAGCTGTCTTATACTAACAGAGGATTTGTCTTCTCTGTGCCCACGTACACTCATCTCTCTGTGACAGCACTGAACCTGGTCTTCCTTGGACCTAAACACTTGGCACAGACCATCGATGTCCCTCCGTCACTTACTGTAAATTGTCAACATGTTTTGCTGAGATAACATCTGATGAAATTAACAAAAAAAAAAACATGACACTGATCATAGAATACAGTTGTTACCAGGAAGACGTTTGGTTTCTATGGTGACTGACATGAATTCCTTTGACCTCCTAGGACACAAACTCTTGTATGGCATGTATTTTATTAATTTCTCTTTGATATTTGGGCTGAATAGGACCTGATAAGTGTAAAAAAAGAAGATCTTTTTACATCATGTAGTATTCGAGAACAATGATGTCGACATATGAGGAGATTCATTTCAAATGTTGATAGAATCTGTCGTTCCAGTCTCCACACCACTGCTGCCTCAGAGAACTGTGCAGTGATGAATATTAGTTTTTTTTCAGTCTGCTCTGCATTTATTATCAAACAGCAGACTGTGAAGCAGGGAACAGAAAGTTGAAGGAAGTATAAAAAAGGAAGTATTGATTACTCTGTCTCCAGGATGCTCACTTGCTACTGATATGTGCTCTGCTCAGCCCTGAGCTAAATGGCTGCTAACCCTCAACTTATAAGCATTAATACACTTGATACAAGTGCTCAAGCCAAAGTGGCTGCCACGACTATTGTGGCTGCGAATACTTGTAGTCTGGCTGGTGTGATTTTTTTTTTTGCTCTATAAAGTTCTTTGTCCTTGATCAAATGCATATTTATATCTCGATTTATCGTGATTATTTGAAAGTAATCCATAGCTTATCTGATTAAAATCATTTGATAGGTGTTATAATTAAAAAGTAAAAAAACAGGTTGCAATGATATATATATATATATATATGTATACATATATATATATTGATTTTTTTGCAGCCTCAAACTGTGGTTGAACTTGTGGCACTAAAATGACATCTGTTACCATTAGCGTGTTAGCCAGGCTCTCCCTTCCACTCCTCCATAATAATAATAATATACAGTATATCAAATTGCTGTAAGTGGCCCAGTCACGCCCATGTTGGATGTGGTCACTTGGAGTCTAGCTAAAAAAATGTTGATTATTAAAAAGGATTCATCATTGGATCTTAAAGGCTGTGAGATCTTCATTTTTGTTTCTCTTCTCTTTTCTTCTCAGCTCTGAGGGTCTTATTGACCATGCAGTAAGGTAAGCTTTATTACCGCATTCACTCTCCTCCCACCCATTTACTCTCACCCACTCAGTATAGCACACGTGCACTCACACACACACACACTCACACACACATCAGCATACACAGCACATTCAGGTCTATTAAAACAGCCCATCATAACTTCCTACTTTCAGCTTCTCTGCCAAAACATTAAAGCCCATGTAATGTGATGCTGCCACGCCAACTGTGTGCCTCACCTAATCCCTCGTTGCTCTCTCTCTGTCTCTCTCTCTCTCTCCCTTTCTCACTCTCCCTTTTTTCCTCCTTCCTCCTCATCTGCCTCCAGAATTGCAACAGCCAACCAAAGACAGTATCTTGTTTCACCAGTGGATGTTGAAGTCCACTTACACCAGAGTCACAACTTTGACCAGTATCCTTTTGTAAATGAAGGTTATTTTTTGTCCTTAGTCATTAGTTATAATAAGTAGGTAAATAATGTAAGAAAGCAGCTCAGTTACATAGATGAACCTCCACTCAGGGCATTTATGTCTAAATAAAAATGCTTTCTGCTAATGTGAACTATGGTGGGCGTGGCTAACCAGAAGCCTTTTTCTTTTACACCAGAAACAAAAACAAAAAAATCTGACCGACACCACCAATATGTGGGCGGGGCTTGTCCCAATTAACATATTGCACTCAACATGAGTGCAGTAATGACATTAAGTCCATCCACAGCGTCATCTGCGGTCAGTCAGCCTAACTGTCGTGTGTGGTGGGTACAGAGGCAGACGCTGTGGTCAGTCTGAGCACTGAGTTTAAAATTCAGAGGTTCAGAGGTCTCTAAAATATCTGTACGTCACCAGGGGGCGACAGATGTCTGCAGGAAAAAGAGGAGAGTTTTTTTTTTTTACAGAATTGACCATGTGTTTTAACATGGTCTCAGTCTTCTAACACTTCTAACTGTGATCACACTGGATGAATGAATGAATGAATGAATGGTCAGGACGTGTACAGTGCTGTGTGAACAGCCGGACGTCCAGAGTCCAGAGCAGTCCATTTCTGGTGTCGTGTTGCATCTGGGCTGAGCTAACCACTGTGCATAGTGATGCTGAGCTGGGATAGCATCACCTCACTTACAGTGAAAGCTTGCATGACACAGTAGACTATACCATTAGGCTCCATTTATTCTGCCCCCACCCTCACCTAACCCCCCCACGGCTTGCCCGCTGATGTATTTTCCCTCCTGCTCTCTGCCTCCCACTCATTGCAAGGAAAAGGAGACTCAACTTGGACCTTAATTATTTTTCCTTGGCCACACTTCTCCGCCCCTCACATCGTCTCCCTGCCATCAACGGCTTCATCCTGAAGATCGATGTGCGCAAGAGAGCGTGACTCTTTAATCTTGGGCGGGGGGTGGGGGGGGTCAGGGTCTGCACCGTACGCCTGTTGCTCTACACTTATACACTATATATTTATATATATATATATCTACATTTATATTTATACACCAACATTTGCATATATAACAGTCATGTTATGATCGTTATAACTCATCGTGAGACTCGTTTTACTTTCTTACATTTACTGTACATATTTACATAAATTCTATGAGTGGAACTAATTCTTTTATACATATATATCTAGCTGCAAATTTACATTTGAGTCTTAAATCTGTTAAATTCCACGTCTGAGTAATTTTGTCAAGCAATGATGACATCATTCTTTTTTTGTTACTCGATGCGGCGCCTGTTTAACAAAGACAATGAGCTCAGACTCTTACCTTTGGTCATGCTCATTCAAGTTTATTTCAGACATGCAGAACTATGGCACAGTAAACCAGTCATACAGTATAAATGTATAAACATCAACATCAGAGTGCCAAGAACAGTGCATTCATCGTGGAGGAGGAGGGTGAGAAGAAACGAACCCCCCGCCCCAGACCCCAGACCTCTTCACCCCTCCCCTGCCTGAGCCCCCTACCCAACCCAACCATGTCTTGCAGTATATTGTAAAGAGGGTGTGTACAGGTCCAGGCAGTTCAGTCTAATGGGGGCTGGTTCCTTTTTTCTTATATTCATTTTTTTTTTTTCATAGTAGCACGCAAAGCGAGATAGACGGCGACTGCAGCTTGATGTTTTTTTGTTGTACATGTTGTTTTGTTTGTTTGTTTTTCTCATTGTCCAGGTGATGTAAACAGTGTATGAAATCAGCTTAAAATCTCGCCACAGCCACAGACTGCTCCGTGCAAAATACATAAGAAAACTCGCTACAGTTCAAAAGTGGAGACATCAAAACAGGGCGCGACTGCGGGTGGGCCCGTACGGACCGCATACCAGAAATGTACGCCGCCTTCAGGTGAGCGTCAACAGCCTCGGACTAAGTAACTCTCCATGAGTAGCTTGAAAACTGAGGCCGGTTCGGACCTGATTCATGAAGGTAACAAACATTTTCCTGACTTTCAACAACTAGTAAGGCCAATTCCATTTAGGTGAAAATACACAATAACACAGGAAGGAGGACACTGATGGCTGTGGACACTGTCAACCTTGAACCCCTCAAATCCAGTCACATCCTACTGAAGATCCTGAACCTAGCTGACTGTCAACTTCAACTAGTTTGACCAAAAATACCAGAGCTCCGACTGCTGCTCCGAGGATATACCAGCCTGAAATGAAGTCTCACTGTCTTGACCAGTCAGTAAATCCTACTGAATGCGACTCACTCAGTTCTAGACTTCCACAGCCTAATAGCTGAGTGAAGGGGATTTAGTTTTTTAACAGTAAACTCTACCAACCTCCTCATCATCGGTACAAAAGTAAGAGATACAATGGTGGACGAATACCTGAAAAGAACCTGCAGTACTGAGTCTGGCCGTGATGAAGGACAGTTTTTTGTCTTTTTTTTTTTTACTACTTCCTTTCATGGAGAGCAGCCTTTCAAATAATTCCCATGGCTTCATTTTTTTTTGACCACCAGAAGGCGGCGTACATTTCTCACACAGTCTAAAGATGCACTGAGGTCCAAGAGTTTTTTTTTTTTCATCTGTTGTTGATCCAGCTATAAATGTGTGTTATTTTTGATTTTTTTTTTAGCCTTTTATTAGACAATCTTTTTTTTTTTGTTATGTTTTTGAACCTCTCTATGGCCTCTATGTCAGACAGGAGCGTGAGCATCAGTGCACCGATGAGTTAGTTAGACTTTCTTCCCGTCTGGTGATAGACAGACATAACAACAGGCCGTACATCTCTTCCCGTCCTTTTGTTCCTGAGTTTGTGCGGTGTGTAATGGGCGTGAGTGAAGCCAGACACGGAGTAAATGGACCTGTGATTTCTTTTTCTCTTTTCCTTTGTTTCGCAGCAGCAGAAAAAAAAAGCAACAAGTCAAGAGTGTGTTTGTCTTGTTCTCCACTCTCCGATTTTTGTGCTTTTCTTCCCTCTTCCTGTCTTTACACTGATGCCTCTCCTCCTCCTCCTCTTCCTCCTCCTCATCATCATCATCTACCTCTTGTGCAAACTTTGGAGATGAGGTGAAGTTAAAGGAGACTGTGGCTCGGCTTCATCCGTGTCCCCGCGTCACTGCTGCAGCTCTGACGAAAAAGAAAGGACAGAAAATTGTTGTCACAATGTGTTTTATTTTTTAAAGCATGTCTCTCTCTCTCTCTCTCTGTGTGTGTGTGTGTGTCGTTCATACCTAGTGTAAACACTATGAATATGATGACAGCCACACCCAGCAGAATTGCCAGACTGCTGAGCACCATAGACCGACGTCCATATTTCCTCGCTCCTTCAATGTCCCCTGTGTGTAGCACAGACTTGGACTAATGTTGGGGAAGGGGGGGTGG
>NC_024325.1:14135976-14142804 GCF_000523025.1 Cynoglossus semilaevis
ACGGAAATGAGCGACGATGAATTATTTAACGTGCAACAAATGAGGCAAAAGCACCTGTGGTGTCCTGACACCGAAGTCCTGGCTCAGGACTCATAAAAAAAAGAAGAAGAAACCGAGTCAGAATGAAAAGTTGGAGACGAGAAGAAGGAGAGGATTTTAGGATTTTTTTTTTTAAATATGGAACAAATGAAACCAAAGACTCACCACATAGGCGTACCACAAGGCACAGATGTTAAAGGGCACGGCGGGGCAGAAACAGGAAAGCACTGCCAGCCAGAGGTACGTCGAGGGTAAGGATCCGGGCGGCACCGGGGAGGGAAGCGGACCCAGGCTGAGCCGGGACACGGATTTGGGTGGGGCCGCCAGCTGCCCCACCGAGCCCGACTTGAGGGGCGATCTGTGTCCGTTCTGGTCCGCGTCCAGGGAGCGGACGCTGCCCCTGATGTTCAGGGAGAAGGAGTCGGAGGGCTTGATGTTGGTCTGACCGCTGGGCTCAGTGGGCGCGGTGCTCAGCAGCTTCTCCGTGTCCTGGAAGTCGGTGGGGTTCGAAACTTCCCTCTCACCGAGGGCGCTTTTCCCATAGGCGACGTCGGTGTTGATGGCCATCCCAGAGAGACGCGAACGAGCTCGGCGCGTGTGTGTTCGTGATCTGAAAGTGTGTCCAAGTCAAAGTGTGACCGACAAGAGCCGCTTCCCTGTGGGTGGAGGACGCAGGAGAGTCTTCTGTCAGAGCAGCCTCTCCATGGGGGGTCATCAGATTCAAGATGATCAATTTCAGGGAGGCAAATACCTTCAAGTCAACTTATTTAATTAAGCAGTCCAACTCCATCAAAATGTCTTATTGATGAGCCAGATGTTATCGATGTCTCAGTCCCTCTCGCGCTTTGTTGGCGGTGAGAGTCCGGACGCTCTCTTCGCCTTTACCCCCTCCTTCACCCTCACCCTCTTCCTCACCCTTTCCCCTCCCT
Source organism: Cynoglossus semilaevis (assembly GCF_000523025.1). Lineage (NCBI taxonomy): Eukaryota > Metazoa > Chordata > Actinopteri > Pleuronectiformes > Cynoglossidae > Cynoglossus > Cynoglossus semilaevis. The sequence goes on from NC_024325.1 coordinate 14,136,945, forward strand.
TCCCCCTCTCTCTCTCTGTCTCTCTCTCTCTCTCCCTTAAGCACTGAGGTAATACCGCATCACTTTCATCTCTGCCACATCCCTGGTGTCTGAGGCCTTCTGGTGATGCACCAGGCGAAGCTTGTGACGCGGCAAAAACAAAACAAATCTCTCCACTTTATCCCTCTCCTCCCTGCGTAAAAAGCTCTCTTTACGCGCGGTGTTCAGCGGCGGCCGCGGAGGGAGCGTTGTCTCTCCAGTTGTTTATTTGGAGTAAGACGTTTCACTGTAAAAGAGTGGGTGTGGGCAGAGTGGAGATGGAAGGAAAAAACGAGATGCGCAGCTTCCATTATGACTGGTGTTAAAGTCAGGAGCCTAAGGTGGTGGGGTCAGGGTGGGGTCACGCCACGGGTCTTGAAGTAGAAAACAGTACAGGCAGAATATGAAGAAGAGAGAGAGATCTGCCATGACGTTAGGGTGGATGACGGTGGCTGCGTCCGAATGAATGGACGTTATATTTGGGAGTTTGCGTTCATATTTCTACCGACCAAACCAAGCAGTTTCTTAGATACGCCTCTCACCAACGGAGAGAAACGACAGGACACAGGTGGAAATGTGACAGAAAGAAAAATTCAAATTTATTCCTCTTCATAGACGCAGAGGTGAAGACACGAGAGGGTGAGAAGAGAAGAGTTACAGTACAGTATGCAGTATAATTTACTTCAAATGGAGCAGTAATAAATTAAACATTGTCGTTCTCCCCACAGTGAAAGTTTCCTCAGAAAATGCTCCACCAATCACCAGTCTTCTGACTCCTGGAGATGAGCTCACTGCACATGACGGCTGTACACCGAGGCGGACTTCAGAGAGCGGCGCGTTCCCTTCTTGGGTGAGGATGGGGAGGAAGGAGGAGACAGAGAAGATGAAGAGGGGGAGGCGGAGGTCGGGGAGGAGTCCTGAGAGCGGGCCCTGGTGGGGCTGCTGCTGGGGGAGCCGCGGGGCGAGGAGTAGGGCGACAGGGCCTGCAGCATCCGACCGCTGCGCTCCTGAATGACATGCTGCAGGAAAACACGGAAACGAAGGTGTTAATTGAGGAAAATGAAATGATAATAATATTTTTTTACTCACATAATTATTTCCTGTAATTGCTATTTACTGGATCTGGTTATTGTTTTTAAAAACACCTAACTGATCCCTGGAAACCAATTAGTTCTGGACCAAACAGAGCTCATTAAGTCCAAGCAGAACGGCTCTACTGTATGAGCTAAAATCAGTAGATTGGTGCCACATGGTGGTCACAACAAGTACTGCAAAGGTGAATTCGGTACTTTGGTCACAGAACTCTTTTGTTCTTCTTTAAAAAACAGTCACAATTTGTGTTTTTCGAGCTAAAAGTTTAACAAACTGAACTTTTCATATTTTAGTTTTTTTTTCTGTCCAAGAATAAATCATGGTCGATATTCTGACGTATAAAACCATTGACAATTGTTTCTCAAAAAAGCCTCTATATCAGTCGGAGTGAGACTTTTCTAACGGTGCATTTTTCTGCTGATTACTGTGGTTCCAGTGGACCATCGTGGACTCACCCAGGCTCCGTCGGGTCCAAAGAGCTCCAGGAAGTTGCTGATGAATTCCCGTGACTTCTCCTCCCACTTGTTGATGAGATCCTGGCTCTTCTCCTCCACTCTGTAGACAAAATGCTTGGACTTTTCCTCCACCGTACGCACCGTCTCCTTCATCTTGTCCACTTGGTTCTGCAGTCTGTACTTTTTCTCCTGTCAGGAAATGGACATGGAGTGATATTGGAACACCCCCCCGCCCCTCCCCCCAGCTCCCTAACTGTGTTAAAGAAATAATTTTAATTTAATGATTATTTGATCATTTCTAACGTTTATGAATCCGACATTCAGCTCTCGGGCCGTGTAGCCTCTCTGCAGGTTGCGGCGGACGTAGATGTCGTAGTCTCGGACGATGCGAGTGATGAGGTCAGATGTGGAGATGCCCTCTGTCCTCTGAGTGGCCACAAACATGCCTTTGGTGAGCGGACAGACACCGGTGATGTTAGTGAACAGTGACGTGTGACCGCAGACCGCGTGACCAGTGACACGTCTCCTCACCCGCTTCCTTGATGTGCTTGTAAACGTCCTCTGATCCCGCGGAGGTGTACGGGATGTCGTCGTGGGCCACGAAGTCGATCTGTGTGGGCAACACCAGGAGTGTCAGACCTACAATGTCGCCTACATTTCATTAGGGACACCTGCTCAGTCGTTGAATTTTAAGATTCTCGACCTGCAGCCGACTTTACAGCAACTCTACAGCGTCATCGTTAAATCTATGACATGAAAAATCAGCACCAATTAAATGGCCAGTTGTTGCATACAGTCAGCCACTAGAGGTCGCACCTGCATCATTGAAAAGTAAAACCAGAGCGCAAATACTCAGCAGGTGGAGTCGCTCTCTAATCGGAAGACATGTGACTTGATACGTGTGTTATTTGTAATATTGCTTCATCGATACGTCATAAATTAGGTCATGCACATATAGCTATTTATTAGTAATAATTTTAAATGTTAGTATTTTTATTATCATAATTTCTTCCATTATTCATTTGTCCGTGTCAGTGACGTCAGTGTACATTTTCTGTCTGATCCGCGTTATAATAAAGTACACGTGACGTCAGGATGTTTTCACCTTGCTGCACCACAAACGACAAAGCTGTGTGTGTGTGTCGTGACATTTGACCTTGTGTTTCTTCAGGAACTCCGTGGTTAGGGTCCAGGGAGCGTCTCGCACCACTTCGTCCACATAGCGACAGTGTCTCAGGGCTTCGTACCGTTCGTCCTCCGTCATCACCGTGTAGCCTTTGAACTGGTGGGTGAGTTCATCACTGCACACTGCAAACACAAGGAACCAAAATCCAGTCTTTTTTTTTCAATTCCTGTGATCAGTACATCATTGTCTTGTTCAAATAAACAGGCCCAGGTCTCACAGGAAGTTAGTAAATTGAAACTGAAAATTCCATTGTATTTCATTGCTATAATATTGATTATTATTACACATAGTGTCTGTGTTGTGACTTGAAGCTGTGTTGTGTATGACGTCTGCCATTTGTCATCACTGGGATTCATTCTTTACCTCCTACGATCAGATAAGTGTTGGGGAACAGATTTTTGGCCTGCATCAGAGCACGAGCGTGTCCCGAATGGAAAAGATCAAATATCCCGTCAGCGTAGACTCGCGCCGGACGATTGGCTGCAGAGCAGGAAACACAGAGTGACAAAAATACTCTGCTTTGTGTTGAAACTTTAGGGGCTAAAAAATGTTGAACATGAAGTATAACCTGGTGTTCCCCTGCGAGCTTGTGCAATAGTTAGTTTTTCGTGGGCGGTCTCTGGTTCATAACCTTGGGAACTGGCAAACGCTGCTGGCTCCCTCAGAGCCTGCTGGGGCGAGATTGGGGAGTCAGAAAAACACTTTACTAAAATGCTTTAAGGGATTAACGCACAGCTCAGGTTACAGTATTAGACAAGACATCATTCAAACACCAGGTGTAATATTATAGAAAAGTGCCTGGTTAAATACTTTAGGGTAAAGTACTGCAAAGTGACATTTATTCCCGGGCCATGTCTTCAAACCGATAAGAGTGACATTTTAAAGATAAGATAAGTTCAACTGCAGGAGTGTTCTGAAAGGCCTGGGATAAACACAGCTTTATCTGCAGTGTAGGACAGTATCATATACTGTACTCTGAACTTTGACCTTTCTGCACTGTTCATCAGAAATACTTAAAAAAATATAAAAAATTTACTTTTAATTACACCTACTGCTTTGCTCTTGTTGAAATCCTGTGGACTGGATCTCTGAACTATCAGCAGAATTATTATTATTGTTTTTGTTTTGTTGATGTAGTTTGATTATCATTATACTATTCATAATTCAAACTCTATCAACTCTTTTACACTTTAAAGTTTAAATGTCACTTCACAATTCTACCTCAAAGGTAAAATTCTTCTTCTTCTTCTGATGTCCCAGATATTTCTATTCTGGTTTTTTTGTTTGTTTTATTACAGATTTGCCAAGAGTGCGAACTCAAAGTCACCCATGCCTTTCTCACCAAAACCCCAATCAATCAAACAAGCAATCATTGGTTTCTGTTATCAGTTGATCAGATACCCGTTTTAAATCCCTCAGCTTTATGGTCCAAACGATCGAGTCGTTGCTTCACTCAGCTCATCACTAATCTCTTCACTGCGTCATATACACAACCTTTGGGGTGATATTTAAAGCATCACCAAACCATAAACAGGGATTTAATAAAAAACATTTTTTACCTCATTTTAACTTGAAATTTGGTCTCTTTTTTTTCATCAGAGACTAATTAAATACCAGACAGTAATGTGCAGAGATGTCAAGAAACTGGACAAGAACAAGAAGGTAAACAAAGAGGAAGGACAATTAAAAAAAAAAAAAAAATCCAAATCTGAGGCCCAAGTCTAACTGACAGACATTTAAACCTCATTTGTTCCTCTAGTTTCCATTCCCATGACGTGCCGCTCCGTACTAGACTCTAACCTCCTGCGTGTTTGTCTGGGGACGTGTGAGAATAAACAGACTGGACAGGTTTCATGTGGACACAGCAGGACTCACCCTACGAAGGCCAGGCTTCTGCTTCTGTGCAGCCTGCTGCTGCTGCTGCCCGTGCCCGTGGTTTCCTCTGCCTCGTCTCTTCCCCGCCATCCTTGGATCTTCAACAGGTGACTGCTAAGTCCTCTCAGCTGTTTCTAAAAGAAAAAAACCCAGCAGTTTCTGAACCTGTGTGTGTGTGTGTAAAACAGCCGGCCTTCCTGCCCGTGTGCCTGTCCCTGATGACGAGAAACGTGGTGGTCAAAGTTCACTGCAGTCTACTGACGTTCTCTTTCTTCATCAGGCAACTCCATAATCCTCCCTCTGTCTGAAGGCTGTTTTTTTCTTCTTCTTAGTCTTACTCACAGGGTTCAATGATCTCAGAACAAATCAAACACAGTGTACTTTTAAAAGACAAATTAATATAAATCATATCAGTTTTCTTAATCAAATGAATGTTATATAATAATCGCTGTAATTCTAAAATGCCTGTAAGACTGACCCCCGCATCTTTTCATGACCTCATTATAAAAATCAAACATGACGCAGACACAGAGTATCAGTGTAGAGTTCAGGTTGTATCAGGTTTGGGCTCACAGGCCCAAACGAGGCAGTTCACTATTGGTTGGATGTAAAATGCGTGGCAGAATAATTTAAATTGTTGAAATGTTTCTACCGTTTCTACCTGGTAGCAGTGTTTCGCTGGCTGTAGTTGAAGTGTACGAGTTCCTCACACCGTTGTTTTTTTGTGTGTGTGTCGTGGAGGGAAGAGCCTCAAAGTGTGTTTACATGGCTGCGATACGATTACAGCGCACGATTTCACGTTTTAAACTAAGCCGCTGAATTCAACCGCGGTCCCTGTAGTACATATGCCAAGTCAATGTGTGGCACTGTGCCAGTCGCGCGCTAACATGCCAACAGCGGAAGAGTTCGTAGCGGAAGTCAAGTAAAACCGGCTAACTGTAGCACACAAATAGCCGAATTAGCTTCTTCCCAAATTTGTAGAAAAATAACAGTCAAGCAGAGCAAAACTCACATCCTCCGTGTTAGTAAATTATTGAGCCCATTGTTATTTGACAGGTGGGTGACTTTAGCCTTCTGTTCATTTATTAATTTAATGTTGTCCTCTGCCTCGTCTCTTCCCCGCCATCCTTGGATCTTCAACAGGTGACTGCTAAGTCCTCTCAGCTGTTTCTAAAAGAAAAAAAACCCAGCAGTTTCTGAACCTGTGTGTGTGTGTAAAACAGCTGGCCTTCCT
>NC_024325.1:14145251-14195813 GCF_000523025.1 Cynoglossus semilaevis
TCCGCTTCTGCACACCCTGCTGCTGCTGCTGCCCGTGCCCGTGGTTTCCTCTGCCTCGTCTCTTCCCTGCCATCCTTGGATCTTCAACAGGTGACTGCTAAGTCCTCTCAGCTGTTTCTAAAAGAAAAAAAACCCAGCAGTTTCTGAACCTGTGTGTGTGTGTGTGTAAAACAGCCGGCCTTCCTGCCCGTGTGCCTGTCCCTGATGACGAGAAACGTGGTGGTCAAAGTTCACTGCAGTCTACTGACGTTCTCTTTCTTCATCAGGCAACTCCATAATCCTCCCTCTGTCTGAAGGCTGTTTTTTTCTTCTTCTTAGTCTTACTCACAGGGTTCAATGCTCTCAGAACAAATCAAACATAGTGTACTTTTAAAAGACAAATTAATATAAATCATATCAGTTTTCTTAATCAAATGAATGTTATACAATAATCGCTGTAATTCTAAAACGCCTGTAAGACTGACCCCCGCATCTTTTCATGACCTCATTATAAAAATCAAACATGACGCAGACACAGAGTATCAGTGTAGAGTTCAGGTTGTATCAGGTTTGGGCTCACAGGCCCAAACGAGGCAGTTCACTATTGGTTGGATGTAAAATGCGTGGCAGAATAATTTAAATTGTTGAAATGTTTCTACCGTTTCTACCTGGTAGCAGTGTTTCGCTGGCTGTAGTTGAAGTGTACGAGTTCCTCACACCGTTGTTTTTTTGTGTGTGTGTCGTGGAGGGAAGAGCCTCAAAGTGTGTTTACATGGCTGCGATACGATTACAGCGCACGATTTCACGTTTTAAACTAAGCCGCTGAATTCAACCGCGGTCCCTGTAGTACATATGCCAAGTCAATGTGTGGCACTGTGCCAGTCGCGCGCTAACATGCCAACAGCGGAAGAGTTCGTAGCGGAAGTCAAGTAAAACCGGCTAACTGTAGCACACAAATAGCCGAATTAGCTTCTTCCCAAATTTGTAGAAAAATAACAGTCAAGCAGAGCAAAACTCACATCCTCCGTGTTAGTAAATTATTGAGCCCATTGTTATTTGACAGGTGGGTGACTTTAGCCTTCTGTTCATTTATTAATTTAATGTTGTTTTCGTAAAAAGAGAGAAAACACCTGTGGCTGTATGTCGGTGAGTTGGGCGGTGATATAAAGTGACACGAGCCGAATACTGACAATTATAATAAATGTATTCTCTAAAGGAATGTCAATCACATCAAACACATAAGTTGCTGTCCTTGTTTTTTATTTTTTTAAGAAACACGATTATTTTTAATTGATTTTCAAACTTTTAACATTTGCTAAACACAGAAGAAGAACAATACAAAATGTTCTCACTGTCCACGCACACACAGTCCCTACAGTTGTTGTGTCATTTTGGTTGTGAATGGACGGTGTCTGGGCTTATCTGTAAATCAATAACACCAGTCGCCCTTTCTGTCAGAGAGCAATAAAAATGTTTTCTAACATCCGAAAAAAACAAACAAGGGATCAATCTTGTGCATTTTCAGTAATTTGCTAATATTTGTGTTTTAAGAAATATCTAATCAAATTATCACTTTCTACTCACAGCTTTAAACTACAGTCTTGATCTTGTCATCCTGGTAAACAAAACCAAAACCAAAAGCTTGTCTGTGTTTACAGATTTAAGTCAAGTTCAGTGGAAACCCATAGACGCTGCTGAGCCGGTTTGAGTGCTGAGGAATTTCTCCTCGCCTGTGAACACATTGACCTGGAGCCAGAGGCGTGGTCTTCCCTGTGAGAGCATGCAGGGCGGCCGCAGAGCTGCGCTCCTCTTCCTCCTACTTCCTGCTGCCAAATACAGTATGTGGAGTGACAAACCCAGGAGAGGCTTTAACCATCTGGACCTTTAACAGAACCAAGAGGGAAACATCATCCTCCAGCTGACGGTAAGAGGACTCTGAGGGTCTGAGTTTGTTGTCAGGTTTGTTTGGAGTTTAGGCGTGGAGGGAAACTTCTGTTTGTTTGAGTAAACAAGAGACGGTTATTGCAGCAGAAACTACAGCTGAGTGTCAGATAAGTCATCTTGGTTTCGCTTGTCATCACCCAGTACTAGGCTCAGAGGAAGAGTGAGAGTCAGAGTATTTTTTATTTAGTATTTCAGTAGATCTTCTTAGCTTATTTTAACCTTTTTTTTATATAACTTGAGTTAATGAGTAACTTCAGTTTGATTTGGTCCAGTGAACCTGACTTCCAGAGCAGAAACTGCTGCAAACAATGAACGCTGTCAGAGAAAGAATAATAGATCTAATAACAGTAGTAAAAATAATCACACGTCTGACTGTTAACTCTCTGTGGTTCACTGCTCCTCCACAGTTATGTTGCTGTGGACGTTTATGACGCCGCTCCTGCTCACAGCTGCTCACATGTGCCGAGGTGAGTGCCTATGAAAGCTAAGACACAAAGACAGTAAACTGAACAAAGTTGTAAATGTATGCATTGTAAAACTATTGCCAGTAAGGGCAGCAGCAACAGCTGCGGTTCAGAGGAACCAGTGGAGACAGATTTTAGGAACTGAAATTTCCTGGAAATTCAACATGTGTCAGAAAAGGTCACTCAGAGTTGGTTTTCTTGAGACATTCATCATGTCTCAGTGACACAGGTATTATGAATATCTTTGCTGTGTTTTTTTTTTTTTTACCCTGTGACACAGGACAACTGATCTGTCTTCCCAGTTAAACTTGTTCATATACAGTGATGCATAGAATGAGTCAAACGAGTAATGGCATTTGTGACACTGGATCTACATTTGTGTCTTTGTTGAGGAGCAGGGTGAAAAATAAGGTCTGTGGTCTGAACTTTTGACACAGGATTAGAAACTATCTACGTGCGGAATAGATCCCACAACCCTGCGTTTGGACACAGGATTATTTGTCATTGTCGTGTGTACCGTCCACAAAACTACACCCACCTGTGAAGCAAGAGCAGATACTGTAGTGTAGGTGTTGACACTTGCTCAACAGCCCTGTCACCTGTCAGGGCGGTGAACCAGCTATCCTTGGTCATGAGCGCAGTTCTGTAACCCCCAGGATCAGACTTGTCACACACTGTCACATGGAGGAGCATCAGAAGGCTGCAGTTCCCCAAACTGTGGCTCAGAAGTAGGTTTTGGGAATTTGGTTGGAGGTCACCTGACCTCACATACCACCGCAGCAACCTCACTGCTGCTTTAGACAACATCCTGTGATATTGTCTAAAGTGCAGCCTATTTCCCGACATGAAAACAGACGCAGTTTTATTGAAGTCAGACAGACTAGTGTGGACCAGGCGGTGGCCCAGTGGTTAAAGGATCGGGGTTCTTATCTGAGTCCAAACAGGACTGTGACCAGTGGTTCCTGTGGTCCGAGCTGGTCACGGTAGTGTCCTCGGATCAAATGTCAAAAGAAGTTTTACTCATAAAGTACCTAGAAGTTGGTCAGTTACAGTGAGTCATTTGACTGAGGGGATTCTCCAAAACTACTTCACCAAATCCTTTCATTTTGTTTTAGGAGAGAGTGTTTCACTTGAAATGTTCTTTTGGTGTCACTTTCTGTTTAGCTTGATTTAGAAGATGTAGAAAATTTAAAGATAAACTGTACACAGATAAATAAACTGGACCAATATATTTTTAACTCAAGTAACAAAAATGTAAATGCCCCACAGTTTAATCCACTGTTTTCTTTATTTTTTTTTTGCCTCCAGCTCAGGGATGTGATGAATTCACTGACCTGAACATCGGTCATTCTTTCCTGGGCACGAGCCTCAGGGTCAGACTCTTGCTGTACACCAGAGAGAACAGCAGCTGTGCTACCCTCCTGTCCCACACCGACTTCTCTGCGTACCCCAGCTTTAATTTGTCCCGACCCACCTCCTTCATCATCCACGGGTATCGACCCACGGGCTCTCCGCCGGTGTGGGTTCACGAGCTCATGGCTCTGCTGCTGCTCAGAACCGATGTCAACGTGATAGTGGTGGACTGGAACCACGGAGCCGCCAATCTGAACTATCTGAAGGCAGTGGAGAACACGAAGCAGGCGGCGGAAAACCTCACGGCCTTCATTGAACGGATGCAGGTACAGTGTGAAGCTAGCTTGACTAGAAACAAGTGAAATAAACCTAACTAGTACTGAGTTAAAAAAACAACAAGATTCTGTTGCTTAAAATAAGTACAAAAATCTTGTTTCTGAAAAAGGCTGAAAAAAATGGTAAAGTATAAAACAGATCTAGTTCTGCTGAGGTTTGTAGAGGAACAAGATGTTGAACATTTTTACACCCAGTTACTGTCAGTTAAGTGTGTGATCTGACCAATCATCTCCTCAGGATTCAGGTGCTAATCTCAGCTCCATCCACATGATTGGAGTCAGCCTGGGGGCTCACATGTCGGGGTTCGTTGGCGCTAACCTCAAAGGGGCAATCGGAAGAATTTCAGGTGAGTTTTGTTGACGTTGATGCGTATCCTTACTGGCCTCTTCATTAGGAACATGTGGCCAGTTCTGTGTTGTAGAACTGTGTTAATTCTTCAGGGCACAGCTTTGTACAGGTGCAGGAAAAAAAATTCCCAGATATTCAAGGAAACACAGACATTGGTTGCACTGTGTTCAGTCACAAGTCTCAAGTTTTTGTGTCTGAGTGATGTTTAGAAGAAGGTGAAGGTTGGAGAAAGCTAAGTTTAAACTAAACCTAAAGCTGCACTGACGGTTCTGTTTGCAGCTCTGGATCCTGCAGGGCCTCAGTTCACCGACAAACCTCCAGAGGAACGACTGGACCCCGATGATGCCCAGTTTGTGGACGTTCTTCACACAGACATTGATGGTCAGTGTTGGTGAGGACCAGGTGTTGCCTGGTGTCACGGTACTTAGATGTTGACATGTGAACGTCCACAGACGATTAGCTTCACTGAACCGTCTTCATCTTGGTCTTTCGACAGCTCTGGGCTACAGGAAGCCGCTGGGTCACATTGACTTCTATGCCAACGGAGGGACCGACCAACCAGGATGCCCCAAAACCATCCTCTCAGGTCAGTGATGACTTCTGAGTTCTACAGCTGTGTCTATTTAATCACAGTCCACTCTAAAAAAAAAAAATCCCTCCAATCTCTTCACAGGTGGTGCTTATTTCAAATGTGACCACCAGAGGTCGGTGTTGCTCTACCTGGGTTCTTTAAACCGTACATGTACCATCAGAGCCTTTCCCTGCGACTCCAACACTGAGTTCTTGGATGGAAAATGTTTGAGCTGCGACCAGTTCGGTGCTGATGGTTGTCCTGTTTTTGGTTGGTGTTTAGATTAAATACATTTAAAAAAAACTCCACTTTTACTAATGCTTTCGTTTTTATTGTTGGTACAATAATATTATCTACTCTGTGCAAAGGCTATGATGTCAGCAGGTGGAAAAATGTCCTGAAGAAGCTTGGCCAAACAAAAGCCTTCTTCACCACGAACGCCCAGCCTCCATACTGCAGTAAGTACTGCATCAACAAGGAGGGGGTGGAGGGGGATGGGGGCCGGCATGCATGAAATCTTGATCTGACTGTATGTGTGTGTTATATGTGTTTTCAGGAACGGGCTACAAGGTGGAGGTGGTGGTATGGAACACTGATGTTCACTGGGGATACATGACCATCAAACTTCACCACAATGGAACAGAAGCGGTGGCCAACGTCGACCAGTGAGGCCTTACTTTTTTACTCTTATCAAGTTTCAAGTTCCCTTTTTTAAAAATGTTCAAACTGAAACTAAAATTATTTGTTAAACTTTTTAAACATTTATACTTGTTGTTCTGATGGCATCTTATTTGGAGTTGGGCAACAAAATGTTTTATTTGATTTGAAAACATGTGATTTCTTGCAAACAATTGCACTGTTATGCACAAAATCCGGTTATATTTTATATTTACATGAAGTGTACGCCACACTTTTACTGAAAAAGTACTGCATTATTAAAATGCAAAAATGTTTGATCAACAAACTGCAACCTTCAAACATGAAGAAACTAAATCTTTACAGTTGTTCATAATTATTTTAATTTTATTATTATTAATTGAATTATTTTCAGTATTTTTTAAAGTCTTATTCTTATTAAATAACATTGAATAATTTCTCCCATGGATCAGTCGAGTATTTCTGATTCATCATTGATTTCTTTGGTTTTTCTCACAGCAAATCCTCAGAGTTCAGGAAGTTCACAGAGACCACACTGTTCGCCCAGTTTGACAAAGACGTCAAAGACGTCGAAAAAATGTCAGTCACCTTCTCCACCGGCAACGTCTTCAAGCCTAAATACAAACTACGAGTTCTCCGAGTCCGACTCACGCACTTGGAACTCGACAAGACGTAAGTAACTCAGAGTCAAAGACGTGAGGAAAGGTGATCATTAGTCAAATATGTTAACGACAGAGGCTAACGAGTTGAACCAACGTTTTCAACTTGTCACTGACTGTGGGTTGTGTCTTCTACAGAGCTCTGTGTCGTTACGACCTCCTCCTGGAGGAAAACAAAGAGGTCATGTTCAGGCCTGTTCCCTGTGAGGATGCCGACTTCTGACCCAGATCACCATCAGATGTGGGCCATGTTGGCAACCGGGCCGCACTGCTGGCTATTATATAGCCCAGAAAAAAAAATTGATTTGATCCTGACAACGGTTTTGGCAGATCTACCACAGTGGGGCGCTACGTCAACCACTGCACGCCATAGATGGGAGTGCCATACGGACTGGATTTGGACCAGAAGAAAAAAGTCACTCCTTGTTCAGAATGTACGTTTAATATGAAAGCTGAGAAATGTGATGTTAAACTGTAAATTTTTTTTTTTTTTTTAAATACTGATTTTGTTTATTACACATAAAAATAAGAGTTTTTAATTCCAATCCTTTAAAATGTATGAATGGGATTTATTACATATTTATTCTTGTATATTAAGTCATACTTGCAGTGTTAGAAGATGACCACCAGGATGACGTTTGATTTTATTATTATTTTTTTTAAACAGTATTGACTCCAATTTTTTATATATTAACCTGTGTTTCAGATTGAACATGTTTTTGTCACAGACCAACAGTTGAACTTTTTGGCAGATGGTTAAAAACAAACTGATTATTTAAAAAAAAAAATCAACATGACAGATTTGAACTCCACAGGTTCGTGAACAGACACAGCGTACGCAGCTTCTCTCTGTACAATATTTACAATAAAGATTTATTTTTTACACATTCTGCACAAATATATTTCAAACATTTCTACTATGTCATTTGGTATTTTGAATTCACTCCCATAATCTTTTGTCTTTGTCTATTACCCACAATCCTCTTTGCTTTTGTCACGTTGCTAATGTAAATGTCTTGCACCATACAGTGTGTGAGTCACGATCACAATCGGACGATTTCTGTAGAAACATGAAAATGTCCTGACGCTGATGGTTTAAAGAGGACTGTTTTTTTTCTGTCTTTTCTTTCTAGCGCAGGTGCCGTACACCCTGAGGGTTGAGGGTTTGATTCCAGGTTAATAGGTAGTGCAAAACCACCTACAGGTAGTTGAAAAAACCTGCAGTGTTAACTGTTAATATGAGTGGTCAGTTAATTTAAATGTTCAAACCTGCTGGCTAGTTAGCAAGTTGACAAAGTTGATTGATATTTTATTAAAAACAAGTTTATGATTTATGTTTCTAGTGTAGGACTTTAACCTTTCGTCACCTTTCTTCTCTCAGGATTCCATTCTTTTGGACATGTGTTTTTTCAAACGTTGGATCTCCATCTACAACAGAACAACACAAAGTACAAAGGCAGTTATTTATGACGGAGCCGACGACTGAACGACCTCACCCCAGGCTGTGACGTCACACCTGCAGAGTCAGTCGGATCTTCTTTTCCTCGTCCAGCTCGTTCATCAGCAGCTTTATCTCTTTGCTGGAAACACAAACGTGTCAACGAAACGATCGGGAAGTGACCCAAACTGAAATGCAGGGATGTGAACCAGTGTCGTACTTGTGCTGAGTCTTCATCTGTTGAAACTGGCTCCTCAGTTCTGTCAGCTCTGTCTGCAGCTCCTCCAGATTTGGTGCTGCATGTTTCCGCTGAGCCTTAGGATGAGGTTTGAGTCCCGGGCCCAGCGTTGGCTTAAGAACGGAGGGAAAATAAACTCAGAGAAAGACGGTGAGGGTTCACGCTCTGCTGCCTTTGGATTTAAACTGACACCGGGTGATGTTTCACACCGTCGGCTCTTCTTTTAATCACAGAACACAGTCATCTGCAAACACTACGGTATGAGTCACAGAAACACCTCTCCTGAACTTCATTTACTTTTCTGCCACTCCAGAACATCTCATACAGTACTGTCAAAACACTTTGACACACTGGATTTTTTCTACGACCCACAAAGACACGTCTCTGAACTCTGAAATCAGCAGCACTTCATCATTGATCGTGTTCACACACCTCTCCTGAACTTCATGTACTTTTCTGCCACTCCAGAACATCTCTTACAGTACTGTCAAAACACTTTCACTGGATTTTTTTTAGGACCCACAAAGACACGTCCCTGAACTCTTAAATGAGCAGCACTTCATCATTGATCGTGTTCATTTTCTACTTACAGGAGCCGGCCCATTCTGTGCCACGTCATGACAGTTCTCTGTAAATCTTGACGACTCCAGCTCTCCTCCCTGGGTTTCCTTTCTCTCCTCCATCACGAGTGTCACCTGTAAGTACACTCTAGTTTGAAACACCTGATGACTACAGTAACAAAGCAAGTACAAACTAAATGATTGACGGTTGTTGCTTTGAATCAGGCATGTTCAAAGTCTGGTTCTGGGGCCAAATCAAATTTATATTTCCTTTTAAAAGCATTTATGTTTCATAAAGATTTCACACAAGATGGCAGTAAACAACTGAAAAACACTGGTGATATAAACCAGTGAGGACAGAACAGCCTTTGGGTGAGTGGGTGAGAAAATGTAACCGTCATTGTCTAAAAGTGTCTGTGTGTAAAGTTAAATTTGTCTCAAGGACAAACGAGACACGGACAAACCAAAGACTCCTTCAGTGTGTGACACAAGTGGAGGGACATTTTAGATTTACTGACAGATACTCTGAGATTAGATATATGTCAAGAAAATGTTAAAAAAAAAAAAACCTTGGTTAGGTCATAAAGAAGATAAATAATTGATAACCAACAAGTGGGTAAACAAACAAACAAACTGTGAACTGTGTTAAGGACCGCCTCCTCGTGTGCTCGTTGGAGGTGATGGTGATGGTGACTGTTGTATAATGTACAGTGTACTGTATACTTCCCAGAGTCTGCAGCTCTGACCGTAACTTCTGCTGAGTCAGCGCCTCCGTCACAATTGACTCAAACTCCTCTGTGTCTTTCAGTGAAACAGAGAAAGAACGACGTTAAAGCACAACCGTCACAGGCCAACGCATGAACATTCATCCCCTCCTCATGGCAGACGTCAGCACTCGACAGGACGGGACTTCAGAACGACACACGTTTAAAAGACACAGGCTTACCGGGAACGAGGGCCGAGCTATAGTTGCCCATGAAGACGGAGAGACAGACGGAAAGACCGGCAGACCTGAAATCTACATCTACAAACGACAGAGTGGAGCAGGTGAGTTTAATCCCTGCTGACACCTTCAAATCAAGTCGAATGTGAGGTAATTCTGTCACATTTGTACTGCGTCAGATCAGAACAACATCCTCATCTGACTAAATCTGGCCGTCAGAGCAGTAGAGACAGCTGTTTCTCACATGCCACAGCAGTTGACAAATGAACAACAGGCACACACACACAGACACATTTGTTCTTTTCACTCAGACTCTGCTCAGTTCGCGTTCAAACTCTGGTGAAAACACTCACCTTGTTCTAGCCAGTGTTGTCAGTGACACACAGCAGTGTCCCAGGAAACTCAACACCTTCCATTGTGACCCGGTGGGGCGAGCAGGGCGTGCTGTGGTCATTCTCGGGTCTAAGTTTAGCCCAGGACAGAGTGCAGCTCTGCTGCGCTCACAAATACCACAGTGGGGCGGCGATGAGTGCAGGAGGAGGTGTAGAGGTTTAACCTTTTAGACCAGGCTTCTGTTCACCTTATGGTTATCAGAGGTGCTTAGCATGTTTGCAATCATAATGTTGGTTCGATGCCCAATCTGTCTGTGTGTAGTTCAAAGGTTCATATATAAAACGAACTACAATTTCTATCTCTTTTATCTAGAATTTCCAAAAAGGATAAATGCACTGGAGCTCCTGACGTCATAGAACAATGATGGTCTTCCATCATCTAACTGGACTTAGGCAAATGTTTGGGTCAAAATACTAATGTTCTAACGCTGTTTTTACATTTTTAATGGCACAAAACAAAATGAGTCTATGCATCATTGCTTGGTTAGCCTTAACTAGCAGTTGGTTAAATAAGATTTTTTCACAAGCATTGATTACAGATAAAAACCAGGACCAAACAACGTTTTTTTAAATAATGTTTATTTCCAAGTTTTTCAAACTGATAATTATACAAGTTTTACAAGATGAAGCCGTCATGTCAGTTGAAAGCAGGTTCCTTATCCACATGCGCAAAAAAGCAAAAACGGGGGAAAAAAAACAAAACCAAACAACTGAAAAACAGTCAGCTAACATCATAATTTCAAAAAACTATTTCCCAAAATCAGGGTAAACCGGAAAAGTAATAGACTTTAGTGTGTAATACCATGTAAAACAAAAGTACTGCAGTACCACTAGTTCAACAGCAGTAGCAGAAACGTAAGCAACATGTGTGTTATATACAAAGATCGTGATGGGGGGGGAAGGGGAAGCTGGTGCACAGTCCACAGCAGACACCGTCTTGTGGGTTCCTCCAGTCTGGCGTCTGTAGACAGGCCTGAGCTGAAAGACCAGAAGAAGAAGAAGAAAAGAAAAGTCAACACTGCAGGTGTTTGTTTCTTACTGGAGCGCTGCGTCTCAGCACGTCTACGTCAGCTTCTTACCCGTTTGTCCCAGAGCTGCTGCTGCTGGAGCCTCTCAGTTGTACGGTGCACGTTGCTGTCGCATCACTCTGATGTGGCGGTACTTGGTCATTATGCTCTGACTTTTCCGTATCACTTGGCGTTGATTGGGGAAAGGACGTGGAACCAAGTTCTCCTTTTAGTGACCAAAATAAAAAGGCATTCTCATGTTATTTAGATAAAATAATGACCAATGAAACCCATAATGAAATCAGTAACTACCATGAGGGGTCTTCTCCCGTTTCCTGACATTTCAGGGCCTGAGTTCCTGGGACCACCAGGATATCTTTGTCTCTGAAAATGAGCATAGGGAAAGTTGAAAATTAAAATATGTCTCAGTGATGCACAGACTCAACAAAGTCTACGTCATTTAAAGTTTTTTCTCACTTGAAATAGACTCAACAAAGTCCTTTAAAGTCATTTAAAGTTTTTTCTCACTTGAAATAGAACTGGTCCTGGTCTTCTGAAAGGTCTCCCAGACCTGGGACTGTCCTGCATCGTGTTGAAGGACCTGGCAACAAAAAACAGAAAGCTACATTAAAGACCTTCAAATTGGAAAAAAACGTGTGGAACATGAAAATCTGGACAAACGTACCTGAAGACTCGTTTGTCCAGATATCCTCGTTTCCGATCTTCTGGCTCTGGTCTGGAATGATGCGTCTTTGAGAGTCGACTGTTTGGTGACTCGTCTGAATCTGCGCTGCATTCTGAAAGAAGAAGAGGGATTAAGAAAAGAAAGAAAAAAACAACAAAAACTACTTTCCATCGTGGAACACTCCTTACCTTTGTCGGGGCTGTTATCTTTAGGGGGCGAGCTGTTCTTGGAGGAGCTCGGTCCTGGTGGCCAGTGAGACAAGACCACCAGATCACGTTTCTCTATGGGAGAAGATCTGGAAACAGATGGTGTTAAAATGATCAGCATTTCTGCTCCGGCACCGTGTCAACGTCTGCAGATGAACAAAAGCACACGTTCTTGGAGACGACAACAACATTAATTCAATGTTTTTAAAAAGTTAATTAATTCAGCCTGGGTGAGGTCACAAGTATGCAAGCAGATACATTATTTTTTTAAATGAAAGAAAATCACACATAATACATGTGTACTTACAAACACCACGGCATGTCCATGCTTCAGCACTTCTATTTTTGTACCCTGAATCAATGTGCGCTCTCTTCCTTTACTCATTCAGTGACTGAGCCAACGTTATCTTGGACGACTTTAAGATACAAGGTCTACTTCACGTCTATCGCTGCTGTTTGAGGCTGTCAGATGGAAGTACGAGGTTGTTCCTGGAAGTTCCTTAACTTGTCGTCATCATACAAACAATATATCACAAGAGGGAACGTCCAATCAAAGATCTGAGCGTTGAAGACGCGCGTGGCTCCGAATGCAGCCGTTGAATACGTCCGTGAAGATGTGAGAATGTGTCTCCAGGATGAGTGGTCATTGGTGGGGTTGTGGTCATTACAGGAAGGCAGCAAGTTTAAGATAAAGGATGGACCGACTGCTTGACAACATCAACAGAGGTCGAGGACAGCTTTAGGTCACATGGGCTTTGGTTGAAAAAGACGCTAATGAATTTGCCCTCAGGATGATGGACATCTTTTTGTTACACGTCAGACAGAGACACAGGAAGCAACTGTGGCAGATTCTGATTCTGAGGCTTTCACTCCGACTACATAAAACAGGGGTCAAAACTCAAGAGGGAAATGAGAAAACTGGGTTCTGTCAATAAGACGACGATATTTTTTTTTTTGTCTTTCGTCCTTGTTCCTCTGATTGTGCTTCGCCGACTTCTCTGCAGCGGTGTCAAGTGGATTTGATTTGCATCTGGAGCGTTGTTTCTGGGGGGCAGTAAACTGGCTTTGAAATGACAAGATCAGCGAACACTGAAGTGAAGACAAAAGCTTCTTCTGATTCAAGACTGTGGTCGTGAATATGAACGATAACTCGGCTCCTCTCCGTTCAGCTCAGTGTGAACATCAATGATCTTCAGAACGTTGTGTTCCACATCCATCAACAATAAGGGAAAGAAGAATCACTTTGATATGAAGGGTCACCACTGTGGTACTTAGAGGTGGAGTAGGTGGAATTTCACCCTGAACCCTCATTCATTTTGCCCACTGGTGTCAATAGTCTCCTCTTCTTGATTCCACTGCTGCTGCACATGTGAGGACGTGAAGGGTTAGAGGTTAATCGTTTTATTCAACCACCGTGGTGGGTCATTATTGGCTTTAATGTGCGGTGATTAATTTGGACATTATTTATAAGAAATCATCACTGCTGGTGCACATCGTCCTCTGATGAGCCGTGTCCATGAAGTCAATTTCCACTTCAACAAATTTCTACATCATGCGAACAGATTCACATTCAGACAAAATCTCCAAATTCTTTGACATGGCTGTAGAGTTGATGGGACGGGTACTTGGTGGTTTCCATTAAAGCGGGGGTCAAGTTCTCTTACTGTACGTATGTTTTTCAATCAAACATCACATTGGCAAAACTTAGTGGGACAGTGTGGCCGTTTAAGTCTAGGTCGTGAGCTAGTACACTCCTTACCATGTCCTCGTTGTGCACGAGTTTTTGCAACTGTAACTTAGCTTTGATGACGAGTTGATGAGTCCTGGTCAGACCGACTATTATTCTCCACTCTGTTCATCGTGTTTCTGCTTTTTAAACAGGCTGGTATTATCAGTGCGCTGCATAACTTATCACTTTCTGATGAGCCAACTTGAAAGAGGACATTTTTCAAACTCAACTGTAGACAGAACAGCATTTGACAACTTGTGTGGCTTTTCAAATGACTCAGTGTTGGTCATTTAGCTGGACATGACATCTCCACCTCCCACAGCTGTCACTCATTTCATTTTGCGACATTCTTTCTTGACTTCATATTTATCATCATCACCATCATCATCATCAAGCCCCTGCGAACATAGGTAGAAGGAAAATACCATACCTGTGCGGGTTCACGGACCGACGAGACTCCACCTGCTCTTTGTCTGAGACAGAGTCTCTTGAAGACTTGCTCCCACCGCCATCTTCTCTGGAGGGTGACTCTTCTGGTTTTTCCCTCCGTGGACCCAGCCTTTGGAAAGGACCTGGTCTTGTCTGGAAACGCCTGTTTCTGAAGGCAAACAGTGGACCAAAGTTGCCTCTTGGGGAGGGGTTGCCCAGTTGAGGCCTGGGTCTGATTGTGGGAGGTATTCTGAGCCTCATAAGAGACTGCGCTCTCATTTGTCGGTTCCTCATGAAATAACCTTTTCCCCTGAGGGACAATGGTTTTGCACCAAATGGCCTCGGAATACTGAAGAGCTGAGGTCTGTCCCTCCTGGGAAATTTAGCATTTCCAGGGGCTGATGAAGGCTCCATGTCAGTGACATTGCATATCCTCCTCTTGCGGGACACCAACTGTCTGTCCTGAGGGCTCCTGCTGTAGGTGGATGGCTGTGATGGACCTCCTTTCCATGAGGGTCTGAAAGGGAGCTGATGAGGGACTTCATGTGTCCTCTCTCTACTGTGGGACCTGCTGCCCTGCCTCTCCACTGGACCACGCTGCCGCCTCGACTGTTGCTCTGATGACCACCTGTACATCCATCAAACAATAGAGAAACAATTATAATGACAGATCCATTGCCATGGTCAGAGGGAGGTGGAACTTTAAACTTATTAAAAGATGCCCCTTCATAATTCCATGACTGACAATGGGAGAAGTAAAATTTCAAGGAGTATTGACTCAAGTGCAGATGAAACCACAATTACATCAGACCCCCGTTATTAAACTTAAAAAGGTTAGGGCACAAACGAGGTTATCATTATGACCTCATGTAATTCAAAGCACAGGGCCAGCGCCAAGCTTCGTCTTCATTTTTTTTTTACCCAGCTGGGATAGTTTCTCCACTCATATACCTCTCTGGACACGAGCCTCTCTCATTCATTTCTCTGGGACTCCTGTTCGACCTAGGGGGCCTGTGTTCTCCATTGTTTGGACTGGAGAACCCTCCTCCCTCGTTCCAGCGCTTCGTGCCTTGACCTGAATGATCAAAGGGCCTTTCTCTGGGACTGTAACTGCGACGGTGATCCTGACTCTGCTGCTCGTGATGGGGGAAACGTGACTGTCTTCTGTGGCCCCTGAAAGACCCCCGATACTCCTGGGAGGAGCTTGGTCTCCTGTCAGCTGGGTGACTGGGAAAATGTCTGGGGGAGGATGGCCTGTGCCCTTGGTGCTGGCCAGGGAAGGGCGGGCCTCTTCGACCTGGGGATCCCGGTCGTGGACTGCGAGAGGATGAGTGATGCTGGCCACGGGGAGGCCGATTTGGCCTGGATGAACTGGGCCTCCTCTGGTGATCGTATGAATCCATCTTAGGTGGATATGTATGAAAGGAATCGTGACTTGGGGATCTGGAGTGATTGAAACGTGGCTCCCTTAGCTCTCCCATCAGAGGCATCCTCTTAATGCCACGGGGGCGACCTCGACCTCGACCTCTGGACTCTCTCCAGTTAAAGGGGGGCCTTTCTGCATAACCTTGGGCATCTCTCCTTTTGACATTTGGGTTGTAATTTCCTTCTCTGTGCCTTAGGCCATGGTGATCTCCATATGGTCTGAGACGGAAAAAAAAATCAGCTTCTTTATGATGTGATTTTTTTTTAGCAAACTGAGTAATATAATATTTATAAAGAGAATTACCTGGACTTTGAGCGAGATGGACCAAAGTGTGGCCGGGACATCTTTCTAAGTATGTTAATGTCCTGTGGGCGTAAGAAACGCTATTACACAGAGACAGAACTTTACAAAAACTGATGGGGAGATACTTTTTATTAACAGTTAGTCAGTTTACGGCAGTTAGTTTTCACAACGTCATCACGAATATGATGTCATTATTCAATCCCTTTCAATACCCGTTTAGATCCTTCCAGTCAAACCAGTGCGCTGATGTTTTGATAAAAGGAGGATTAAAAATATCTTTGTAAATAAAAGGTTTCTGTTATCACACGTTAACTACACGTTTCGATTGGTTGCCTGGGGGGGTCGCTGTTAATGTGTTGAAACAGTATGTGGAATTCTATTATATATATATTTTTACTTTAACTAATGTGATTACATCCCGTCCGAATATATAGCACTGTTTACTGGGGGAAACTAACACATTTTCTTTGGTTGTCGAGACGCAGGGAAGACTCTTATAACCCATGAGTATTACTTTCACGTTGGCTAATAGCTTTTCCATGATGGCTTCTGCTTCAGTTTGGCTCTGCTTATCAAGTCTCCATTTTCGTCACAGATCTACGGAGAACTTAACGCTACGCAAATGCAATCAAATTGTCATTGAATAAGTAAAAAACACACACGGGTTTTGTGTATTTTAACGGTGGTAAAAATTATGATATCGTTTCAATCGACACAACTGAGTTATATTTAGCCCGAGCTAAGGCTGAAATTCGAAGCTTTTGCCAACTCAGCTTAGCATGGCACCGTCGCTGTATATCGGTTTCCAAAAAACGGCACCGTATCAGTGAGTGTATTAAAAACAATTTATGAAAAAGGGATTTCACAAGAAAATTAACAAAAACATGGTAAATGCAATTTAAACACTGACTTACCAACGACCGACCGTCCGTCGAGTGGATAAATCTGCGACACAGCTTAGTTTACCTTCTTCGTCGCACAAACCTCGCCTTTTAACTCAGCTCTGTCACTATTTCAAGCGCCACCTACTGCGACGGAGTGTGTACTGCAGGTTCGGACAGCTTAAACTTCCTTCCGCCCACTTTAAAATCCAAAGGTTAAGATTTAGGTAACATATTCTTCATAAACAATCGTGTTAGTTCACAATTTAAACGTGACCATTATCTTTTCAGAAAAAAAAAATATCGACGTCCCAATTTGATTCCACTGCCAAGAACGTCTTATTGAAAAGTCTAAAAATGAATAACCTAGACTTGAAAACCAAGTCTAAAAAAACAAGCCAACAACCCGCCTACCGCTGCCCTCTCTGGTATCGCTATACAGTGATTGATAGACCACTTAAGTTTAACTCTCTGTCTCTGTCTGTCTCTGTCACTTTTTCAAAGAGACTTATGTCAGTATGAACTGTAAGTTGTCAATATTGTTAAATATAATATTCATAATATACTTTTTCTGTTTATGCACAAAGCCAGACAACCTGAAAAAGTTAGAAAATACACAATATTAATATAAACATAATACAAAAAAAATGTATTTATATTTTATGTCTCGATCGTCTTGAACTTTTTTATAATGGATTGTATTAAAGATGTGTCACAAGCAAACAAACACTTAGAATATACAGAACTATAAAGACGTGTAACAAGCAAACAAACAAACACTTAGAATATACAGAACTTAAAATGTACTTTTATTGTTCCAAGTAGCTTTGTCATGAACATGCTAACCGTGCACAATGTCTACAGAAATTACATTACTTAAGGAGTTGATCCTGATTGCTTTTACAATAACAATGAATTTTCCATGACTAGTACGGCTTCTTCACAGACAACAACTCAAAGCCTTAGAAAGCAATGAGTCTGAGGAACACAAACCTGTGCCGATGTTCCATTGTGCAAACTCATACCTGCAGCTGGGTGTAATTTTACTTTTAAACCAAGGTTCAAGTGTCTCAGCTCACACATGACACCTGTCCATAAGGCATTTTTTTTAAAGAAATATATTTTTACATGACATAAAAGCAGAACAAATGTTCCAAAAAAGAAGAAGTAATAATTACAGCTTTAGGGAATTCTTTAAATGATGACAAGGAATGCAGCAAAAACAAGACAAAGAGGTATCATCCAGCTCAAGAAAAACATCGGTACGAAAACTGTGGCACAAAAACTTCATTCAAGTTCAGTCGATTCAACACTGGATATTTATTGACAGAAACTTTGTTGTTGTTTGTCTTAGTTTACAGACACCAGGTGCCTTGAACAGCCTTTACATCGCTTTAGGGCAGACAAANNNGCTGAACAAACGTACTCTGGTGCTCGACCCACCAATAAATAAATAAATAAATAAAATCGTTAAATGATTCAAGTTGACTTTAATATTATTCACGGGCTCTACATGTGCAAAGTTAAAGTCAGGCGTTGTCAAGCATGTGGTGATGATGTTGTGCATTTTTTTTCATGACTACTGATGATTTTAATAAAATGTGCAATAACATTCAGGCCAAAAGCTTTGGGCTAGACTTCACACTACTGTATGTGCAGATGGAAAGTCACAGCTGAAAGTTGTTGAAGTTCCTAAAATGAACTTGCTAAATTAGCTATCGCAGAGAGAAAGGTCCTTAAACGTAGATGATCCGACACTGGATTTAGTCCTATTATGTTTGAGTCAATCATCTGTACATGCATGAGTAATACAGTACTGCCTGCAAAGTATTTTTTTAAGTATTGAGAATCTGACTATTATGGTAACGAGACAATCATGCTTCTCCTTTCAGCTACTGCCACTGAATGACTTCGGACGTTGGATCGTGCTTGAAACTGAACAGTAGCTTCAAACCGTGATAAGTCAAGAGTGTGGCCAAGGAGAGAACTACAGCCTCTAGTCCCTTCGTCAGCAAGTAGGATATAGTGGAAGAATTAGAAGATTGGGAGTGGCAGAAAAGTATGTAAATGTGGTGCAGGGCAATACAATAGGGGAGTGTGCTGTGCTGTCTGAGTGGCAGATGGGTTTAGAGTAGAGGTAGAAATATCATAAATGAGACTATAATCTTTAGAGAATGATGAGTGGAGCAGTGTGGAGGTTAAGTTAGAGGGGCAAGTGGGGCAGATGGTTGAGGTGGAGGCAGAAAAAGACTTTGGCCAAATCAGTCATCAGTCAGAATAAGAAGAAAAAGAGGAAGAAGAATATTCCACACACTCTCTGACGATCACAGCTGTCCTTACGCCAAGACGTTTTACTGAAAATAAGTGGCTTTCAATTTTCTAGTCTAAGCTACGATAATATTTTTATGGCTCTATTTCCTTCAACGTATATAACAACACAGAGGTTTATTTTTTTTCTACGAGGGTACGGAGAGAACAGGCAAGCGATGGAGGTGTGTGGGTGAGATCTGATGCTTTACTTGATGTTAAGTTTATTTGACGATGAAGGTGAAACTCCGAGGAGCTTAGAGTCTGTGACGGGGCTGACCACACCCTCGATCAGGTTCTTGTTGCAGTCGCCCAGGTTGATTTCAGAGGAGGTTCTTTGGTACGTGACGCTGCCCGTCAGGTCCATGAGATCCTCCAGAGCGCGGGCGTTACTCAGGCCGCCCGGCTGGATCTCGTTCACCGGCGAGAACCTGGGGATTGAGATTAACTCCTCCTTTGAAGAAGGGCTGAAATACAATGATGGCAAATTAAAACAATAAGTTACTTCTTCCTTTAATATTAAGTTCATGTAATCTGACTACTTAGTACTCACCTGATCTCCATTGCCTGCACCTCATTACATGACCCTGTCCCCTTCACATCCAGTGGCTCCAGCTTAATGACGGGTGGTGACAGGTGTCTTACCAGCAGGGGGGGCACTGAGGGTCTAATGGCCTCCACCTGGGATCCTCCTTTGTGACTTCCTGCCGCCGCTGACAGGTGCGAGCTCTGATGTTTGTTTTTCTCTGCCGTCGCTCGTCCGCTCATCAAGGAACTTCCTTTCCCCTCCACAGCTCCGTTCATCACGCCGCCCTGCTGTGGTTTGGCTTTGGCTTCTGCTTTCACGTTTGTCGTCTCCTTGTTCATTTGGACTGTTGTTTTCTTATGGTCTGTGTGCTGCTGATTGACATTATTTGCCACCTCTTTTCTGCGGTGCTCCACAGCGCAGGTTTTACCCCCCGGGCCGACGAGCTCTTTGCTGGTTCCCTTGGAGTCCGGCCTCTTCTCGGCGACGTGGTCTGCTGACGTCACCTGATGATGAGTGCTGCTTCGAACATGGACACTCTTGTGACTCTCCATTTGCTGTGCTCCTTTTGCTGACACCGCTTCCCTACTGACCGGACCTCTGTCCTTGGTGCTGGCCTGGACCACAGTGACCACCTCTTTGACCTGAAACTCAACCTTTTTGCAGGTTTGCTGAATCACCTGAGTGCTAGACTGAACCGTCTTTACAACCCCTGTGGAGAATGGAGAATGGGAATTTGAGCTTGTTTGTTTTTTGTGTGTCTAGTACGTTTGGTGTGAACATCCGGTTAGAAACGGCGATCTGCAGCAGCACTGCCCTCTGCCTACATTTAGACCAAATAGACCCTGAAATGTAAGCCAGACGATGACAGCTGCTGGTAAAAAAGAAAGTGTAGGAGGAGGAAGGAGCCGAAGCACAGACATGAAGAAGTGTACGAAGCACATTTATGGCCTGCCCGCTGCAGCTGATGTGCAGACGGATCAGTGCTCTTCATTCCTTTGGGCAGCAAAAGCAAAGAAAGGGACGGTACAGTCTTAATTTGAGTTCTACTGGACATGCTTCCAAAAGTCAGTAAATGCATTTATTGCAAGGCATCAAGCGAGACGCGGCGCATGAGCAGCAGGCAAACTCAAAGGCTCGGCAGAACACACTGACCTGGCGGTGAGACTGACCGGGTCAGCGCCTCTTCTTCCTTCTGATTCAGTGCAGAACAGAGACAATCAGGTCAACTGGGGTTCAAGAAATCAGGACACAAAACCGAGGTATGGCAGTAAAATGATTTAATTAAGAAAGAGAGCTGACATTTGAACAAATCAAAGTGAAAAAAAATCAAAAATCAAAATGATGCCATCAGCAGGTGTTTAAAGGCAGCAGGTCTACTGTGCGAGAACATGCGTCTCTTACAGTACCTTCAGGTCGGCTTCAACCTTCCTGGTTCTCTTCATGATCTCCTCGATTCTCTGGAAAAAAACAAACATCAATATTTTTGTTGTTAGGTTTCAGTTCTGTTGTTGTCAACTGTTCTGCTGCCGTAAACCTGGTGTCGACCTTTTTTCTGAGTTGCCGCTCCTCTTCTTGTTGTGTCTGCATGTCTCTGTCTTGTCGCTGACGCTCTGTGTCCTCCTGAGGTTGGACTTTGGATTTGTCTTTCTGTTTGGATCAAGACAAAATGTAGAAAAAAAATGATTTCTATAAATAAGTTCCCAGCACTTTTTATGAATCATCTCGTACCTCTTTGTCCATCTGTGTGTGAAACACCTCCTTCTCCTTCTCCTTCTCCTTCTCCTTCTCCTCCTTCTGTTGTTGTAGTCTGTGAAGATCCTCTCCTTCATTTTTCTTCTTCTTCTCCTCTACAGGTTGATGTTTCACGTCCGGCTGTCTCTTCTCCTTCAGCGTTTGGTTCCTTAACTGCTCCTCCTTAAGCCTGTGCCCCAGGTACAAACTTAATCTGTTTATTTTTTTAATTTTAAACACATTAAACAAAGTCTGAGGTCGATGTACATCCGTCCGTTTTCATCTGTTTACTTTTTAAATTTTAAACACATTAAACAAAGTCTGAGGTCGATGTATTACACTCACCGTTCCTCTTTCTCCTGTTCCTGTTTCTTCTCTTCCAGTTCTTTCTGAGCTCGGGCCTGACGTCGGCGCTCTGCCAGCAGCCTGGTGGCCTCCTCAGCACTGGTGGTGCCGGCTGCTGCTCTCGCCGCCTGCGTCGCTGATTCTGTCAAACAGAACGGCAGCGGCCGTTAGAAAAGTTCTCACTTTTAAACCTCATTTTTCAGGTGAACAAACGCTGGGCTGTAATCACCAGTTTTACCGTCTCCGTCCGGAGCGTTGTTGTTGTTCGGAGTCTTCTTCTCTGAAGAGTCCGCTCTGGGAACTGTTTGATCCTTTCTGTCAGGAGACTGATTCTTCGTGTGTGTGTCCTCTCTGAGGTGCCGCTCAGAGGATGGTTTGACTTTAGGGGTTTCACCGCCGGCCTGTGGCGTGGTTGGAGTTGTGCTGCTCGTGTTGGAACTCTTTTTCAGCCCGGTCTCAGCTGCGGGTTCTTCAACGTGTCTCTCCATCTTCTCGTTTGGTCGAGGTCTTGTAGGAGAGAAGTTCTGGTGTGCAGCGTTGGGAGACTGGGGCCTTACCTTCGACGTCAACCTGCACAGAGTCACAGCGTCAGTGTTAGTTAAAGTGTGATCCTCGTCTCAGACTCTGTTCCATCTGAACATCAGTTACTAACACTGGAACAGAGGGATCTACATTTGGAATCACAATCAATCAGAAGAAAGAAAAGAAAAGAAAATGAACCAACACCAGGAATATTGGACTGGGAATTGGTGAGAAAAAAATCACATGTATTTGAACTCAATTTATATTAATGAAAGTGAAATGATACAGCAGTTAAAGATTCTAATTTATTTTAGGCACTGTTTTAAACCGTGAATATTTCATGCCACATTATTTCAGCTTTTTCAAATGAACCTACTTGGAGGTAGTGGGTGAGGCCAACTGCTTGGACACACACGCTGGGGATTCTGGTCTTCTGACAGGAGATCCGTATCCAGGCGATGCCGTTCTTCTCTCTCTGCGCAGACGCTGTTTCTGAAAGCAGATTGGTTCAAGTCACAAGATCTGGAAACCAGCAGCAGCAACGACGTCTGATTCCCAGTTAGGGGAATGTCACGTCGGGGTTCAGGGGTCCAGGACTGACCTTGGGGGTGTTTGTCACGTCGGGGTCCAGGGGTCCAGGACTGACCTTGGGGGTGTTGGGTGTGGACTGAGAGCCTCCCTGAAGACCAGGTCTACTGTGATCTGCAGAGGTCAGTGTGGTGCCGAATGGTGACCTGTGAGGACTGCAGGGTGCTGAGACGACAAAGATTAACGATGCCGTGAGTGGACGAGAAATATTAATACAATCGTGTGTGTGTGTGTGTGTGTGTGTGTGTTGTAGTGAAGTCAAGTCTTAGGTGTTGCCTGGGAAACACAGTCACGTTTCCATGACTTTTATTTATTTTTGTATAAAATGGAATTCGTTCTTTCAGTAGATTTTGATCAGCGTATGTAACAAACACATTTTTAAAAATTTTCTCTCAGTTGTCTTTGCACTGACATCATCAAAATGAACGTATAAAACTAATAATATAATTCCAATATATAATATTGGTAATATAATACCAATGAAAACAGTGAGTCTGGGATGTGAAACAGATCAAAACGTCACCAACTATATTCTGTGTTTTCTCCCTTATTTTCCCACATTTTCTTTGCGGTGAATTCACCTCAAAAACATCTGCAGTCACCTGCTCTCTGAATCTGACAGAGCAGACGGAGACTTCTGAGCTGTGACTCCGTTTTCAGATTTAGGATGGACTGGGCTGAGGCCGGAACTGTTGACGCCAAATTAAATTCAAACCAGTTTTCTTCCTGGGCCACACCTCGAAACATCTTCACAGTTGAAATTCAAACACAGCAGCGTCACCATCAGAGTTCTCAGAAAAACAACTCTGAGTCATTTCCGCTGTCGTGTCTCTGGGCTTAACAGTCGGACTACATTTGTGACAAATAATCTCTAAAGATTTCTGCCACGTCACACAGACACACGTCACATAAAAAAATCTACTGCAAAAATCAATCGATTCCAGCTAATGTCTTGTTCTGTCAGCTTTAGTAACCATGAGTCAAAGCTCTATTTTAAAGTCCAATAGAAAATACTGCGATAAAAATTGAAAGCTGTGATCTTCCTACTCATCCACAGGCTTCACGCATCACTTCATCCTCGTCTGTCATTACTGAGAGGTCACTAATCTGGGCCAACTAATCCAGCGCCTCGACCTATGGGAGAAATTCACACTTCACTTCACTGTGAGGGCTACGAACCAATGATGGTGAGTTTAGTAATGGACAAACAGATGACGAGTGTCTTTAAAAGGGATGTCCGATGATATCGGCCGATGTTAGCGTAATTATTTAATATCTGTGTAATTATTAAAATGTTTTTTCCTCTGATAATGAAACCAAATGATGTGTGACCTAAAAATAGTTTTGGAGAAAAACAGCTGTACCTAAAAGTGAAAGTCACTAGATGGCAGCATTGAAGCTCATTTTATCTCATACTCAAACAGTGGCTTGTACAGATAAATAAATAAATATTACCAGATTACTTGTATCGGTATCGATTGATATCGGAATCAGAAATTAAGTGTTTGGACAATATCAGTAAAAAGTTAATATCGGACATCCCTAGTTTTTTATAATTTTCTATTTTACTGCATGTGGAGCGGCAGAAGAAAGTAGTTCTTTAGTGGTGTGTCACGTGTCGGTGTAAACATTGTTAGAAGACGAGACGAGGACAAATGCAGCGGTAGAAAGTCTCACACACACACACACTGAACAGTGTCCAAACAGAAATTGAACTTGAAGTCAAAACTTCTTGCAGATGTTCACATAAAAACATTTGCAGCTACAGAAATGTTTTTTTAAGCAGCTGAACATGCAGTGACACTGGTTTGCCTTTGACACGGTCAACGTCTCAGTTTCAGCCCAAAGGCAAACGGACACAAGCACAACGATGACCTGATCAATGAACAGGGTGGAATATACACATGGGCAGGGCCATGGGTTGGTGGGGGCTTGACTTTACCAGATTCGCTGACAGCAGGAAGGGGGGAGGCAATGCCATGGGAAAAGGCGGAGGCAGCAGAGAAAGGGAGTGGGGCATTCTCACTGTCACCTATAGGCAGCAGGCGGAGCAGAGCAGAGCAGAGCAGACAGAGCGTTATCAACAGTTCCTCTGAGCAGGTCTTCAGTCGGCTGCAGAGACACTCCAGCAGATGTCAGTGTTGTCTGAGTCACAGTGAAAGGCTGATGGTCAGATTGAATCTGTTTAAATTTTATTGCAAAAGTGGTGACTCCTAAAAACTTGGGGTTTTGCCAATCCTGCCAAAATCTACGACACACTGCTGAATTACATAAAATGCAAAAGTAATTTGAATTTTAAAGTAAGAAAAAGTACCAAAAAACCAGACAAACAAACAAAGAATTAGGCAAAAAAAAAATCTCCTGAAATTCCTTTTGCATTACATTTGCAAACCAATTATTATTATTATTATTTTTCAAATATTGTTCTGATTGTTTCTTGGGTGTAACTCCAAGAGGATTCAGAAACACCTGCATGTTTCTGCAGCCAGGCCGTGGTTACAGTCAGGCCAAACACACACACTCACACTCAGTCAGTAAACTGAGTTGATTCTGAAACTTCTCAGTCTTCTCGGTTTCTGTGCCTTTAACCCACCTGCTCCGTTGGTGCAGCCCCTGCTCCACCGTTTGCCCCTCTGCTCCAGCAGAAGGCTTCGCTCCAGAGACCGTTTCATCAGGGCGTCCAGTCGCTCCTGCATTTCACAGAGAAAAAAAACGGTGTTGTGGCAGAATTAACCTTTGAACTCTAGCCATTTATTTTTATAAAATAAGATGCAAACATTTTAAAGTTTTTTTGTTGCAGTACTACCGTTGTCCAGCAGGGTGCATAAAAGCACTTAAAATCAATGAAGCTATTTTTCTCCATCTTCTTGAACTTTAAAAAAGTTAAATGGTCAAATATGACAGCAATTTTTTTTGTGGGGAGTAGTTTGGTATTTTAACATATTTACAATTTCCCTGTAGAACCATGTTTGGCTCCACCTTCACCTGACTCTCTGCTCACCCTCTCCTCCTCCAGCTGCTGCCTCCTCTTCTCCTCCACTGCAGCTCTACGCTGCTCCTCTTTCTGCCTCTGCTCCTCCAGGCGTCTCCATCGCTCCTCCACCGTACGCTCGTACTGCAGCCGAGCTCTGCGGTCCTTCTCCCTCATCAGCTGCTCCCGGGCCGCTGAAGTGAAAACAACCAAATTTGAGCAAATTAGAATGTGTCTGTGTGTATCGCAATATATCGCAATATATCGTATTGTTACACGTATCGTATAGCTAGTTTGCCAAAAACACTCCCTTAGAACACAGTGAGTTCATGATGAAAAAACCGCGGGTTCGAAACCCTGGACCCACAGTTCCCCTCTTACCCAGGCTTCTCTCCTTCTCCTCGCGTCGCTCTTTGGCTAATCTCATCCTGTCGTCTGTCTTCATGTAACCGTCCACAACTGAAAGACAAAAGAAGTCAATGAATAATAATAAAAAATTCACACAGCATAAACAACGAGACGGTTCGTCTAGATAGAAGTGAGCGGCCGGACTTACGTTGTTTAGCTGCGTGGTTCGCGGCCAGGTGAGACGGAGACGCCTGTCCGTTAACGTGTGGCTTTTTCTCGGTGTGTGACGGAGCTGGAATGACCAGGACAGGGGCAGAAAAGGACAAAATCACACGGTAATGGTCAGAAAATCAATAACTCCAGCTCTCCTGGGGCTGCAGTGCTGCTTCAGCGCCGTCAGAGGGAGACATTTCTGCAGTTTTGTGTCCAGTAAATTACATTGCACAATCCAGAAATGCTTCCATGCCAAGGGCAAACTGCAGTAATGCCCAGAGGAGGAGTGGAAAACTACCCTTGATGTAATGGTCACTCCGCTCAGTACTGGACCTGAAGGTCCGCGGACTCGTGTTGGACCATAACTTAGTAGACTTAGAGCGGAGTTAAAAACATTTAATCCAGATGAGATTAATCTGTGTAAAAAAAGTGAAGATTACTCAACTAGTTTTCCCAGCTCGTCCTGGAGAGCCGTGTCCGTTCGTGGGTGATTTCTTTTCAGGGAACAGTGTGATGGAGGGTGCAGCCATCTTTTCACCTGACACACAACACATCACGTGATCATCACTGGTGTTCTAACACAAGTTCATAAACAATAACTGTGGTCACAGACGGTACTGAGCTATAACGTACATTTATAAACATCACATGGCAGATATGAAACAACAACACAGAGTTTTTGTTGTTTTTCTGTTTATAGTTTCATAGTTTCAGAGTTTTTGTTGTTTTTCTGTTTATATATAATATAATATAATTATATGCATGAGTGTGTTATTTTATAAAGATATACCGAAGCAGAAAACAATGTATATTATTATTATTATTATATATGGGACTAGAATCCAGCAGGGGCCTCGGCTCCATCTCTCCATCAGAGGGTCGTTGGTTCGAAGACCTCTTCATGCTTCATGACTTTCTTCTATATTTTTATAAACCAGAATAATAACATCGAACTCATTTCCTCTCCCGTCCATCACACTCAGCTGCGTGCATTGATCATTTCCGTTACCACGTGGGTGGGCTACATCGAATGCCCTAATGCGTGTTTACAAGAGCGTTTATGGTTCTGTGCGGTCGGCTGAACTCTGTGATGTTACAGATAAATGATAAATGTCATCTCTCCAAGCCACCCGGGAAACTGACGAGACGTGGAGGAGTTAGGGACTCACCTTTCAGGAGCTCTGATCGATGTACAGTTTGTTCTGTTAAAAAAAAAAAAAACAACAAACTTTCACCTGACCGACTTCTCTGCAGAGGAAATGACCTCCGTCATCGAGCCACAGCCAGGAGGCGCCCTCCTCATTTAAACATTCAAACATTTTATCTGAATCATCATGACCCACAAAACGGAAACCTCATTGTAACACGACTCCAAGTCTCCAGAGGACTGACTACAGATGAACACTGACTTTCTAATGGATAAAAACCTCAAACCGGGTTGGTCAGTTTGTGTCGTTGATCATGCACGAAATAAGCTTGAGTGAAAATCTGCACTGGCTGCACACGCAGTCAGCATCAGCATCCCTCACAGAGAGCAGTGCGTCATTGAGAACTCCACTGCTCCACCACAGCAGCACAGGAACAATAACACAAACCGGGCCAAAACCCGTGAGCTCACCGTACCTGCCAGAGCGCCGCCGGACGGCGCGGCTGTTTTCGCCATGGTACGCTTCAAGAAGCAGAGATGGAGAAGGAGATGGAAGAGGCGCCGTCACCGAGAACGTTCTACAGTGATGCCAATGCAGCAACAGTATCTGATTTCCCTGCAGCGGCAGCAGCAGCGGCAGCAGGAGGAGGAGGAGGAGGAAGAGGAGGAAGAAGAAAGAGCAGAGCGGACAATAAAACAAACAATGAGCTGGCGATGATCAGTCAGCCCCACGTCCCGATGGTCATTGTGGAAGCTGGAGTTGAAGGACAGGACAGGATGGTGAAGAAAGAGAGAGAGTGAGAGAGAAAGAGAGAGAGAGAGAGGGAGAGAGAGATGCTGCGGAGATGATGGTGCGCACTGACGAGGCACGCAGCGTGAAAACCCGCCCCAGTACAATTACACAGACCATTCATCGGCACATGAGGCGTGTGAACACAGCTACTGTAGGCTTTAATACATTTGACAAATTTTTGCAAGTATTTCCTCACTGCTTTTATGAAGAAACAACCAATTCTTTTAACACAAACACACACAATTTGGTCATTCTGATTAAGAAACTATGAGGGATAAATAAATGATTTTTGCAAGTATTTCCTCAGTGCTTTTATAAAGAAACAACCAATTCTTTTAACACTGTCACTGAATTTGGTCATTCTGATTAAGAAACTATAAAATCTATAGTTGGAAAAGTGGTTGAAATCATTTATTAATGTAATAAAAACCAGTTTAGATCAGTTGCTGACAAATGTCTGACGTATACTGTTACCCTTTCCTGTGTGTCTCATGTCTTCTCTCTCCTGACGTATACTGTTTCCTGTGTGTCTCATGTCTTCTCTCTGTTTGTGTTTGTGTGCTGCAATCGATTGCAGTTGTGTGATTGGATGGTGAGATGTGCATGTTTTTGAGTTCAGGTGAATCCTGTAAACTGATTGGTTCTCTGCCGATGGTTCCAGTCCAAGGTATCAGATTCTGCAAGCTACAGAGGGATGTACTGTACCTGGTCAGCACACTTGACCATCCTGTCAACAAACATGCATATAAACACAACTTTACAGTCTTTGTGCAGTCACGCGAGGATTATGAAATCCACTACTTATAATTTCGGGAGGATGTACACTTTAAACTATAAAAAGCGTCTTAATATATACTGAACTAGTGACGAAATCTATATTTTTCAATTTAAACCAATGATAAACACGTATAATCACTGTTACGGTGGCAGCAGCGATGAATTCTGTGGTTATTGACATCAGCGAAGAAGAAGAGGAAAAGTGACCGGAAGCGGAAGTGCGTAGGCTGTCAGAAGGACGGAGAAGGATCCCTGAGTTGGTGGTTAGCAGTCAGCTAGTGCCGGAAAGATGCTGTCAAACATTTCCAATGTCCTTCGAGCCTGCGCTCACAGAAATGTAAGTTAATTGTATAAACGAAATGACGCCATGCAACACACAAAAACTACACTTTATATTTATTTTACAAACCTCCCTATAGTTATTTTAGACACAGTTGTCACTCCTGTGCTGACCTTGTAGAGCCGAGTGTTAGCTTGGGTGGCTACCACAACGACAAATCAGCAGAAAAATAACTCCATAATAGCTCCAGTTGTGTTCCAGTACTATTAAAAACCTCCGTACATAATCTCAACAACCTGAATTTGGCAGTAGAATATAACTCGATATATTAGTTTTAACGATAACGATAGCTCGCAGTAACAGATAGCTCATTCTGTAGGAAAAACACGTTACAGGTTTGTGTTTGTCTTGGCATTCAGTCTTGCCCCGCAATAAAAGCTCGTATCTGGTGAGTTAAATGTCTTTATAACTGAGTCAGAATGATTAGATATTTTCAGTTATCTGTGTTGGATAATTTAAAAAAAAATCTGAATTAAACGTCGTAACAGTTGGTGATGTCATGAAACGTCACAGCCCAGAGTAGTGTTTACTTCTTAAGCTAAACGTTGTTCGGTGGATTGATGTGTCTGTCAATGTTCAACATTATTTTTTACAACTTTAACATACATTTTACCGTCTCTTCTATGTTGTAAATGTACATGTATAGATAATTAATTATCAGTTATCATGAATTATACAAATACTTACATAATATTTTAATCAAAATGTACCCATTTAAAAACTTTCATCTTGCAAAACAGCAAAAAAAAAATTACTAAACATTGTCCTTCTTTTTAGGCTGGTGCTGTGGTCATGTCTGCACGCACATATGCTAACTTCACAACCGAGGCATCCTTCGAAGTAAAGGCAAGTTTCAGACAGGACATTGTCTTCTGTTCCTCATTATTAATGCAAATATGAATATATAAATATATATATATATATATCATGGATAATCATATATTTTCCCCAAAATATCTCTAGAAATGTGACCTTTTCAAGCTGGACGAAGGTCCGGCCACGGAGGTGGTTATGACTCGTGATGAGGGGCTGCAGTACTACCGCACCATGCAGACCATCAGGCGTATGGAGCTGAAGGCAGATCAGCTGTACAAGCAGAAGATCATCAGAGGGTTCTGCCACTTGTATGACGGCCAGGTTGAGTGAACTTTGAATATTGATGTTATTGTTATAGTCAATAGGAATATTAAGGTACAGTCTTTTGACCAGATGAATGTTAACATCTGTTAAAAAAGGGGGGAGAGAGGTGATTAGAAAAATAACTTTTTCCAACACTCACTGTGGGTTTCTTTTTATAGGAAGCTTGTGCTGTTGGTCTTGAAGCATCTATTAATCTGTCTGATCACCTGATCACTGCGTACAGAGCCCACGGCTACACTTACACCAGAGGAGGGAAAGTGAAGCAGATCATGTCGGAGCTCACTGGTCAGTCTGCAAATTCCTTTTTTAAAAACATTTTAAATATTTTCCTAAAATTCATCACCTCTTTTCCCCCCCACGTTTGTGTTTCTAACACACAGGGAGAAGAGGAGGAATTGCAAAGGGCAAAGGAGGCTCCATGCACATGTACTGTAAGAACTTCTACGGTGGAAATGGAATTGTTGGAGCTCAGGTATGTCATCCTGTTGTGCCATGTAGTAAAACTGTAAAACAAAACAAAACAAAAATGTAAACTCTTTTGTTTGTTTCAGGTTCCTCTTGGTGCTGGTGTTGCCCTGGCCTGTAAATATCAGGGCAACAATGAGCTCTGCGTCTGCCTCTACGGTGACGGTGCTGCCAACCAGGTATGAAACCAAAGAGTCAAAATACTGTGAAGAGAATGGAGTTGAACCTGTTCCATGGCTTTACTGGAGTTAGATCTGATCTCCTGATCCTGTCGACAGTTTTTCTTTGAAGTGAAAATACTTTCAGATTTGACATCTCAGAGTTTAACCTTAATAATTTGATTGCTCTTCTCTGAACTAGGGTCAGATCTTTGAGACCTACAACATGGCAGCACTTTGGAAGTTGCCCATCATCTTCGTCTGTGAGAACAACAGGTATGGAATGGGAACGTCAGTGGAGCGAGCTGCAGCCAGCACTGATTACTTTAAGAGAGGAGAATTCATCCCTGGTCTCAGGGTAAAGTTGTTGTTTTTTTTTGTTTTTTTATCTGTTTTCCACTGCCATTGTTTCATCACACAGATCTCTGCGTTTTATTGACAGACTTATAACAAATCTGCTGCTGTTTTCCTTTGTCCAGGTGGACGGTATGGATGTACTGTGTGTTAGGGAAGCAACCAGGTTTGCAGCCGATCACTGCCGATCTGGGAAGGTAACAAGAAAAATATTTAGTCAAAAACTTGGGATGTTATGTTTGTCTTTTTGAGCTTGAACACTTCTTCTGTCTTTTCTTAGGGTCCCATTCTCATGGAACTCCAGACGTACCGTTACCATGGACACAGTATGAGTGATCCTGGCGTCAGGTTGGACTTCACTCTTATTTTAAAATACACAACGTTTATTTGACTTGAGTAAAACAATACAACATTTTTCGGTTGAGTTGTAGGAAGTTTTCACGATGAAATATTTACACACTGAAATAATTGGATTTGAGTGTCACTGCTATAACGATGAGTGATTTATTCTCTCTGCCGTCAGCTACCGTACACGTGAGGAGATCCAGGAGGTCCGCAGCAAGAGTGACCCCATCTCCCTGCTGAAGGATCGCATGCTCAGCAACAACATGGCCAGTGTGGAGGAGCTGAAGGTGAGTGAGACCAACGTATATAAACATTGGAATATAAAAAAAGGAATAAGGAGAAAAAGTATCAATTCTAAAATTGTACATCAGACAATATCATAACAACCAGTGTATTGATGTGGTTCCTGCAGGAGATCGATATCGAGGTGAGGAAGGAGATCGAAGACGCCTCTCAGTTTGCCACCACAGATCCCGAGCCCCCGCTGGAAGACTTGTGCAACCACATCTTTTCCAACAGCCCACCACTGGAGGTGCGCGGCACGAACCCCTGGTCCAAGCTGAAGTCCGTTAGCTAAAGGTTTTATATCGGCCTCTGCTCCGCCCTCTCTTCGACGCTGTATTATAACGACAACCCAAAGCCACACATACACACGCACACCACGGAACGGAGTCTGAGTCTGAGCAGAGTCCAGTCCAGTCCATCAGGTAGGAGGAACATTTTACCAACACAGTTCAGATCTACCCGAAATGATGGAATAAAACGTCTTTATTTATAATGACTTTGTTACTACATCGGTGTAGTACTACTACAAAGTACTACACACTGTAGTACACTGTCCCTGGTGGGTTGACTGAGTCATGCCTGAAATCAAGTCTCTTCACATTTTAAACATTTGTTTCTACATATTTTCTGCCATTCTATTTTTTGCCTAAACCAATCTGAAAAAGGATCCATTCACACTGACCTCATGGAGCGTCCTGTTGTTTAAATGTTGTTGTTTAAAAGTGTCGGGTCGTCTTCATGTCACACTCCAGGCAAAGACGTGAGCAGTGACAACACTGGCTCAGATGAGCAGGAAATTGTGGACAGGATGAATTTCAGTCTTTTGTTTTTTTAACATTAATCTAATGTTTCTTGACATCAGAAAGAAAAGGGACATTCTGTGTTTAAAAAAGAAACAGACTAAATTTGGAACGTCCTTCTTGGCTTCGTCCACACTGCTTTATGTGCAGACAGTGTGCTTGTTGTAAACTGTTACATTGAGGTTGGCAAATGGCTCGAACATTGATTCAATATGGGAGTCACTAATAAATCTACTGTATTTCCAGCTTCCTCTCTAGACTCCTTCGTGGTCATTAGTTTTTCTGATGTTTCTTCTGACAGATGTTTTTAAGTTGCAGTCTCCCAGTGAGTCTTCAGAAATGTTTGAATTTCTCTTTAACATCTCAATTTTCCTAAGTTTGGTTACTTTCAGGTTTGAACATATCTTCATAATCTCCAGCTACCAGTGGACACCTAGTACCAGTGGACACCTGGTACCAGTGGGTAAATTCCCATCAGTTACAGCTGCTCCGTTCTGCTGAGCTGCACTTTACATAAAGTTAAAAAAAAAAAATCTGGAAACTTTTTTTATAAAAACATTTATTTGGCCCATTAGCAGATGGTGGTTTTTCACAAATAACATTCATCAGTTCAGTTTGTCAAAATACTTCAGTTTGCCGGACGGGTCTGGAATGATCTGGAAGGAAACCATTTGTTGAATTAGCACACATTTATTTTTAAATCATGAACTAAAACAGTTCTTGTAAAACTTACTGTGTCGCTGCCGGGCTTCCATCCTGCTGGACACACTGTGGAGGAGACGACATGACAGCCACTTAAGAAGAGCTCCTAAAAACATTGATCTGTGACCCAGATAAATCTGAAAATCTGAACCATGAATAATTTGAAGTTGAAAAATCATGATTTTTTCCTTTTTTAATCTTCATTTCCTAAAGTAAACAGTGCCTGTTTTTATGCTTCAGATTACAAACCTGAACCTTGAACCACAGGGCCATGGGTCGGCCAACGTTTTCCTTTTTTAATCTTCACTATATTGTTGTAGTTGAAGGGCTACACCGATAGGGGGTGCCCATTTCTATAACCTCTTGTTATGTGACTATACACACACATTAAGGTCCCAGCATATTCAACACTTCAACTTGGACATTTGGAGCGTACTCGTAGCTCCCCCTGCTGGGTGGTGAAGTCAGTGTGCCGTACCTTCTCCGTGTTTGTCAGTGTACTGGAAGGCCTGGACCAGCCTCAGGGTCTCATCCACGGACCTCCCTACTGGGAGGTCGTTCATGGTGATCTGCCTCAGGATGCCTTTGTCATCGATGATGAAGAGTCCTCTGAGGAAGAAAAACAAAACATTAAAGTCAGACTTGTATTATATGTACATTGTAGGACCATAAAATTCATTGAGTTCATGTTTACAAGTCAGTCATTTTATCTTTACCTGCTTCCATCAATCATCACCTAATGTTCTCTAGTACAACACCACGCTGAGTCAACAACAGTTTGACTTAACAGCCATAATAACAGCATGTCTACAACAGTTTGACAACAGCCATAAACCAAGCTGAGGTCTGTACCTCAGTGTGTGACCCTGGTCCTCCAGGTAGACTCCATAGTCTTTGGAAATCTGGTGAGTGAGGTCGGACAGCAGGGGGATCTTCATTGGTCCGAGGCCTCCCTCCTTCCTGGGCGTGTTGATCCTGTCAGGTGAGAGTAGAACATCATCCATGTCTGTACAGGTCTATATTCACACATCATTGCTCTCCATCCCTCATTATAACCCAGTGTAAACCAGTGACAGTTGTACCAGGCCAGGTGAGTGAACTGGGAGTCTACAGAACAGGCGACCACTTCTGTGTTGATGGCCTGAAACTCGTGGACACGATCGCTGAACGCGATGATCTCAGTGGGGCAGACAAACGTGCTGCGACAGAAGAACAACATGAACCGGTAAGTCAAATTAACTTGAAAATTGTAAAGATAAAAAAATGCCCAAGAATCGGTCATCACTCACAAGTCCAGAGGGTAGAAGAAGAAGACCAGATATTTCCCCTTGTAGTCCGACAACTTCACCTCCTTGAACTCTCCGTTGATGACGGCCGTTCCTTCCCAGTGTGGAGCTGGCTTTGAGACTAACGTGAAACGAGAAAAACAGAACAGAAAACGTCTGTTATGTATTAAAAATACCGGCAAAAATAGAAATATTTGAAGAAAAAAAATCGTTGAAGTCATGCTTTGGCTAATGATCTTTAAATGACTAGGTTAGATTTATTTTTCTGCTGATGTGAATACAAAAACAACAATGTCTTCAATGGCAGCTTATAAAATGTAAATACATTTCCTTTCTGGCTTCTTGTGGTTTTTCTGCTGATGTGAAGACAAAAAAAACAATGTCTCCAATGGCAGGAAATACATTTCCTTTCTGGCTTCTTGTGACTAATTTGCCACTGGAAGTACCACCAGCGGTACATGCACCCCAGTTTGAGAACCACTGCTGTAAGATATGAACGAATATAGCAGGGAAACTTGCGTTTGTACTATTGGCATTCTTTGCTGTTTGTTGTGTAGTCCATATTCTCCCCGTGTCGGTGACGCCACAACGGCCTGAAGGGGGCGGAGTCGTGTAATCCAATGATTTTAAAGAGAATGACGTGTCCTAAAAAACCCTGCTGATTCGGGTCACGTCTGTTCCGTCATATATATATATATATATATAAACAAAGTTTTAAAACTTTTTACAATCAAACAAAGGCGGTGACGTGAACTCGAACCTGACGCTGTTTCTATCGTGAGCACAGACGTCCATCATCTACTGCCGTAAACCACGTCAGCGTGCAGACATTTAATGAAACACTAACTAACTGTGCACGGACTCACTCTTGGCTTTGCTCAGGTGCAGAGAATGGTCGGAGACGGGGACGCGGAAAGCCTCCCCGGGATATACGTGTCCTCCGGCGTAGTTGTGACACTGGGAGTTCCTCAGATTCGCTGCTTGGTCTGCAGAAGTGACCGCGGAGCTGAGGACGAGGAGGAGGAGGAGCGGGAGGAGAGCCTGCTGTTTCACTCCAGTGAGAACGTGGAACTCCATTGTGCAGACCTTCTGGAAGCACGTAGCTGTCTGTCTGTGCGGGGCAATACGTTCAGTGTTCAACCGCCGTCCTCTTCCGCCTCCTCTCTCCTTCTTTCAAGTTTTCCAAACGGTAAGACTTCTTAATATCTCAATACTGCCATCTACTGGAGCTATTTGGGATTTTTTTATTCAATTGAAACCACTTTGTCTCGTGCTGTACATACATACTGTACACAAAGTCACGCGTGAAGTAGAAATACGTACAAATATTTTTTTTATTGTTTTATTTAAGAAAAAGCTATTTCTGAACAACGTTTATAGAAAAGCTTCGCCGTAAACATTTATTTTCTTCGGTTCTTTACATCTTTGATTCTGCTTCAGAAGAAGAACATTTTACATCTCTTTGTTTTTTTTAATTAAAAAAAGGTTAAGTACATACAATGACATGAAGGATATTAAACCGCAATATGCAACTTCACCACTAGATGTTGTTAAACCCCACACAGCGACTCTTTGCTGTAGGTTTACTATTTCAGTTCATAGCAGTTTGTATTAAGGAACTGTAGTCCATTGTTGGTGTATTTAGAATTTCAGAACTACAGAAGGAGAGATAATGTCTTTTGTGCCTTTTATAACAAAGGAAAAAAAATCCAGAATTCCCAGATGCAGCCGAGGATCTTTTCATTTTTACACAACAACAGAATTTTATGTCATATTGTTTGAAAGACTGAAGGTATTTATTTCATATGTAGTTCAATAATATGCAGTTTAATTAATCAGATAAAGAATAAAAAATATGTGCCTAGAAACTCAAGTTTCAGCAGCATTCTGCTTTTTTAAATGTACTAGAAATATGTGCCTAGAAACTCAAGTTTCAACTTCTAAAGAACAGT
Source organism: Cynoglossus semilaevis (assembly GCF_000523025.1). Lineage (NCBI taxonomy): Eukaryota > Metazoa > Chordata > Actinopteri > Pleuronectiformes > Cynoglossidae > Cynoglossus > Cynoglossus semilaevis. The sequence continues at coordinate 14,181,898 of NC_024325.1, forward strand.
TGGTCCAGTGAAAAAAAAAATCAATGACAAAAATCAATGACATTTTACACAGAACTCATAGGCTTGAAGTTGGAGAAATATAACCATGAGTCACATGAGTTGTTTTCATGTGACACGGAGGAAACTGGATTTCCATGACGTGTTGCTCAATCCTAACCACGGTGTCATTGGGGGTCACAGAAAAAACACTTCCCAGAAAAGGGTTGTGAAAAAGTCAGAGCGACAGAAACATTTACAAAACAAAGATTTGTCAGAGGAGAGAAAACTCTGTTGATTCTTTTTGACCTTCCTGCGTCGCAGCTTACTGGGCTCCACAGGCACAGGTCGTGTTTTTCCAGGTCTGGTTAATGTTTACGTTTGAATTTCAGCAGAATGTAAACCGTTGTGTTAGAACGTCCTGACAAGGAAGAATGTTGTGTTTTAAAACTTAAAAAAAATCTTTTCACCAGAGATTTTTGTTCCTTCATAAATATTTAGTGTCCAGGTCACTTTCAGTCTTGTTTTGACTTTCTTTTTTGGGTTTATGAGTCAGATTTACGAGACTCAGAAAGTGAAACATAAAATGTAAATTTTCTTATTTTTATTTTTAAAACAATCCTCATTTGGATCATATTACATATACATGCTTCAAGGACAATTTAGAAGCTTTTTTTTAAACCCTAGGGTAAATTCCCTTACTTTGCCTCTGTTTACGCTCGCCTCACCCCTTTTTGACGTAATGATCACATGGTCTTCCTCCAGGGACGCATAAAAAGAGAAGCTGCTTGAGGTGGAGCAGACTCTACAACAAAATCATCCCCATTCAGTACATGCTGAATTTCTACTTCTGACATCGGGGGTAAACTCCTGAGGAGCGAATGAAGAAACAAATTCTTCTTCTATTCACATTCAGAGGACTAGTGAGCAAAGGGAAAAGAGTTAAAAAAAGGAAATGGCAAAGTTTATATTACGGAAGGCTGAACCCAAGGACGTATCCGACATCCTGCGACTCATAAAGGTAAACTAAGTTTGATTCCATTTATTTTCTGTTCAACTGTTATAATCAATTTACTTAACTTTATCTTTAATTAAGTGTGAATAACTTTTTTTTTTTGCTCATTTAGGAACTTGCTAAATTTGAAGAGATGGAGGAGCAGGTCAAACTGACAGAAAAAGGTGATTAAATCTGTCTTATGATAAATGATACATATGTCAGTCACACAATAGTTTGTCCTGATATTTTTTTCTGTATGACCCAACGACCTGCAGATCTGCTCGAGGATGGCTTCGGGGATCATCCATTTTACCACTGTCTGGTTGCTGAGATCCCAGAAGAACAAAGCTCAGACGGTAAAGATACGGTTTGTCTGTACAAAGTCCAAAGTTTGTTTTTTTACATAATGTTATATATATTGTTGTTTGGCTACTTTATAGCTACTTTAAGTGTTGTAACATGAGATATTTTAGCAAATGGTTTACTTGTTTTAAGACTAGCTTTAAGGGTTTACAACAAATTACATTTGTTGACATTACAAGACTTAAAATGTCCCTGAAAGCTGCGAGGTAACCAAGCAACAGACGACATTGGATAAAAATAATGCAGCAAAAATAGATAAAAGTCCAACTTGGAGATAATTAATAGCTGGCCCATTTAATACGATAAGTAGAAATTATTTAAACATTGCATAATGAATGGAGATATACCCAAAGATTATTTAACAAATCTAGCAGAAACCTTGCTAAAATTTAACCGAGACGATAGCAAAATGCTAGCTTTGAGCCACACGTCTGTGAAATGTTTATGACACTTTCATGCATCGAAGTTTTCTTATCTCTTTCTTTTTCCCCATCACAGGTTACACAGTAATTGCTTTTGCAATGTACTACTTTACATATGACCCTTGGATTGGAAAGCTCCTTTACCTGGAGGACTTCTATGTAATGCAACAATACCGTGGTAAGACAGAAGACAAGTTTAATGTCCTGTAAGGGATAGGAGTGTGATAAAAATGTTAATAAGTTACCCACGAAAGGGTTGTGCAACATTACCAGAATCTTTAAAAAACATCAGTTTGAATTGTTGACACTGCTCCCTGTTTAATACAGGTCTGGGCATTGGTTCGAAAATCCTACAGGTGCTCAGTGAGGTGAGTTTTCCACCACTGTTGACAGATCTACTTCAATCGACTGGTATTCAAACCAAAGTTTGCCCTTTTTGTCTTTTCAGACGGCAGTGAAAACTCGCTGTAGCAGCATGCACTTCATTGTTGCAGAAAACAACACAAAGTCCATTGAGTTCTACAAACACAGGGGAGCGACTGACCTCTCCTACGAGGAAGGATGGCGTCTCTTTGCTATTAATAAGATGGAGCTGGTGAAAATGTCTGGCAAATAAAGTTGACTAATGCTGACTGATGAGAAAACGCTACAGTCTGGCTGGTGACACATTAGAACAATTCAATGTAACCTTTAATGGTTGTTTTGTTTAATTTATTTTGACGTTAACACTTGGTTATTGAATAAAAACACTTTAACTGTGATAACTGTGCTCATTTTTTACTACTGCCTCATCTGATGTTTCCTTGTCAAATTGGGAGTTCAGTTTGTTTGTAGTAGCTAAGCTCAAAGTCAACCAAAAAAAACAAAAAACACATCACCCAGTATTTTACAAATGTATTTACTAAAATATGATTTTGGGGGAAATATTACTACAGTATGTCTTGACATAATTTAAATACTGCAATGATACATACATTTATATATATACCCCTGTGTGTGTATGTACACTGCACCATCATCATGTACTTCTCTGCCACTCCAGACTACATTCAACAATCTAGTGTCCCCTATGACACTTCCTGGACTGACCAGATAAGTCAGCTAACATTTAAATAGTCAAATGCTACATTTGTCATGAACAAATAACTGAGATTGTGTACATATTAGAGAGTAGGTTGGTTTGGATGTGAAATTATCTCCCAGAAGAGGTCGAGTGTTTATCCAAGTTTCTTTGGACCATTGCAGTGTGGAATCAATCACGTCAATCGTCAGCCCATTGTTATCTACCACCAACTAAGGAGAATCCCTCGTTAGTTTCAACACTGCGGTGTTAACAGAGATCTAACTCGGTGTTCACGGTGCTCTGAACATGGCCTGTTGGTTCCTGCCGCTGTGATTTTCACCGCAGCCCTTCCGCATTTTCCTGCCGCTCTCGGGCTGTGACGTGTCGTGCTGACGGCGGCCTCGTATCTGGAGGAGCAGGGGGCTGTAGCACAACAAGACTCTGGCTCCAGTCGCATTGCTTTGCTTTCGGCGAAGCTCCAGAAACATCCACTAACCCCTCCTTCTCTGCTCATCTCCGGCCCGCCCAAATAACACAAAATTCCCGACTGAATCCTGCCCAAGTCTGGGGGAAGCAGGCGGCCTGGGAAAGCCGAGCAGCGGAAAGAGGCCACCCCTGCAGCGAAAATCGGGTAAGCGGCTCACAGTAACTCCCACAGTATACGTCTGCAGAGCTATGTTTGCATTTTGTGCATGTCGGCGTCTCCGTATTTTTGCGTGCATGCAATCTTTAATTTATCTCTCTATTGTCACAAAGAGGCCGCAAAGGGTTGGGCCTTTTCTTCTCAGGCCCGGGCCTCCACAGAGGCCGTAACTGGCGACCCGGGCCTTTCTGGTAGACTACCCTGCCGTACTTGGCGTAATAATTATTCAATATCAACCTCCTGTTACTTTTTGGCCTCAATATCTTATTAACTGGTCATTCTTACGTGTATTTTAACATTTATTACACGGGGGTGTGGTATTTACTTTCCGGCGGGAATGTTTTTTTGTAAGCGTCCAAGTTAGCATTGAAGCTAACAAAATGGCGGACGCCTGTGTGATGAAAATCGGTTGAGGAAAGGGAGTGTGTGCGGAACGACTCACCTTTTGTGCCCCTCACTATTGATGCTACCCCCTGCCGTTTACATTCATTAGTTTGCATCATGTTGGTGCTTTACGCATTTCTTTATTTTACATGCACGTCTTTTGGCTCTGACGGTCGCAATGAAGTGTTTTGTGTTAATGGGCGCTAAAGCATCACCAGCGTTCATTTGTAAACACAACTGCTAATTATCGTATCTGATTTTTACCATGTGTTGTATGAATTAAATGCTGAAATGGCTCAACCAAATGGCTTGGTGGGTTTTAATGTATCTTATGCATGAATTTATCACTGATGATGCACTGAATTGTTGTGCTGCATCCTCACACACCGTTGCCATCGCTTTTCCTCACTTGGTCGTGGGGGGATGGTACTATCAGTGATAATTAAATGGCACCCAGCTGCATCAGTTACTCTACTGTTTACATCTCAGCGCCTCATTGTATGTGACAGCGATGTTAGTGTCTTCCAGGAGCTCCTCTGCATCCCCGTGATGGATGTAGTCACTTTGCTGTTGGGTGAAGTGATGATAGTCGTCCACCTTTCTGCCCTTTGCTGGAAGCATGAGCTTCATCAATGAGAGAGCCACGGTTTTTGGTGTTTCATGTTGTGGTTCAAATGTGAAACCTAATTTATTTTAATGTAATCCAACTTGATTCTGATGTTGCAGTTCTCACTCAGTTTGACCTAAAGTAACTTGAAGTGAAGTACACCAAAGAAATTCCCCTCCAAAACCGAAACAGCAGCCATTCATTCAGGTCATTTTGAACAGAGACCGGACTCTCGTTTGTCATTTGGTATAGTTTCAGAGTGTGTTTGATTTTCAGGATTCGAGCTTGTTTTACACATGAGTGAATTCCTGTCCCACAGTAGCTCAATGTTGTTGTGTTTCTACTGTATATTACAACATTTAGTTTATCAGTTTAGTCTTGTTTTCCTCTTTGTTCCACTTTATGATATTTGACTTCAGGCTCAATGAGAACATAAGTAACGAGGTTTGATTGGCTCTGCTTTTTAAATATTTTTCATATTTTAAAAACATTTGAAAAAAGTTGTTTTTTTATCTTAAAGAGACTTGGAGAGGAAAAAAGTTGTATTTTTTTATCTTAAAGAGACTTGGAGAGAGAGAGAGAGAGATTGGTTATTTAGATTTTTTTTTTTCAATTCTCCATATTTATGGATTTCCTTTAAAAAATAAATGTTTGCTGTTTTGGGCCATTGCAAGTAGTTTTTTGTTTTAAAAAAGATAATCACATTTGCAATGTAGCGGCAGTTAAAGAAATGTTTGTCAGCAGTAGTCCAGGTCAGCAGCACTAGAGCAACAACAGCGTTGTCTTATTTGTCATGTGATTCCCATTATCACATTAACCACATGTCACTAAAAACCCTCTGTGTTTTTCTCTTTTTTTTCTCACCAAAGAACAACCTTCCACATGTGAGTCTGTAAATGAAATGATCTGATCGGGGTGATGTTAAGTGACTGCAGCCCTGCCTTTAACAACCTATAGTTATTGCAGTTGCATGCGTTGTTCACACATGATTCACAGTTTTTCATAACAGTGAATCAGCAGCTCATATTGTGCCACTGTGTACTGAAGCCAGTGTGTAAGCATGAGTTGAACTGCTTTGGTCCGGTCCTCTGTGTTGGCATCGTGCATGTGCATGCACTCGCTGTGCAGACGTAACAGAACATGTGGAGCTGACGTCTAATTTAAGTTGTAAGAACTTAAATTAGCCCAGAACCCAGCCTGTACGCAGTCAGTTTGTTATGGTTTTCATATATAATAAGTGCCGATTGCAGTGTTGCTGAAATATCTGAAGGATTTCGTTATTTGCTTTCAGCTGTCCGATAACAAATGCAGTGCGAGGACAATGGATGAGGATGTCACCAGGCTTGCGATACATTCTGAAGAGCCTAAAATAATATTGCACGGATCGGGTAATTAGCCGTACCTGCATCATTGTTTGTTGGAACACATCTTTTAACAATCTTTGAATTTTTGGCTGGTGGTTTGAAAAACTTCAAATGGTGTATTTTAACTTATTTTATATCAGGAAATATTAAAAACTCTATTCTAGCATCACCGTGCCATTTGACTGTTTCAATTTTTTTTGGTCAAAATGATGCTTGTTGTGATCCACAAATTGCTGAACAATCTTTTGTTTTCGATTTCAACAAGATTGTAAATAACTATGACAAAAAAATCATTCAGCTCAGAGATGCTATTGTGTAAGGTTTGGACTAAAGTTCTTTAAGAAACGTGTAAAAGAATCCTCAACAACTTCACTCTGTCATTCAGCAACATGGTCAGACCTGGTAGATAATACTTTCACTGTAGTTTTATTTGAATTTCATGTGAAATCATTTTATTTGGTATGTGAAATTAAGTTAGCTGAGAAATTCTCTGTTCTAATCCTTCGTCTTGTAGACATTTCTCACTGAGTTGCTAAAAGTTGTCGCTGCTTGTACACTGAATGATGAGTTTGTTTCACTTCATGGAGGAGAGAAAGCAAGTTCAACATAAATAGATAAGGCATTGCTGCTTTTTTTCTCCTCAGTGTTGTTGACTGCAGTCTGCTTAACTGCTTCTTCCAGATGAGGGTGGTGTCGGTGGCCAGGAGTTTGTCGTGGAGCTACAAGAAACTGTGTTGGTGTCAGAAGGAGACGGTGAAGGCATGGCGGTCCACAGGTTCGCCCCAGATGAGCTTGTCATCCAGGACGCAGTGGAAGACGTGGTCTCTGAGTACGTGCACTGCGACGACGACGAGGACGTCGCTGTAGAAACCTGCGTGATGGCTCTGGAGGGCGAGGAGGAAGGTGTTGCCATGGGAGATATTCCTGAAGATGGGCTGGACCCAGATCAGCAGGAGGACGATCAAGATGGCTGTGGAGATTATCTGATGATATCCTGTGAGTTTGGTCTTTACTTGGACTGGATTTTTTTTAAGAAGGTTGTTCCCTGAGAAAGTGATTTGAACACTTTGATAAATTGTATAGGAGTTTGATTCATTTACTGCAGTGAATATTTGTATTCATGAGGGTTGATAGAGATGTGATCCAAAAATCCATTTTTTTTTTTTACTAAATCTCAATATACAATATCATGTATAACATACGAAATAAAAATACACAAAATAAAACTTCATTATGTTTGAACCCAGTGCTTCAAACATCACATTGCCTCATTGTGTATGGTATATAAAAATATATCCATATATTGTAAATCAGTAAAAATCACATTGCCTCATTGTATATGGTATATAAAAATATATCCATATATTGTTAAAACAATGTCACCCAGTCCTTGTGTTTATGTTCATAAAATTAGGATCAAAATTCACCAAAAAATATTGTTTTTTTTTTTTTACTGTTGAACTTTCAGCTCATCGTAATGAAACATTCTGTATCTTAAATTCCAGTGGATGAAGCTGGGAAAATGGTGTCCGAGGATGGAACAGAAGTCACGGTGGAGGGAGCAGTGGAGGACCAGGAGGTGGAGAAGGATGAAGACGGACAGGAAGTGATCAAGGTCTACATCTTCAAGGCCGACTCTGGAGAAGATGACATGGGTGAGTGTCGACAGAAATGCCCTTCTTGTCAAATTTCTGTTTTGATGGAAAACAACATTCCAGATTTGTAATTTTTTTTTTGTTTGCAGGAGAATCTGTTGACATCAGTGATGGAGACACAGACGGCATCCATCTTGATTCTTCAGGACAAACGCTTCGAGAGAAGATGGTCTACATGTCTGTCGGGGATTCTCGACACAATCAAGGCAACCACGGTGAGTAGTTAATCAGTCGACTGGTGAGGTGGATGTGGAAGTAGGACTGTGACCGATGCTAGTATCAATATTTAAGTGAATAACGGAAACAAAATGTGTTTTTAAAATAAATGTTCTATTGGTGTGAAGCTCTGCTCACTTTCTGTTCATCTGACTGTGCTCGGCAGAAATTTCTGGCGCTTCATTCTTGTGGATGTGTTACAGAAATATAGAAATGTATTCTTAAGGCTGTTTGTCCATCTTAGGTGTTGATGATGGCGATGGTTGTGAAAACCGTAACGGTGCAGCCAGCGCACTGCTACACATCGATGAGTCGGATGGAATCGATGAAATCAGTAGGCAGCGCACCAAGAGCAGGAGACGGTCAGAGCCGCGGCAGGTCCAGACAGGTGAGGCCACCGCTGACAAAACGACGATTAAAAACAAAAAAAAACATTAAAATGTGAAGTTAATCGTAACCAGACGTGAGATAAATGAACGTGTGTTGTGTTTGTCGTCCGCAGCCATCATCATCGGTCCGTACGGTCAGCCTCTGACTGTCTACCCATGCATGCTTTGTGGGAAGAAATTCAAGTCTCGAGGTTTCCTCAAACGCCACACAAAGAATCATCACCAGGACGTTCTGACCAGGAAGAAGTACCAGTGCACCGACTGTGACTTCACCACCAACAAGAAGGCCAGCCTGCACAACCACATGGAGGTGCACGCTCTGAGCAGCAAGGCTCCGTTCGAGTGTGAAATGTGTGGCAAAGAGTTCCACCAGCAGACGGCGCTGTTCTCTCACAGACTTCAGCACCACCACAGAGAACCCAAAAACCAGCAGCCTCCGCCGCCGCCTCCGCCCCCTCCTCCCCCTCCTCCACCGCAGCCCACCAAGATGCATAAATGCAAGTTTTGTGACTATGAAACGGCCGAACAGGGACTACTCAACCGCCACCTGTTGGCCGTTCACAGTAAAAGTTTCCCTCACATTTGTGTGGAATGTGGGAAAGGTTTCCGACATCCCTCGGAGCTGAAGAAACACATGCGCACGCACACGGGCGAGAAACCGTACTCCTGTCTCTACTGTGACTACAAGTCGGCCGATTCTTCCAACCTCAAGACGCACATCAAAACCAAGCATAGCAAAGAGCTGCCGTACAAATGTGAGCGCTGCTTCCAGACCTTTGCCGAGGAGGAGGAGTTAATACAGCACGGACTGACACACGAGGAGAACAAGACCCACCATTGTGCCCACTGTGACCACAAGAGCTCCAACTCCAGTGACCTGAAACGCCATATTATATCTGTTCACACCAAGGACTATCCACACAAGTGTGCCGTCTGTGGCAAAGGCTTCCACCGGCCGTCGGAACTCAAGAAGCACTCGGTCGCCCACCGCACCAAGAAACTCCACCAGTGCCGACACTGCAACTTTAAAAACGCAGACCCTTTTGTTCTCAGTCGCCATATCTTGTCCGTCCACACCAAGGAGCAGCAGTCCCCGCCTGAAAAGAGTGAAAGTAAGAGGACAGAAACGCACTCCGCACCTGCTACGCCCAAAAAGTCTGCCCCCGGTGGCTCCAGTGGTGCCGCGCCCGCCGTTAGGGTCAGCGCCGCCAGCTTAGCCAGCAGTGTGACAGTGGTTGTTGGCAAAGGACAGAAGGAGCGCAGAATTTATCAGTGCCAATACTGTGACTACAGCACCGGCGACGCCTCGGGTTTCAAACGGCACGTGATTTCAATTCACACAAAGGACTACCCGCACCGCTGCGAGATCTGCTCCAAAGGCTTCCGGAGACCGTCGGAGAAGAACCAGCATATCATGCGCCACCACAAGGACGTGGTGCAGACAGAGTGACTCTGAGTGAGCGCTGAACTGTGTCACAGTGTCAAAGCAACTTCCCCCCCAGCCCCTCAATCACTGCACCCACAGCACACACACACACACACACACACAACAGGTGTGTGTGTGTGTGCTGCACTTTGTACTGTTGTTCTGTTGCTTCATTTTTATACGTGTGTGTGTATGTCTGTCTCTGTGTGTCTGTGTGTCTGTCATTCAGAAACGTAAACCACCCACTTACCCCCCCACGTAGAGTTGCACTTTTTACTGCATGTCCCTGCTGGTGACGGTGTGCATGGCAGACTGTGCTAATAGAAACTCTTTTTTTTTTTTTATTTCTGCAGCCAACGATCACTTATTTCACCCCGGTCCTAACGACCGGTCTCGATAGTCCAGAATGCTTTAGCTCTACGTTAGCATTATTTCGTCACTGTCCCGAAACACATCAGTGTCCAGAGTTAGCAGCCTGTTCCCAGTAGCACTTACAGTCAAGATCATTTTTTTTACATGTAGTAATTCAATCATGTACGGCTACAATGAGTGGATGAACGAATGAAGGAGTGAAATGGACTGAGGCTGAGGTTTCCTGCCGCGAACCAGAGAAAAGAAAACTAGTCCCGTTCAGGTCAGTCAACGAAGTCTGAACAGACACTTCATACAAATGATGAATTTTGTAGCGGTGACGTCACTTATGCACAGGTTTAGACTACGATCACCGAACTGTTTGATATTGATACCTGAGTTATCGTTAGTCCTACAGGATCTCAACGCAGCAGGGATGAAACTGCTTCTTTTACTGACTGCAAAGGAAAATTTCCAGTATTTAAAAAAAAAAGTGACTTTGGGACAAGCAGTTAGATGAGTCTGATTTTAATGATCTGATGATGGTGTTCAGAAGGTGCAGTAAAACAAAAAGGTCATCAATGATAAAACATACAGCAGTGAGTGTCTCTTTAGTCTAACGGAAACGTGCTCGAAAACTAGCCTAAATAATTTAACCACCGATGTGTTTAGAATTACATAAACAAAAATTATTTTGTTTAAAAAAAAAAACGTACCCCATATTTCAGAAAAAAAGATTTTAAGTCTTGGTTTTTTCTTTTTTTAAATGAAAAAATATAAACAAATGTTTAAGGATTTTGTTTTTCTTAAACATGAATTGAAGTCCAATAAATAATGTTATATAATATTTCTGTTTAAAACTCATTGATTTAAAAATTACAAAAGTACAAAAACTAAAGTATATGTTTTTTGTTTATTATTCTGACTATTAAACAAAAAAAAATGGGGAAAAAACCTGATGAATTTGTGACTGTGTTTAACAAACAAAAAACTGAGAGAATTCCAAAAATAAAACTTTGCTTTCGAACAGCCCACATTTAACTTATGGCTTGTTTACATATTGTTTAATTTTTTATATTTAATATATTACTCTTTAACCATGACCTCAGTTGCTCTACTTGAACATCTAGACTCTCGTAAAGACTGAACAGACGATCATTGCTGTATATTTCAAATTATTTTGTCAAAATTGCCCTGTTGTTTCAAATGACCAAAAAAAAAAAAAAAAAAACAGTAAATCAATTTTCTTTTATCAATCACTTGACATCAGTGTCTCTGGGCTCAACTGGAATCAAACCGTCAACCCGGCGCTTGTGTTACAGAACCATTCAGCTAAAACTGTTTTGTCATTTATGCCAACATGGATGTACTTCAGCCAGTGGAGAGGGGAACTGTTGACGCTGTCGTTGGTGCAGCTTCAGACTGTTGACGATGGTCGACCCGTACTATGGCTTCTTTATTTTTTTTTACACTTTTGTTACCACCTGTCATCGTTTCTCTTTTTATATTTATTTCATTTACGAGTCGTTGTATAGTTTATGTGTACCTAGACTTCCATGGGACGTAAATTATTGTTTTGTATACAAATCTGTACAAACCGTGTAGATGTAAACACTTGATAAAAACCTTTACTGTGTTGTTATGGACGTACTTCAATGTATTTGTTAAAAAAAGATAATAAAAAGTAAAGTATTTTAATCTGTTGCCTGGTTAGCAACATTGAGAGGTTTGTCAAATAGCTGACGGAGAGATTTTAATTTTACATTTTTTTTTTTCATTTTATGATGTCTGTTTTAAATACCTGAGCAATGGTGAGTTTTATTTTTATTTTTTTTAAAATTTGTCTAACATCAGTCCGTGAAAATCCAAACTCTGATCATTGTTAAACCTGCTCTGTTTTTCTTGCAGGATCATTCACGTGAAGCCGTCGTTAAAGCGGTGACTTCAACGTTGGATCAGCGGTGGAGATATCTCCGGGCTTTTATTGTGAAAGTAAGCACAACTTCTTTGACGCCAGTTTCATTTTCCAAACTAGCGATAGTTTTAACGGCCGTTCTCCGGCCAAGATAAGTTCAAACTGGCACTTGATGTGTCCGTTGACTGATACCGCAGTGTCACTGCTCGACAATTCAATAGGTTTTGACATTTTTCTGTATCACGTTTTGAAGTGCTCTGGCGCCCTCCAGTGGGTGCATGCCAAATCGTTTGAAAACCCCTGCTCTAGACTTAGCTCACCGTAAATATAGCCACTATTAAATATATATACATATATATTGAATTACGTTTTGTTGACTATTGTTAAAAAAGTCAGACTTTTCTTCTGTCAAAGTAACATTATGTTTGATAATTTAAAATAAAGTTAAAAACTATTTTGTGCACAACTTTTCTTTAATAGGTTTAACTTCTATTTATATTCTTGTCTGGATTTAATCCACTTTGACTAACAGACAACATGCAACTACATGTTGCATAATTATTTTACATTCCTCCACCTGCACCTGTGCTGCCTCCTTGAGGCTAAATAACAGAACTCCCCAGTAGACACAGAGATGCCACGTTAATGCAATTCAAAGCAAGAATTTTGTATTTATTTTGTATTCATCAACACACCTTACAGAGTACAGTGAACCAACTTTAAAATGTGATATTAAAAAATAATTCAACAGCGACCTCTTCAGGTGTAAATTGAGATTCCCAATCCAAGACAGCAGAAGACTTAAGCTTCCTGACATTCCCCTGGAAGAAAACAAAAAACAAGTAACCGTTCTGCGTCACCAGTTTTACTGTAGTTTCTGTAGTAGTACTCCATCAGTCCTGTAGTATTACCGTTGTTGGGTAGGATGGCAATGTTTTCTGGAAGGATTCCTGTCCCCGTGGAGAACTGTTTGAACTTCTCCAGCAGGTCTGGGCCGAGGTCCGCTCTTCTTCCTGCAACGGAAAACAAACCACATCCTGCACTTCTCACCCTGACCACATGGGCTGCACAAGGACGGACTCGGTTGTGACGGTTGGATCTTACCGTAGAGCTTGTTGATGACGGTGGTGTCGCCCTCGTTCGTCTTGATGGTGTGAGTCAGCGCGTACTCGTCGTACTTCACCTCCACCAGCAGCATGTCGTACTCACCGCCCCAGTCTGACGGCGATCAAGAACAGTTTTTTTTACAAAGACCTGATGTTGCCAAAAAGACCGGCCTTTTCATTGTCAGAGCCGAGCAGGTAAATGAGATTTATATTAATCTTCAAATTAGTTTTCCTAATTCTTCATGCCAACAAAATACCATCTTTCTCCTTGTTCATAACGTTATTGATAACATGATTAACAACAGCAGATGGAAAGCCCTAAGATAAACTTTTAGTTTCCGTTTAGGAGCATTTAACGGTGTCACACTGTATCTGTTGGCACTGAGAAAAAATGGATTCACACTAACTGTCACTTGTGTATGAAAACTTTCCAGACACGTCCGTCTTCTTGGCCTGGTTCTTCATTCTCCAGCAGGTTCCATCCGTCCTAAAAAAGTAGGTAAAACACGAAGGCGATCTTTATTCATCGCAATTCTTTTCCTTTAATATAATTTTGTAGCCCAATGTAAAAAAAAAAAAAACAACCAAAATATATATATTATATATTATATTTTTCTTAACTTACATTATCGTTTTCATTACAAAAACCTTGTTTTGTTTCTTAACTTACATTACCGTTTTCATTACAAAAACCTTGTTTTGTTTATATTTCCTTTCACTCACCTGAGGCTGGCGTACGACACGTCGAGGTCTCCGTTTGTGCTGGGGGTGAACAGAGCCGTTCCCATATTCATGTTGCCTGTACGCTGGGTGAACCACTGAGCATTGGTAGCAAATCCAATTAGGTACCACTTTCCAGCCATCTAAAAGAGTGAAGATAATTACCAAAATATTTTAAAAGTTAATGTAGAAAGAGATTTGGCTACTCAGCCTTTGATTTGAAGTATCATACTACAGCAACAATTACCTGAAAAAATCTTAAAAAAATAAAATGTTCCCATATAATATAAAAACAAATGGACATAGCTGAGTATTTTAA
>NC_024325.1:14195913-14205557 GCF_000523025.1 Cynoglossus semilaevis
GACGTCCAAGTGATGTCCAAGTGACCTAGAAATGATGTCCAACTGGTGTCCAAATGATGTCCAAGTGACGACCACGTCACCTCCACCTGACGTCCAAGTGACCTCCGAGCGACCTCCAAGTGACCTCGAAGTGAGGTCAAAGTACCAAAAAAGTCTATTTTTTCTTAATTTTAACAACAGAAATGGACATAGCTGAGTATTTTAAGGAACAACAGAAATGGACATAGCTAAGTATTTTAAGGCAAATTAGTGTATTTTTAGTCATTTTTGAGAAACTTTTTTTTCCGGAGATTTCTTTGGGAAATTATTGGTATAGTATTTCAGTGTCATCCAAAGTTGACGTACCAAAAAAGTCTATTTTTTCCTCAATTTTAACAACAGAAATGGAGAAGTCAAGACCTCCAAATGATGTCCAAATGATGTCCAAGTGACGTCCAAATGACCTCCAAGTGACGTCCACTTGACCTCAAAGTGATGTTCAAATGACGACCAAGTGACGAGCACTTGTCCAAGCAGCTCATCCAAGTGACGTCCAAGTGACGTCCAAGTGACGTCCAAATGATGTCCAAGTGATGTGTAAGCGACGTCCACTTGACCTGCAAGTGACGTCCACGTGATGTCCAAATGACATCTAAGTGACCTCCAAGTGACGACCAAATGACCTCCAAGTGATGTCCAAATGACGTCCAAGTGACGTCTAAGTGACGTCCAAATGACCGTCCAAAAGTTAACGTACCAAAAAAAAGAATATTTTTACTTATATTTCAAAAACAAACATGGACATAGCTTTGTTTTAAGGCAAATTAGTGTATTTTGTTATTTTTGAGAAATGTTCGGGAAATTTATTTTTTGTAATTTTTTGGCAAAACCATAATTTTTTTGGTAAAATGTAAAGTTTTGATGAAAAACAGTTTTTTCAAAATATTTTTTCTGCATTTTTGAAAGAAAAATCTGGAAAAAAAAGGTCTCAAAATGCAAGAGTTTGTTGCAGATTCTGAAAGTATTTCAGATATTACCCCAAAAAATACGTGTTCATATAAATAGTATACAACAATTTCTACGGAAAAAAAAACATTGTCACATCGGACAAGCACGGTTGTAGATATGAACTCTATTTTCTTACTTCCTGCAAATTGATGTCTCCCTGTGGTACAACTTCAGCAGACACTGTCAGCGAACACAGCACAGCTCCAACGAACATCAGCAGACGAGCCATGGTCAGCGGGAAGACGAAGACTACGGAGGAGAGAGTGGACAAAGATTTGAGCCTTTTGAGATTCGTCTGAAACCCCTTTAAATAGTAGCGTGAGTGTTAGATAAGTGCACGCACACACGCCCTGAGGGCAGGATGGGCTTAAACATGTAAACTTTGGGAGGACACCTACATCCCAGAGGCAAAAGGGCCTTAAATCAACATGACAGGAGTCGAAAAGAACTCTGTATCACCAATCGCTTTCTATATATATATATATATATATATATAAATAAATCACATTATTGTCTACTTTGTACCATGTTGCTTTCTGGTTAGATGACAAACTACATCAGAATCTAATCTAAACATTTTAGAGAGCATTTAAATGAGGCAGAAAAAGGTTAAAAAATTAACATATATATATATACACACACATATATATACATATATTTATATATACTTATAAACTACGTACTTTGTACTTTTGTTTACAACAAACAATATATATATTGTCATAGCCATGTGCGTACATACACACATTGTTTGCTATGACGTTTGCCATGAATGAAACACATGAATCAGTACCAAGTACCGCTATGTTCCTTTCTCTTCTGTAAAGATTAAAAATAAATATAAGTAGCTACAGCTACAGCTACTGTTCAGTCAGTTTGAAACGAGCTGGAACTCGAAGATCCCTCTGACCTGCAGTAGTCTGCATTCTTGACCAGTTTCGACAGGTTTCCGCTGTGAAGAGTTCCTGCAGGCTGAAAATAATTGTCCACGATATTTTCCAGATTCTTCTGGGTTTTTTTTTTTTGTTTGTTTTTTTTACGGCGCGGCTAAAAGTCAAATTTCCAAAACATGAGACCTACGAGATTTGCCAAAAAGTAGGTAAAAAAAAGAAGAAAAAAGTCAGCAGCGGTGACTAAAGTCAGCAGCGATATAGTAAGAATGTTGCTAAAACGTTAGATAAAAACAACTAAACGTCAGCAGAGACACAGCCTGTTCGATCGCACAGACCGTACACGACCGTAGCGTTGGTAAGTGCAGTAACCGCCCACTGGGAGGCAGCAGAGTAAAGGTAAACGAAAGAGCAGAGCGGGTTAAACAGTTTGATCGATCACCGTGACAGAATGTACCGCAGAATGTGAAATGATAAAAGAATGAAGTATGTGTGGAGTAAAAAGAAAAATACTGCAGTACAACAACAAAAATCACCCGAGAATACAGTGGCCCTTTAACCTTTTATTATATCACTGGAAATACACCAGTAAATGAAGTACTGCAGTTTTTGTCAACATGCACCTGAGTGGTGAAGTGAACAGACCAAGGAGGAAAACGGTGAAGGAAGAGCAGTGAAATAAGGAATTCTATCACAGCGACGCCTACAGGGCAAAGTAGTATTAGTTACGTCACTTTGTGCTGAGATGAAATATAAAAAAAATTAAAATGTCAGTACCTGCAGCAGTATGCGCTTTTTTACCCCTGCAGATACTACTGTTGGGTAATATTAAGTAGTACGAAGATCCAGGTGAGTTGACTAAAATATTAGAAAACTATAATTAGCGCAAATTATGGCTCAAAGCTAGTGAAATATAGAAAAATAAGGAGAGGTAAAAGGGGAAAAAAATTCTACATCAGTTCCAGTTCTACGTTGGTCCTTTTGTCTCAGCCTCTGAGTCTGAGGTTTGTAAATAATCAGTTCCCTCGTGTGTGGACGGACAGATTGTTTACTACTGTATCGTCGTGCCTTCATTACCATAACCTTACAGCTCATATTGTCTTTACAAATCAACCATCGCCTAATTATTCAACTGTTTTCTTCTCACAATGAGGCCCTTTTTTTTTCCTTTCTTTTTTTTTAAAACACACCAAACCTTAGATTTTCCCAGAGTGAGGTGCGACACGTCACACCGCAGTGTGAAAAAACAATCGGCCGCAGCTTAACGCCCCATCAAAAGCCCCACAGTTCCTGTACACGTAAAACACGTATATTTATGACGTGAAACTAAATATTATAAAGGCCAGCCAAGAAGTCGCCAAAAAAAAAACGGAGCAAAAATTGAAGTTCATCGATGACAGAAAGCGAGGGTTAGGGTTTAGAATTGAGTTCATCGCTGACAGAAAGCGAGGGTTAGGGTTTAGAACTAAAACTAAACCACGTCAGTGTCGCTGCTCTGAGCCGGCGTTCCTCCGTCTGTCATGGTGAGGAACTCCACCCAGTTGTGACAGAAGCCCCGTGAGTGTTCCCCCGTGTCGGTGAGCACCCCCCACAGACGGCCGCGGCCCGTCCTGTTCCTCAGAGCCAGCTGGGCCTCGCGCTCCGTCACGTTAAGGCTGATGTTCACGACCTGCGCCACCCACAGGTAGAAGAGTCCAGCTGTGACGATGCTGCTGTACCAGGCACAGGTGAAGCAAAGGGCGGTGCTGTGGGAAACAGAGAAAGAACAAAATGAAATAATCATCAATTAAAAAAAGCATAATATTATTAGAACGACATCGAAAGACAACCGAGAGTTTTACTGTTTGTCAGGCGGAACAATTAAATACTTGTCAGCTGATGGCTATGAAAACTAAAACAAAGTTTGTCAATGCGTGACAGGCGGAACAATTAAATACTTGTCCACCAGGTGGCAGCTGATGGCTATGAAAACTAAAACAAAAGAAAAGAATCAGAGCAGTTGAAGAAGATCTTTGTCAGTGTCTTTCTTCAATTCCTGCCAGTATATCTGCGTTGTCTTCAACTAAACAAGCCAAGAATAAAAATATTTTCTTTATATTTTTCTTTAAATGTTTTGGTCCTATAACTAATAACTAACTAATTTTTGTTGACATAATCCTCAATCCTGATACTCCGATGTTCTCTCAACGTTTTAACTTTTATTCCATCACGTTCTATTTTAACCAGATCTCTCGACACCTAATCCACAGTCAGGTAATCCCACCTCCGCTCCTGTGACCTAATCTGCCGCTCATGTCATCTCATCTCATCTCATTACGTCTCGTCCTGTCTCTAATCTGGTGGTGTTTCCTGTGTCGCGTCACTCATCTCATCACACGTCACACGTGCTGAGGTCGTGGTGAGAAGTAGAGGTGAGTACTTGGACTGAGTGTAGACCCCGGGGCAGTAGAACAGAGCCGTCGCCGCGCTCTGCTCAGGACACAGGCTGCGCAGAACCAGTCGGATCCCGTACACGGACGTCAGCACAAACACCGTGAGGGTCAACAGGAAGCTGCGGTGGTTGGCCTGACCAACACAGCTGTTGATCCTGCAACAGCGCCACACGTGGGACACACACAGAAACACAACACGGACGCACACAACAACACAACAGTCAGAGCTCAGCTGCTCACTGCTATTTGACAAGGCAGTGGTGCAGATTCCTTCAGCTGCCACTGGAAAAAAATATCCTGCCCCCTAGTGGCCCCTTATGATAATTTAGTCTAATTGTAAATGTTTTTTATTCAATAAACTGTGAGTGAATATGTGAAAGAACAAAAACTGGAAACTTTTTTTATATTTAAATGGAAGACACTGAAAGAAAGTGGGGGGGCGAGGCCTCTTTGGGGACACCTCTTATTGTAGGGGGGGTCACAGCAGGGCAAGTTAAAGCGTTATTTTTAAAGTGAGTCCTGTGGGAATTTTTTTTTTTTTTAATTTTTGTTTGGGAAAAAAAACTGGGTGTTTATTTAAATATTCTTGCAGCCTGATTATTAAAATATTAAAATGTTATATTTTAGTCATTACTTTAGATTATGGGTGATGAACCCTACTCACCAGACACAGTGGTGGTCCAGACGCTGCACGCAGCAGCCACAGGTCCGACAGTGTCCCGCTCGAGGAGGCCTCGTTACTCTGCACACGGAGCACGTGGTCCACTCGGCAGCGTTTGGTCTCTGCCGCTCTCCTGCCGTCGGCGTCCCTGGACCGTGGACCTCCGCTGTAGAACGGGTCACAAACCCAGGTCCTCGCTTGGTGCGTATGAGCGAGGCGATGGTAAGAACCATCCCGGCGGTCACAGCGAAGAGCTGCAGCTGGCCGACGTCTCCACGAGGAAGAATCTCCGTGACGAAGAGATAGTACATGTAGGCCAGAGAGTACAGCGCCAGGGTGAGGAAGAAGAGGGTGCGTCTCTTCTTCCTGTGCGTGGCGTAGTAGTACCAGAGGACCAGGACGGGCAGCGCCGTCAGGACCAGGACTCCCAGCAGGTAGTGCAGTGACGCCACCCGCAGGAGAAGAGGCAGCAGAACCAGAGCCGGGATCAGAGAGACTTCCAGGTTTTCAATGACAGCTCCCAGGACTGGAGACTGAACTTCAGCCTTACATGGTTTGTCTTTCAGCCACCTAGAGGTCACACAGAGGTCAGCAGGTCAAAGATCAGAAACAGAAAAGTATTCAAATAAACACTTACAAAAATACATACAATTAAATAATTTTTTTTCAAAATGTAATGAACACTTTTTACTGTAGTTGATTCACAAACATATATAGACATATACACACATATATAAATATATATGTAGATATACATACAGATATTAAAGGCATATATTTATGTATACATATATACTGTATTTGCTTATATATGTATATATAAATGCCTTTATATTTGTGTGTGTGTATATATGTGTATATGTAATATATATAAATGCCTTTATATTTTTGTGTGTGTACATATGTATATGTCTGTGTACTATAGTGGAAAATGCTACCTAACAAAAACAAAGGGCAATAATAAAAATGAGAAGAAAAACTCGGTTAGAATATAACAGCATTCCTCGGTTCTAAGTCCTAAGTCCTCGGTCCTAAGTCGTTGGTCTTAAGTCCTCAGTCCTCGGTCCTTAGTCGTCAGTCCTAGGTCCTAGGTCCTCAGTCCTAAGTCCTCGGTTTTAAGTCCTCTCACCTGGTGACAGCTTCGTCCAGGTCCTCACAGTTACAGCAGCATCCATACTGGAAGGCGTCACATTCACAGCAGCACATGGGGTCGTCAGGTTCTGGAGGTTTTAACTTCTCCCACTTCATGGTGTCGTCAACAATGATGTTCAGATGCTGTTAATTCAAAACACAGAGAAGACGGAGCTCGTCGTTCAACAACCATGTTACCGTCAGTAATTAACAACACACACAGTAAACTGACACTACAGTGTCAGTAGTGTCAGTATATATGTGGTTTTAACCATCCATTCAAATTCTGTCCTGTTAAATCCTCAAGAGTTTCTAATGCAATTTGTCGAAACAAGGCCAGAGTGTCCACAGGGAGGCACTATCTGGGCCAGAACAGATGAGATCTGAACATTCTGAGGTCTACACGGTTAATGTCAATGAGATGTCATCAATATTTTCTCACATGTACAGATATAAATTATTTTTGTATCAAATGATTTACACCTGGTACAAACCATGTGAAAATATTCACTTCAAAATATTGAAGTTACAGAAATATAAAAGAACTCAAATATAGATTAATTTGTGAAGTTGAAAAAAATACATGATTTAATTTTTTTTTAAAAAAAACCTACACAGACGTAAAGTACTTCATTCATTAACAGTAAACCTACAGAGACGTAAAGTACTTCATTCATTAACAGAATACTTCACTGTCCATTTAAACCTGTGGGAAACTGTACTTGATACTTGGTACTCGTATTTCTTACCTTTCGTCTTGAAAAAAAAAACAGCAGTAAACCATCAGTTCATGCTCCTTCCTGGAGGAAGAGGAGGATGAGGAGGAGGTGCCGTTAGGTCTCTCCTGTAAATTGCTGCGAAGAAAAATAAAGGAGAGCAGAATAATTTCTCCACAACAGTTAATCTTAAGAAAGAAAACTGAGGACAGTGACACAGACAAAGTGCAGGAAGACGGTCTTCAGGTCCCGGGTTCCCACGGTGGACGTGTCCCCAGGAGTTCTCGTCCAACTTCCTCAGATATCATCAAAACTTCAGTTCAGTTTAAGTCTGACGTTGTTTCGACTCCCCACTACCTCAACGGAGCCGTGATGTCACGGAGTCAGCAGCCTGTCAGACGTCACCTCCTCCACACGACTGAGGAGTTCAAACGCAGCAGCAGTCGCTGCTAATCCACACACACACAGAGCGCGGCGGACAAGGCTGCATATGAGAAACATGACAGGCACTCGTAGACGAGAGAGTGAGGGAGGATCCACAGGCAGCCCCACCCTTCAGGATCATATTTCCTCCCACAGGCGACCTGACCTCGGTCCTCACACACAGAAAACTCTAGAAGTGTGTGAGTGTGTGTGTGTGTGTCCAGTGGTCCAACAAGCTCATGTGTTGCAGTTGACACTCCACTGCCCTGTTTACTGCCCTCTCCACAGACATGACTCTTTATCAAACAGCGGGCCATATCCTAGCCCTCGGGCCATAGTTTGCATTAGAACATATATTTATATTTATAGAAACAACCAGCAAATTTGACAGTTTTGAAATATAAAAATCTAAATTTAAAAAAATAGACATAAAGCAAGTGAAGAGACGTTATCGTCAGCGTAAAATCAGATTTTTCTCTGTCGGTCCATTTGTGGGTCACAGTCCTGGGGGGTCAGCGGGGTCGGGGGGTTGGGGCGACTGTTCCATTCTATATGATGCTATCTTTGTTTGACATTTACCACAACAATGTCCACGTGATAAGAGACATAGTGATAATAACCATAAGCTGCTGCCAGCTGCTCACCGACCGTGACAGAGGGGCGGAGCATCATTCATGATGACATCATCAAGAGTTCATGGTTCTACTCTTAAGTACTGAGAGGACAGAACTTGGCAGCTGGTCTCAACTGTCACCTGGGACAAAAAAAACAACAACAACAACAAACATCGTCATTGATAGATCACAGAGTTGAATGGAGGAACACTATTATAAACACAGAGATGTGCAGCAGGTTAGGGAGATAAAGGATAAAGTCTAACGCCAGGAAGGAGGAACCAAGAAGATTAGTGGATGGATGAACAGAGGGTGAACTGAGGAATTCTGGGAGTTTACTCAGACCTGAAAAGCCACAAAATGGTACAAAAAAAATCCGACACCCTCCCCCACTTTCACTCCAGTGAACCCACGTTTAGTTTGGCTCTGGTTAATGCACTTAAACACGCCCATAAAAGTTCTGCCCATCATTTAATCCAAATGGAGGAAGAGGAGCAGGGGCAGGTGCATTACAGGCTGGAGGGCTGCGATATTCTGAAACCACTAAAGCTCTTAATGTCTGGATGGACTGAATCAATGCGGGGGGAAAGACGCTGCTCTTGCTCCTGAGGGCTGTGCGTCCATTAGTCTTGATGGAGCCCGGAACCCCAGATACAGACGCTAATCTATTTTAGCAGGAATTAATGCCGCAAGATCGTAGACAACAGACCGGGCCCAGAGTGTATGACGGACACTTCGCATCAGCAAACTGCTGCATTTGCAACAAATCAAGGAGCGTTGAGTGAAAGCAGTTGCACGACCGTTGGACGGCGTGTTTGAGTGAGAGGACGAGATGAGGAAGAGTCGCCGCGAAACATGACTCAGCAGAAGGGGGAGCCTCTTCCTTTTCTTTAACCACGCCTCTGTTTCACCAAATTCATGGGACGTTTTCACGTTAATGCACTCATTAACTTCATCCAACACCTGATGAGTGAGAACTCTGACTCAGTGTTATCATTAAAGCAGTCACACAGAGGCAGGAAACACTTACCCCTGGAACGCCGACACTGACCTGCTGCCTACAAAATAGATCAACACGTGTAAAAAAATGCTACAAAAATAAACATTCATATATATGTACCTATGTGCATGTGTATTTATGTCCATATACATTTATATGCACATAAATATACAAGCACATATACATGTATATACATACATATACACACCTGTGTCGACATATATACGTATAAACATATATATGTCGACACAGGTCTGTATATACTTGTAGACACAAAAAAAATAAATACATAAACACACATCTATTTACAGATATGCACACACAGACCTACACAAAACATAAATATACTTACCTTAATACATACACACATTTAAATATATGTGTATGCATTTATAAACAAATTATATGTGAATGTAAATATATATTTACCTTTATGTTTATAACTATATATTCACATATATATAAACACACATTCAGGTCAATTATCAGCCTATAGTTCGCTCCTGCCCCCTACAGGTAAAAAATATTTATGACACGTGTGAAACCTTATTAAGCTGACTAAGATAAAGCCGAAAGATAAAGAGATAAAGAGTGAATGTTGTGTTGATTTAGACACTTTAGTCTTTACATTTATTTCAGACAACATCAATGACAGTAAGACATTTAACAACACCACTCTGTCCGACTCACCCGTTCACATTTGGATTTCTTACAGCTAAATATCAAGTATATAGACCACGACATCACTAACACACACGAGAGGTAAGAGACGGATGAATGCGTTTAACCC
>NC_024325.1:14205581-14213914 GCF_000523025.1 Cynoglossus semilaevis
CACCAGGACAAGTGTCCCTTTTTTTATAACTGCTGTGACTTGTACTTAAGTGCAAATGCAGTACCTTGGTACTTCAGCGACTTCAACCACACGACGTAGCGATGATTTCTAAGTGCTTGTCAGACTTCTGTGTGCTCTTTAAAGAAAAAAAAAAGTTCCAGGCCGTGGAATGTGTCAGGGACGTTGACGGCGAGTTCGCAGCGCTGAGGTGGAAACTCAGAACCTGGCTCTGTGGAAACCTACTCCTCCAGGGTTCTGAAGGCGTTCTGCATGTCCTCCAGCAGCTGAGCGTAGTCTCCTTTAATTTTAGCTTCGCCATCCTTCACGGGATCCTGTGGAACGACACAGAAAGATCATGTCCACGCTGCATCTACAGGGTGTGACGTCACATCCACCGAGGCCGGTGGTTTGGTTTAAACTGCGCAAAAATAAAATCTGATCTCAACAAGACATAAACTTAAAAATAAAATCTGATCTCAACAGGACAAAGAAACAAAACCTTGAACTTCATGGAGCTGATCTTGTACAGAATCTCTCCCAGGTGCTCCTTGATCATGGCCCACGTGATCTTGTTGTCGCTCTGCGCCGTGGTCTCCACCGCGTGTCTCGCCATATCGTAGAAGGCAATCATGTTGGACAGGATGCCCACGGTTTTGTAGAAGGGACAGAACCTGTGGAGCAGGGACAGGAGACTCAGGTCAGGTCCAGGAGGAGGTTGAAATGTCACCTCCTGTTTCCATCATCATGAGGTCACAACAAGACAGACACCGACATGGGCCTGGTAATATTTATTTATTTATCTGCTGACACAGCATCCTCCATACAATCCCCTGATTATTAAAATAGATTAATAAAATGAGCTGCAATGCTGCCATCTAGTGACTTTCACTTTAATATACAACTGTTTATCCCAAAAAACTATTTTTAGGGGACACATTGTTGGGTGAAATCCAGGAATTGTTATCGGGTTTTCATTATCGGACAAAAAAATAAACAATTCTTAGAGATAATACATTATTTTGCTAATATCAGACGCATAATCATTATCGCATATCATTAGCATAATTAGACATCCCTACTTATAACACAATATTTTACTAGTGCATCTTAAATTTCCTGGTTAAAATCTAGAGGGAAAAGAGTTTGCGTTGAGTTTTCACCTGTCGTACGACGTGTATCCGTTCTGCTGCAGGAAGTCGTCCTTAATCAGCTTAGCAACTTCTAGAGTAATCTTGTCGGTTTCAGCCAATGAAGCCTGTGAACAGAATTTCCCTCTTCAGAATTCTCAACATCTCGTTCTGTTGAAGTCAGTTTGTAATTTTTGTACTTTTCGCTCTCACCTTTCCTACGAGCTGCACGATTTCAGCCAGATCCTCCTCCTCCTGCAGGATCTCTTTGGCTTTGGTGCGCAGAGGAACAAACTCGGGGTAGTGTTTGTCGTAGTACTCGTCCAGCGGCCGCGTGTACTTGCTGTAGCTGATCAGCCAGTTGACTGAGGGGAAGTGTTTCCTCTGGGCCAACTTTTTGTCCAAACCCCAGAAAACCTGCACAAAAACTGACATCAGTCACTGACAAAAAAATATAAAACAGAAATTCACTCACTATTAAATAGTGACATCATTCACCTGAACGATTCCTAATGTGGCTGAGGTGACAGGATCTGAGAAGTCTCCACCAGGGGGCGACACACTAATGGAATTAACCATAACACAGGTAGTAAATTTGAGTAAAAAAATGAACCAACACCAGAAATATTTGATTTAAATTGGTGATAAAAAAGAATCAACACACTGATGGAGGACATTGAAACAAAAGGTATTGTGAAATGAAATATTGCAATATTTCAGTGTATCATTATTTTCTTACAGCCTTGTTACTAATAATTTCTGATTCTGTTGCTATTACAAAAAAAAAAATAACTCACGCTCCCACGATGCTGACGCTGCCTTCTCTTTCTGGATTTCCCAGACACTTGACTCGTCCTGCGCGCTCATAGAAGGAGGCGAGCCTGGCACCCAGGTAGGCAGGATAACCGCTGTCTTTAAAGGAAAAAGACATGTTTTTCCCCATTCACATCATCATTCACAGATTCTATCTGAAAAAAAAAAACAACTGAAAATAACGTCAGATTTACCAGCTGGCATTTCTGCCAATCTTCCAGAGATTTCCCTCAGAGCTTCAGCCCATCGAGAAGTTGAGTCTGCCATCATGCTCACGTTATAGCCCATGTCCCTGAAGTATTCTGACAGTGTGATCCCTGCACAGGTCAGAACATCAGGATACATGTCAATAGATGGATTCGAACCTGAGACCTTCTGGAGACAAGTCTGCTTCCTTAACCACCAGGCCACCACAGCTCCAAATAATAAAATAGTTTGGTTTTTTTTTTTTACACTTGAACATGTGTCACCTGTATAAATGGACGCCTCTCTGGCCGCCACAGGCATGTTGGAGGTGTTGGCCACCAGGGAGGTTCTCTTCATGATGCTCTCCACCTTACCATCCACCTCCATCGTCAGCTGTTGGGCAGAGGGAGGGTGAGGGTGCATCACTGCTGGTTTCAAAAGGTCGACACCGGTGAAAGGAAAAGGTACGAACCTCGGGGAAGTCACGCAGCACTTCCGACATTTCATTCCCACGCTCCCCACAGCCGACGTAGATGATGACGTCACTGTTGGAATATTTGGACAAGGACTGGGAGATCACCGTCTTTCCGCATCCGAAGGCTCCGGGAATAGCAGTGGTGCCGCCCTGGACACAGCTGCACCGCACAGAAGAGAAGAAGCACATTTTCAAAAAAAATAAATCGGTGGCTATTAAAAATATTGCGAGTTAGTTTGGAATTTCAGGTAAGATCGATTTAATTATCTTAACTCACGGGAAAAGTGCGTCCAGAACTCTCTGACCGGTGAGCAGTGGGTGATTGGCAGGAAGTTTCTCCGTCACCGGGCGGACTTGTCGTACAGGCCACACCTGAACCATGGTGAACTTCTCCTTCACTCCTTCAAAGTCGAGCTCCAGAACCACATCCTGGAATAAAACAAAAAAAGGGAACAGAAAAAGTGAAGAGGAGAAACATCTTATATTATTGTTGTTGTTGTTGTTGTTGTGACACAGATCAACACTCACAGAGAGGTCGTAGTGTCCCGGTGGAGCCAGATACGTCACCGTCCCTCGGCTACGAGGAGGAAGCATCAGTTTGTGTCTGATTAAAGAATTCTCAAAAACGATACCGTAGATATCGCCACCTGTGATGTGACTGCCAGCCTGAGGACAGAACCAGATAAAACATGAAGAAGGTCATAGATATTTATGTAAAAAATATTAAAGTTAAAAATAAAAAAAGTCTAACTCGAAGACTCTGTCCTGGTGAAAACTCCCACTTGATGTCTCGGTTTAAAGCTCCGATGTTCACTCCTCTGGGGATGTAAATACTTTGGGTCAGGTCATTGATGTCCTTTAGGGGGCGCTGGATACCGTCAAAAATGGAGCCCATGATCCCAGGTCCCAGCTCCACGGAGAGTGGTTTTCCTGTTCGGAGGACGGGGTCACCAACAGACACCCCGGCTGCAGCAGGACCATAAGGAAAATCAACAGGAAACTCTCGTGTTCATATCAGAGTGGCTCCAAAACACCACGGATTTAACTTTTCTTTTTCTGGTTAATTATCTTAATGATGTAAAAATATCACTGATTAAGAGCCAGGTAAAGGATACAAGTCTCCTCGTAGACCTGGATCGTGGCCATGTCTCCCTCCAGTCGAATGATCTCTCCCACCAGTTCGCTGTGTCCGACACGGACCAGCTCGTACATGGCTGCTCCGGCCATGGCAGTGGCCGTCACCACTGGTGACGACGAAACACAAAACAGAAAACAGAAAACAGAAAGGATGTTAAAAAACTGACAGGAAATATAAATCATACAAAATAACTAACATGGAAACTAAGTTAGTCAGTTATGTTGTGAGCTCAGAACTACCGCCATCTGTTGGTCAAACAATGATAACCACAAACATATATGGAGTCAAGTTTTAATAAACTGGTGTTAGTGGTGCAGACCTGGTCCAGAAACTCCATGAACGTATCCAAACTGACTCTCTCGCTCCTCATCCTGGATTCTTGGAAGTTTTGAGGTATCCATCCTGATCCCTTACAGAAACCCTGGAGGATTTAAAAATATAAAATATAACGTCACCTTAAAATGACTTTGTAAGACTAAAGAGCCACTTCACAGTCAGATAAATACAGATAGAAAACAACAGGACATGAAGGACAAGTGGACTCTGTGTTTGACTGTTGAACAGGAGCGGAAAAAAAGTTTGGGAAACAACTGGCCTAGAGACAACAGCAGTCAACTCAGCCTGTAAACAGACGTTTGGAGTTCTGCATTGGTCATTGTTGTCCATTAATATTTACTTCTAAACGGGACCTAAATGTATTTCGTGAAAAATCTGGACTGTCAGGAAAATTCGAGTGAGAAAAGGGACGATTTTATTCACAGTAAATTCAAGTTAGTTCCTCGAGCAGGAGGCACGTGACCTGTTTCTCTTGCAAACAGACGACATCGTATATTTGTCTAAAACAGATTCGTTTACGATAGTAAACACTGTTCAACTGTTAAAAACTAATTTAGACATGACACACATTCTCGGAAAAGACATACAGCACCAGTAATAAAGTGTGTTTTCATAGGTACAGTGACTGTGCTGAAATGAATGACCAGGTCGTGCAGCGCTGGGGCAGACCGCTGTAGCTAACTCCACTTCGGTAGCTCTAATGTGGTTACGACAGCAGATTACGATGATAAATACAGATAAATAATGTATTTCTGTTCCAGAAAAATGCCTTAAGACAGTGACTACAAACACGTAACACTGAAGGCAAAGCCGATTTGTGCGCGTCTGCAGTCAGGTGACTAGCGAGTTGATACTAGCCATAAGCATTACCCGCAGAATCACAAACATTAGCATCTTTGCTAACGTTCCCCACAGCTACGGCCTGTACGGAGCTAAAAGACGTACCCTTAACGTTTTAGCGCTATTGTCGTGATACAATAAAGTCCTACCTTTTCTTGTTAAAACCGTAGTTTCTGCCGTCACAGCCTGAGCTACGGGGGCAGGAGGAGGACACTTCACTGGGTTAATCACCTGCGGCCACTCTGCTGTCTCCGTCACGACGCCATTGTGGTTCAAAAATGATAAGACAGTATTGACGTCGCGGAGCCAACAAGGCGTCCGGAGCAGTGCAGTTTCCTGTTCCGCTTTCGCAATGCCGATAACAAAGTGTTTTACTGCTCTCTAGCGGAAATAAACGTAACATACACCGCTGAGAAGAGGTTTTTGGTACAATATGTCAATGTGTCTCGTACCTCAGTGCGGTTATATTCTGTATATATATGTTTTTATTTTTGTTGTTGTTGTTGTTGTTTTTAAAATTCCTGGTATTCTGCCACCCGGATTTAAATAAATCATTTTTTTGCTGAAAATGATTGATATGTTTAGGGACTGGTTGGATTACACGGAGCCCTTAAAGAGACAGTGTTACAAAACAATAATTTTCAGACTGTTTACCTGTCAATCAATAAACAGCAGCAATGTACTGACACAGCATTATTATTATTACTGTTATCACTTGTTCTGAACATGTTCCACGTTTGATTTTAAAATTGGACACAAGTTAAGACGACATTTAAAACAGTGTGAGGTCAAACATAATGTGAGGAATGTTTCATTACATTAGAGGATACAAAACTGCAACTGTTCAAATGACATTCACACAGAGAGGATTTTTGGACAAGAACATATGGAGGGTAGGTCCAAAAATTCAAAGACAGATAATTTCCAAAGGTTAAAGCTCAGGTATTTTCTCAATTTGATCAGTGTTTTCAACCCTCAGTGTTTTTCTGTTCAGTTATTACTATTAGAATGCCAACATGTGACCCCTGGATGAACGCCAGGGTCAGTCAGTCTGACCAGTCCTTTTCGTCCTGCTCTGAGTCGTCCTCGGAGTCGGTGAACTCCACAGCGACACGTCGGGACAGGATGGAGGCCACGTCGTTCCCCGCCGGCTCTCGTTTGTCCTGCTGCTCCTGTTGTTCCTGGACTTTCTTTAGCTTGATGCCTGATGACAACACGATCCAAACATGATCCAAACAAGTTCTAGGAAACGAGGACATGTTTCAAATCAATGACTTGGTCACATGACACCAACTCACCCACACGTATGGCGGCCAGAAGATCACTTCTGGCATCTCCCACAGGTTTAGTCTCAGCTCTGCTCCCACTGCTGTGACACGGAAGACATGACGGAGAAGCTGGGGGAGGAAGGAGAGGTGGAGGTGGTGGACCATGAGGGGGAGAAACCATGTGAGGTCCTGAAGGTGGGACAGGTGGAAGCGGGAAGCCCGGGCCGACGAGCAAGACTCCATCGTGTGGTGATGGTGGCAGAGGGAAAGCAAAAGCTGTCTGTGCTGATGGGATAGGAGGGCCTGGAGGCGGAGGTCCTGGAGGTGGAGGTGGGGGTAGAGGTAGGTGTGGAAGTGGAGGCAGGGGCATACAGCTTGTCGTACGTAAAACGGAAAGAAGAAAAAATATATTGGAAAGTCAGTATTCCATTTAACATTAACCACATAATTGTGCTACTGAAACAAACATACTTATGGCCTGCAGGTGGCAGTACCGAGCCCTTCTGTCTGTCTTCAGCCTGAGGATCTGGCAGGGCGTAGGTCACTCTCTTGTAGTTGACGTCAATGCTGTGGTATTCATGCTCCACAGGTGGTGATGAGTTCACGTTCCCAGGGATAAAATCAACAGACTTGGCAGAGCGACAAGCAGCGTGGGGGGGCGGGGGAGGGACGGGGTGGTTGAGGAGGTCCGGTCTGCGACAAACAATCGTGGTTCACGTGAATTTACATCACAAATCCAGGAGAAGTTTGAAGTATTAAAAAGTTATTGAAAAGAATATGCAAATCATCATCAGGCAGCATTAACCTGCTGTGCAGACAGAGGGCGCTCTCCGACGATGCTCCCCGGCTCAGAGTCTGAGGACGTGAGCGGTCTGAACGCAGCTCTCTGTCCACCGACATCATGTTCCACTCTTGCCTGCGGTTCCGGGCCTTCCTCACCCGCCTCCCCTCACGCTGCAGAGTGCTGCACTCCAGACACGGCTTCTGCTGCTCCTGGGGGAAAAAAAAACATCCAGGGATGGACCAATCAAATTCAACCCTGTGTCCCCATGTTGGAGTGAGACCCACAGTTTGAACAACACTGTCACCTTTTGCCGTCTTCTCAGTTTCCTCTTTTCCTCCGTGTCCTGGAGCATCCGTTCCCTCCACAGGTCAAAGAAGAACAACGGGTCGGAGTAGAATTTCATGGCGTCGACAGAATCCTCCCTGATACGACATATATATATAAATATATAACATATAATGACATATATGTCTGCACTGCTGCACATTGTGTTTTATTCTGTATTATTTTGCACTCATTATTCACCAATAACAGCCTGAGAATAAAATAAAAAAATTCCCTCCAAGCAGCTCAGTGGCTTCCTAACGTTTCCTACAGCGCCCCCTTTTTGTAGACAGAACTACTGTCAAACCTATTACCACAGTAAAAAAAATTAAATTACAAATCAGTGCATTTTCCCTGGTGTGGGACAAATAACAAAAACATTCAAATTTATGTGCCCCCACAGGGGACACGCCCCACATTTTGTGGCCTCACTCATAAAACACGCCCCACATTTTGTGGCCTCACTCCAGGTTTCAAAAACATGACCTTCAGTGTGAATGGTTGTTTGTATCTATCCGCCCTCCCTGACCTGATGGGTGCTGGGGTGACCCCTGCTGGTGGGTGTGGTACCTGTACACGGTGAGTGTGTTGAGGGGAGGCGGCCTGTCGCTGCTGTTGTACAGGTCAGCCACGGCGTCGGTCATGCTGCCGTTGGACAGGAGCTGCTGATCCTGGAGCGTGGAGCTCCTGAAGGCCTTCCTCAGGTTGATGACTCTGAGAGAGACTGAACCACAGCAGACGTTTGGAACAGAAACGCTGGAGCCCGGAGAGAAGACGCGCACGCTCTGACACTGACCTTCCTCCTCACCGGAGTCCAGCTGGGTGACTTTGACAGCCAGGCGGTCGATGCGGTCCTGGAGGGAGTTCGCACGCGCACAGAAGACGTTGGCTTCGTGGAAAAGTTCTCTGAAGACACTCTCAGCATGTTGACCTGCAAGACCACCGAAGAAGAAACGAGGAGAAGAAGAAGAAGAAGGAGACAAAAATATAAACACATTTAGACATCGTGGTCTCACTGAGACGGTGGTCTATCTGAGACAAG
>NC_024325.1:14214053-14214571 GCF_000523025.1 Cynoglossus semilaevis
GGGTGGTGTGTTGAGGGGAGGCGGCCTGTCGCTGCTGTTGTACAGGTCAGCCACGGCGTCGGTCATGCTGCCGTTGGACAGGAGCTGCTGATCCTGGAGCGTGGAGCTCCTGAAGGCCTTCCTCAGGTTGATGACTCTGAGAGAGACTGAACCACAGCAGACGTTTGGAACAGAAACGCTGGAGCCCGGAGAGAAGACGCGCACGCTCTGACACTGACCTTCCTCCTCACCGGAGTCCAGCTGGGTGACTTTGACAGCCAGGCGGTCGATGCGGTCCTGGAGGGAGTTCGCACGCGCACAGAAGACGTTGGCTTCGTGGAAAAGTTCTCTGAAGACACTCTCAGCATGTTGACCTGCAAGACCACCGAAGAAGAAACGAGGAGGAGAAGAAGAAGAAGGAGACAAAAATATAAACACATTTAGACATCGTGGTCTCACTGAGACGGTGGTCTATGTGAGACGGTGGTCTCAGTGAGACGGTGGTCTCAGTGAGAGGGTGGTCTATGGGGTACGGTGGT
>NC_024325.1:14216357-14221733 GCF_000523025.1 Cynoglossus semilaevis
GTGGTCTATCTGAGACGGTGGTCTATCTGAGACGGTGGTCTATCTGAGACGGTGGTCTATCTGAGACGGTGGTCTATCTGAGACAGTGGTCTATCTGAGACGGTGGTCTATCTGAGACAGTGGTCTATCTGAGACGGTGGTCTATCTGAGACGGTGGTCTATCTGAGACGGTGGTCTATCTGAGACGGTGGTCTATCTGAGACGGTGGTCTATCTGAGACGGTGGTCTATCTGAGACGGTGGTCTATCTGAGACGGTGGTCTATCTGAGACGGTGGTCTATCTGAGACGGTGGTCTATCTGAGACGGTGGTCTATCTGAGACGGTGGTCTATCTGAGACGGTGGTCTTACTGAGACTGCTGAGCTGCAGGATGATGGACGACAGACTCTTGTTGGCTACAAACTCCAGCTCATCGCTGCCTCCCTCAGGTACAGCGCTGCGGCACAGGTGACGAGGTTGAATGACTCTCTTCACCAGAGGCATGACCTCCACTAACATGTGGACAACAGCGCCAGCTGGAGGACACAGAGAGAGAGAGACGTCATGATTTGATTCTTATACAGTTAAACCACGTGTTTCCTCCACAACTGACACTGAGTTCTGATCTGTAGAGACGGGTCAGTGTTCTGTTCCAACTGGGCCATGGATTAAAAATCAATTCAAATGTTGCTACAGAACAGAAGTAAAAAAAAAAAAAAATATTGCTACAGAAGTTAAAAAAAATAAACAAATCTTACCACAGATTTCCAGTGGTTCCTGTGGATTTTGTCCTTCATTCTTTTACAGTGAAGCTGCTGTGGTTCTGTTGAGCTGCTGTGGTTCTGTTGAGCTGCTGTTGTCGTGGTCATGTGACACCATCCACACAAATCTCTCCGTCTGTGTCCAAATCACCGGCTGATCCTGGAGGGATTTGGTCGGCAGATTTATTTCCATCATCCAATCAAGAGTCATCCTGCTGACTGTTAGCATCCAATGCTGCGGCCCCCCCCCCCCCCCCCTCAGAGTGTTTGTCCTGTTTTGAGGATATACCTGTGACAGGAAACATCTGTGGACATAGAACAGAACAGAACAGAACATTAGTAGCAGCAGCATCTGGTATTTTTAAGTTAAAGTTAAAGACAAGTTTTCAGTGTATGTAGAATATTTGTTAGTACACAAATATATTTGACAAGTACACGGTGAATATTCAGGTGGAAATGTACAAAAATAAAAAAATAAAATGTGAAAACATTGAAGTAGAATTAAAGCAGTGAAGATCTGTGGTCTGTTAATACGACAACCTGGATTAATACACACACACACACACACACACACACACACACAATGGAAATTAGTGATAATGAACTGAGAGCACTTTTTTTCTACTTTCAGGTTTGAACTTGACCAGAATTTTTTTTTTTACAAATGAATTATTTTCAGGTCAATTTTGCTGCAGGTATTGTCAGATAATCCCTGACAAATTGACCCAGCAGTGACCCCTGCTGTTTGACCGTCACAGTGACACAGTGGGATTTTTCCCATCACTGCAACTCTGAAATTGAAACAGCTACAGGTGCATTCTGGGTAATTTCTGTTCATCTAACTTCTGAGGCTCTAAATACATGGAACCTGTGAGGTTTTTTATGAGGCCGATGATTGGTTATCAAGGTATGATTTACACTGAGGCTAAACCTCTGGTTCCCAAACCTTATCTTCTTTTTTCCTTTATTTCCTCCTCCTCTTCCTCCTCTTCCTCCTCAGTTCTACATCAGTTCCAGTTCTACGTTGGTCCTTTTGTCTCAGCCTCTGAGTCTGAGGTTTGTAAATAATCAGTTCCCTCGTGTGTGGACGGACAGATTGTTTACTACTGTATCGTCGCGCCTTCATTACCATAACCTTACAGCTCATATTGTCTTTACAAATCAACCATCGCCTAATTATTCAACTGTTTTCTTCTCACAATGAGGCCCTTTTTTTTTTCTTTCTTTTTTTTTTTTAAAACACACCAAACCTTAGATTTTCCCAGAGTGAGGTGCGACACGTCACACCGCAGTGTGAAAAAACAATCGGCCGCAGCTTAACGCCCCATCAAAAGCCCCACAGTTCCTGAGCGGTGCACATAGCCATGGAAAGATCATTAAATCACTGTTTTACCACTTGACTTAATCCCCCGCAACAAAAGGGGAAGATACAAAACGCAGGGAGGGGGGAGAGAGAGAGAGAGAGAGAGAAAAAAACAAACCGGTGGGTGAGATTAAGGAGAAACTTGATGGATCCAAACTGACGGCTCTGTTTCCAGCGTTGCCAGGGGGAGCAAAGAACCTTGATTTCATCTCTCCCAGAGGAGGAGAGGCGGTTGGTCGATGGTTTCCCTCTTACCCCTGCAGTGGGCAGCCCCGGCTGTACTATCTGCCACAGTGGCCATCTGCCGGATTACCCAGCAGGACGGAGTTTTATAGAGAGCATCCCATTCATATCTGCCTGCAGAGGTTTACATTAAGGTTGAACTCGGGTGCACTTACAAAGACAGATGAATGAAGCCCCGTCGGTGCGACAGCGCCCCCTCCCTCCCTCTCTCCCTCCTCGATCTTCTCACTGATAGCACTGTGATGAAAGGAGCTGCGGCCTTAAGAGGATCTCATGCCACTGTCTGCTGCTGATTGGCCGACAATAACGTGGTGCCCAGCGTGAAGGAACACGTTTGTGCCAAGTCCCGATTGTTTGCATCGACGCAGCAACTTCTCTGTGTGTGTCTCTCTGTGTGTGTGTGTGTGTGTGTGTGTTACCATACAGGTGAACTCATTCCTGGGAAAGTGTTTTCTTCTTTCCCAGCCTCGTCGCGGCGATGGCGTCCCCCTTTTTTCCTCGGTCTAACGGGATTAGTCGTGCCAGTGCTACCCCGGCTGTCACGGTTCTGTCTACTTCCCATCTCTCTACTGGGCCTCTAATGTGATTAACCCGTTCCCTGTGGTCCAAATGGTTCTGGTCCGTGGGTAGAGTCGGGGCGCGGGGTGTGTTCAGTGGTGGGGGGCACGTCGGTGGCATGTTCCCTCCCCACATCCAACCACCGTTGGCACCTCTGTCAGCCAGGAAGGAGCGACACAGAGGTCAGTTAGGGGTCACGGAGGTGAGGGGGTGAGTCGTTATTAAAAACATGATTCTTTCATTTCAACCGTGTGGAGATATGAACCCCTGAATCCACGACCCTGAATCCCACTGAACCACAGCTGCCGTCACGAAACCGCACTGAATATTTACTACTCGCTTAAGCAGACGACGATAATAATCGCCGACGCACATCATCTTGTCAAACGTCAGCGTGGAGCGGCTTCGCCTGTTTAACCCACGTCACGCTCATTGTCCTCCTCCGGGGGCATCTGCTGCACACGGACGACCACATGGCCTTTGCCACCGTGCACAGGCAGGAGCCCCAGGACCACGGGTTTGGCCGGAAGCACGGAGGACGCAGAGCGCAGGTGTGTTCAACCTCTGGCCCTGGGACTGATCATGAATCTTAAATTCAGTGTTAAAAACACAACGTAAATACATTTGTATGAATCGTTTAAAGTCTGAAATGTTTTCGATCTTTCTGGAAAACCTTTCTGTTAAATATATTATCAGCTAACGTTTAGCTTTTTTTCTCACACTCATTTACATCTATTTAGTTCAAAACTTAGCAAAGAAAAATAAAATACAACAAAGAAAACCTCTCTAAAAGGTGAGCTCAAAGTTAGCCAAAATGGCTAAAAGATGAGCGTAAGGACAAATACATATATATTTCTATATATGTATGTCTATATATGTATATGTATGATACATGTTGACTGACTAGTGAGGTCATATATGACCAGATTCTTCCTGTCATTGAAAAGAATATGTTTTTAAATATATGTTGTCAGCTTCGTTGTTGTCCTGGTTAGCATCTTAGCACAAGAAGCTAAAATCAATTCAGTCACAAATGTCATGTGTCAAATCAAAGTCAAATGTTTGCTGAAAGAAACTGAAGGAAAATCAAAAACTGATTTAAAAAAAGTGTATAAAAGTATAAATTAAAAAGAAATAAAAAACAAAAAAAATAAAAGTATAAATTAAAAAGAAAGAACATAAAAATCCAAATGTCCTGATTGGAGTTTGAATCCTGAGATTATTTCTTTTCAGTTTCAGTTGGTTTTTAAATCTTACACCAGAACAAACAACAACAGTCCTCCACGCTCGCTGCGTGTTTGTCAGTTGCGTCACGTGAGCGCACAGCCTCTGTCAGCCGACGGCGTGGAGAATTAAGAGTCTTAATTAAGATTTTCATTGTGCCGTTCATGTGCAAGACAACGGGCCTGTGAATGGGGCAGGAATGTGGCGGCGGCGGCGGCGGCTCCATCAGCAGCTGGCCGCTCCCAAAGAACGTCCAGGTCCAGACCAGGAGAGGAGGAACCGGACCAGGACGTTCCACCATGGAAAACTAAATCACCAACAAACCTCAGGTTGTCATTTCATCACTGGGTTTGAACTCAATTTATACTTTTTTTTGTTGTTGTTTTAAATCCACAGACATGAGCAGCGGAGCGGCGAGTAAACAATCCATCATTGTAAGTGAAAGACAATGCGGTGTGTGTGTGTGTGTGTGGAGGTGGGGGGAGGGGGGGAGGTGCTGCCCCTTGTGTGGAGATTTGGTAAGTTTCCAATCCTGATATCCAGCCCTGCACCATGTAATGGAAGGCGACACTTATTGTATCAGCAGAGGCTAATGAGTGTCTAAAAGCCTGTGTGACTGTGTGCGCCCGGGAATCTCATCGTGTGTGTGGGGTGGCAGCCAGAAGAAAAGGCACAATATCTGACGAGGCCACGAGGAGCAGGAGCCGCGGCCCGGGGGTAAGAAAAGGGAGAAAGTGTCCGTCAGTGTCGCCCGACGTCGGGGGCACGTGAGGCCTGGGGGAGGTTGGTCTCAGATAGAGATATAAAGAGGAGAAAATGAGTGCACGTACAAAACAAAGTGACCCTGATCAGGTGACCCGGGGCTGCAGTTTCCCAAGAGCTGCCAAAACTCAACAGTTCTTCACACGAACGCATCGCCAAAAACTGCAGTACTACTGCGTGTGTGATACACAAACACTGCCTGCACTACAAGTATATAATAAATACCTTTAAAAGTGCAGTACAAATGGAGTAGAACAGAGTATATATAAAAACACACAGAGTCAGTGCTGATGGTAGTGGAAAAAATATGAGATATAAAAAAATATTCTTTAAAAAGAGGAAAAATAACTGTAACAAAAAATAGTTATAAATAAAAATAATTCACTTCCTGAAGCAAAATTCAGGTTTTTTTCTCTGAAGCTAAAATCTAAAAAAAACACATTTAACATGTAAAACGAACATAAATATAACATATATATATATATA
>NC_024325.1:14223869-14225880 GCF_000523025.1 Cynoglossus semilaevis
ATATAAATATATATATATTTATATATGTCTATATACATATATAAATATATATATATATAGAGAGAGAGAGAAAGGTAGAGAGAGGTTTTATTTACCCCATTAATAAGTCATTATTAACGTTAATTAAAGTAATGACTCAGTAATTACTGTTTCTCCGTCTGTCCTGACTGGACTGGTCCAGACCGGGTCACCGTGGAACGTGGTCTAGCCCGGATTTACTCTCCCAGCTTTTATTTTAAACAACAAAGTGTGTGTGTATACTACACA
Organism: Cynoglossus semilaevis; assembly: GCF_000523025.1. NCBI lineage: Eukaryota > Metazoa > Chordata > Actinopteri > Pleuronectiformes > Cynoglossidae > Cynoglossus > Cynoglossus semilaevis. The sequence goes on from NC_024325.1 coordinate 14,224,137, forward strand.
CACACACACACACACTAAACACATTATTTGTACCAACGCCGGCTCAGTTGACACGCTGATGTGCCTGTTCAGCAAGGCAGTTATTTATCCCTCAACACCTCTTTGTTCAAACAGAACATTAATGCTCATCATTTTAGATTCCCCCGAGTGAAACTCTGCACCGAGAGACAGACGAGAGGCAGAGAATTCAAAGACATTCTTCAGGTTGACGGAAAAATAATTTAGTACAACAACTGTATAAAACCAAAGTGAATTGTAGGAACAATCAGACAGGACTGTGCTCCGTGCCTATAGGCTTCCTAGCATGTGTATATATGTGTGTGTTGGGGGGGGATTTCCCACTCATGTGTCTTCCTGCACCCATGTAACTGAGTTAAGTGTTTCCAAACCGCCCACCACCGGGCTTCATTTGTATAATCTGATACAGGAAGGAATAATGAAATCTACCTCAGGAAAGGAAAGTAGGAAATCAGATCCGTCCTCCTCAGACGTCGGAATTAAAGCAAGATGATGATGATGTGAATGCTTCGGCACAGGTGCGTGACACGCTCTTATCTGGTGGAGGTTCGTGACATCTGTAAAACTGCACTTCTTTATTTCTCATGTTAATGTTCTATCAAGAAGGTCAAAGGGGGATTTCATGGAAATTCCATTAAATCCCGGTTTTGCAGTAGCAGCTTTCCTCACGGAGTAGAAAATGAGCTTTGAACTAGATACTACACAGTTGTTTCTTCGGATTAAATGTGTTTTCTTTTTTTTTTTTTGTCTTGTTTACATTTTTTGCCACTTTAAACCATCTGTTCGGACTGATTTCACCAACTTAATTTTTTTTCCTTATCAAATTATCTTAACTTCTTGCTATTCCTAGCCTGACCTTTAACCTTTAGCCATTGTAGCCCACCACCACTTCTGAGAAGTGGTAAGTATTGTCATTGTGACACAGCACACCCACTGCACACAATGAAGCGTGACCTCTGCCCTTAACCCAAAGGACTGCATTTATCGGTATTGGCGGATATCGGAAATTAAGTGTTTGGACAATCTCAGCAATCTGTGTGAGATATTAGCGTTTTTATTGAAGCCGGTATGAGCTGCAGTATCTCATTCAACGTGTGTTTTATTTGTGTAAGAGCAGATTACTACTGCTTTAGTAGCACGTCGAAGTAATAATTCAATCAGAAGTGTTTGCTTCCGTGAGAGGAGCAGCGCAGACGTGTCGCTCGTCTACCTGCTGTCTTCTCTTTTCGCTGCTCTGTCACTGATATGGAGCCTCAATGATTTATTGAACCTTTACATTTAAGAACAACTCTGGGAAAATCTTTCTCTCTCAGCCATAATCATTTACTTTGTCAACAAAAAAAACAAGTTGTAGTTGCTTTGTCCTGACAGAACAGAAGTTCGACGGCGTGCACACGTGTTTGAAAACACATTTGAATTCTTTAGGACGGCGGTGCAGCAGGTGGACGATTGTGCACGCTTGACCGATCCGCTGTGGGAAAAGATGCCCCCAGAGGCAGGAGCATTCATGGCAGGAAGGCCCGGCGTTCCTGGTTCCCCTCATTAGTGTTGGATCCTGCTTCCTGGTGGCATCCAACCAACAAAACCGTCAGGCCGGGCCACAAAACCTTCTGTATCCTCTCCTCGTGTTTATTTTTCCACCAGTGAATGGGTGTGAGGTGTGAGGCCGTGTGACACTGTGAGGTCAAGGCACCGCGCTGCTGTAAACACCAACAGCAGCGGCGGG
>NC_024325.1:14225996-14232293 GCF_000523025.1 Cynoglossus semilaevis
AAAGAGATACTTTAACAATCACTGATGCTCTCCGCTGCTGCTCCCTCTACAGGCGTTTAGAGAAACTGATGAATAAACTGACGGTATGAAAACAGATGACGTCATGAGGTGAAGTTAACGACCGAGGCCTGAGAATGATCCAAACAGAATGACGTCACATTTATAAGATTTAAACCTCATTTTTCTATATATGTATAACAAATATATTAATCATATTTTAGTTTAAATGTTATAGTTTAATGTTATATGTAGGATGTTATTTTGTGGGTGACGTCGTCCTATGAAAATTTAGATTTTAAATTTTTAAAATGTGTGATCAAATGTAGATAACCAAAAAAAAACAAAAAACATTTTAACTCAGTTTTATCATTTTGAAGTCATTTTTTAATCAGGTTTTTTTTTACTCTAATCTCAGGATCATTAGAATAACGATTCAAAATATGAATTTTATACTTGTTTTAAATTTAAATTATTCATTTTGTTTTATATTTTATTTATTTATCAGATTAATTTGGAATTTGATGAAATGTGGAATTTGAGAGAATTCAATTAAAATAAAAAAATATTTTTTTTTCAACTCAATGTCAAATATCTATTTAATTTTTGTGAGAAAGTTTCATTTGTTAAAAGTCATAAAAATAGTCAAAAATTAAACAACTATAAATAAAAATAGTTGTCAAGAATTTTCCTCATGAATATTAGAAAAAGCCACAAATTTGGATTGGTCAAATATTGGAGAGAAATTCAGCCCTAAACTCGACAGTAACAAACGTTTCACCAGAAGAAACCGAAATTATTAAAAATAAAATAAACATGTTTCCTCAGCAGCAGTCAGTCTCCTGTTGTACATCATCATCATCATCATCATCATCATCATCATCATCATCATCATCATCACATCAGCTGTGTTTTAACGGAACACTTACACTGACTGCAGTTGCACCATTTACCCGGTGGGTGTCACTGTATAGATAATTATCCACAGGTTGTACAACAGCCTGATGATGATGATGATGATGATGATGATGATGATGATGATGATGATGATGATGATGATGATGATGTCTCTCCATCAGGTTAAGTTTCTGCCCCAGTGAAATTTGCCCCCTGGGGTAATTTGGTCATTTCATTCTTCATCATCTTCATCATCATCTTCATCATCATCCAAATCCTTTTAAATCTTTTTTATTGTGATTTTTTTAACTGACCAACTTTTACACGTATATATTTTCTTTTTGTTTCTGACATTTATTTTTTATTTTTCCCAGGCTAACCTTCAGTTTAGCTTCGTGCTAATTTGAACCTTTTCTTCTATCTTTTCGATCTTCTTACAGCCAGACAAACTGTTCAATTATCTAAAAGGCTAACACTGACACGCCTAAAATTGTAAAATATACGTTGCTAACATTTAGAGATTTACTGACTTTTTTTGTGGTTAAATCGTGGATATAAAAAAGCTTTGTTTTACTAGCGTTTAGCTAAACGTGGTAAAGGCTAAATTAGCTCCTAAATTAGCTCCTGCTATAAAAAAGCTTTATTTTACTGACGTTTAGCTAAATGTGGTAAAGGCTAAATTAGCTCCTGGTTGTCGTCGACATGTTGTGTGTCTGTTGTGTCTTATTGTCGTATAAACTGTTTGAAAACATCGAGGCCTCGGTTGATGCTCCTTTGACCTCTGACCAGCTGACTGGTGACCCCCCCGACCCCTCCCCCTTCCCAAAAAAATGCCACAGTCCTAACCTTCTCCTAACTTGACTGTGGTTGATTTTTTTATGTTTACCAAACAACATCATCCTGGTTCCTGGTGTGTGTGTTTTTTCTTTTTTTTTTTCGTTCCGTGCTGATATTGTTTCTAGCGACGGCGTCACCTCCGCAGCCTGGAGCTGTTTTTAATCCAAATAAAATCAAGGCTAATGCTTCATTATCAGGTATTTTTACATAATGATCCTCGTGCTGCTGCTGTCAAAAATTTTTATTAGAGCAATTATGGCCCACTCAGTGGCCGGGGTCGCAGGGGTCTAATTGCCCTGCGTCGGGCTGGTAAATAGTCGGAGGTGCCTCTGAGCAGGTGGCCCCGGAGGTAAGAGGGAGACATGGGGCACGCCGAGGCGGGCAATTACTGGATGAATTTCACTTTAATAAATGTTGAGCTACATTTGGAAATTCAGATGACGGAGCTTTCTGCCTAATGGGTGCCGCGCTGAGGCCACTTGAGCAAGAAAATGATCTGAAAGAGGGTTTAATTAACACGGGCTCCATGATCCGCGGAGCACATGACAGCGCGTTAAAGTGAGGGGGAGGGCGGCGCGGCGCGGTGCGGTGCGGCGCAGGGATAATATGAAAATGACAGGGGAGGAGTGGGGGGGGGGAGGAGGAGGGCTGAGGTGCCAACTTTTATTTCACTCCTGCTTTTGTGAATGCCTGAGGATGGAGTCGGGAAAACATCATGGTCCAAACCTAAGGGGGTCGGGGAGGTCACGGGGGTCGTAACTTGTACCTGAAAAGGTAACAGTTAGCTATTAGCTCTAATAAGCTATATATTTAGTTACATGAGTTTGACAAAAAAAAAATAGTTTTTTGAGCAAAATAAAGCACTTTTTCAAGTCGAAGAAAGAACTTCTAGGCCTTGACAGACACTGCTAACGTACCACAGTTGGTCCGGGGACCATATTTTAGACAAACATGTTCAAACGTGTTCATCAAGGTTGGACTGCTTGGTGCTTACTAAAGTGGAGTCTACTGTTGACCATGTTCTCATTATAGACCATCTACAGCTCCATGCTGCCTCAGCTCGTCCCCCCCCTCCACTGACCCCCCCCAAGCCAGGCTTTAACGTGAAGTACCCTCAGCTATTTATACATATCTGCTGGTTATTCAGATCAGACTGAAACCTGCAGGAATGTGTTCACGACGACACACACACACACACACACACACACACACACACACACACAGAGTCCACTGCTGCATCTGCATCCTGTGTGTGTGTGTGTGTGTGTGTGGAGTCACTGAGGTTTGGCCTCTGACCCCTGTCACTTTGCTGCTGCAGCAGAGAGAGAGAGAGAGAGAAAGAGAGAGAGAGAGAGAGAGAGAGAGAGAGAGAGAGATTCACCTGATATGCCTGGTGCAGGACGAGAGGTTTTTTGTTTTTGTTTAAACAGTGTGTGTGTATGTATATATACAGTATACACACACACACACACGTATATATATATATATATATATATACATATATATATATATACGTGTGTGTGTGTGGTTTTGTGCGTGCGAGGTCCTCGTGGTTTTACCCGCCGCAGTCTCCCCTCCACTCTGCGCCGCAGCTAAAAGCCCCGAAACAGAACAGTAATTGGCCAATTAGGGCCCTCGCTCCGTGGGCCGCCGAGCACTATGCGCCTCCACATGCTCACAGAGTCAGATAATTGAGCTGAAAGCAAATGAACGGACGGCAGACAAACAAGCTACTAGAAAATAATTACTTGGAGTGTTTCTTTTCAGTGGCTGTACAGCGAATTTCATTATTGTCAATAGGCTCTAAAGCTGCTCCAAACGCTGGTGTTTGTCATTTTCATAGAGACTTGATAATGACATTAATTTGTCTTAATGGCTTCGCCGCTATTGTTAAAAATAGTCAAATGAGCAGAAATTGTCCGAGCCGGCCGGGCAGAGAGGACTCCAGCACACTCCCGCCGGCCGTGAGGAGATAATTTGGTGCTCGTCAGATTTCCAATCGCTGGTTCTGTGGAACATGAGTAATGTTAATACCATTAATGTCCATTTCCCTCCAAATTCATCACTGCCCTTTTCCCTTTTATGTTTTTAATGCCTCACGTGGTTTTTTTCAAGAGGTTATACCACACGCACACACGCACACACACACATACAGGAGCAGGTGGGTTCAAACCCTGGCCGTGGGGCCCAATAGTGGTACCTTCACGTGTAAATCCAAATATAATAGAGTTTCAGTTTTCGGATTCTCAGTCGACTTTGATCGATTTTTGACAAAATATTTTCGTTCCATCAGATTATTATTAATAATAATAATAATAATAATAATAAGCTTTTGGCTAATCTTGTGCTAACGTCCTTCTGGCTAATGTTTTGCTATTTGTATCTTTTGCATAAAGTCAAAATGACTAACTCTTTATGCTACATTTTAGCTAACACTCAAAGCAAATCTTTAGCTAACATTTGCCTTTATATATATAGTAATCATTGAGGTAATATTTAGCAATGATTTCTAGCCTGACAGCTAACCTTTAATTAAAAGAGTTGAATCATAAACAACTGCATTTATTTATTTTTTTCTATTAAAGAATATACTTATACTAAAACTGGTCATATTTATTTTTGTTATAATGAAACTTTTAGTAAAAAAATAAAAATAAAAATAAAAATAAAAATAAAAATAAAAATAAAAATAAAAATAAAAATAAAAATAAAAATATTTTTTATATTTTTAAAGTTATTTAAAAAATTAGATTACAACAAACAAAAATAATAACAAAAACAATTACATTTTCCAGGTGGGTCCTGCTTCAAACATGTGAATCAATTGTTCTAATTGTTCCCCAGTAAAAAAATAACAAACCACACACCCACGTATATATCTACAGTCTCTATGTCCAGTGTTCGCTGCTGCAGTCAGAGATCTGCTGCTCTGACGTTCTGACTCATCTTCTCATCTCTCTTTATGTAACACTCTGTGAATAATTCTTTTTAAATATAGATTTGAGACGTCTGAAGAGGCTCCGACACCGACACTGAAACTGAGAGAAAAAACGGCCGAGGTGACGAGAAGAGAACCACACAAAACAAACAAACCCACGGTGAGATACAGTCGCACCGGCCGCGACGCACGACTGTTCATGTACGGTTGTGACGACGAAACCGGAGAGGATTTGAATCAGTGTTGGCTTTTAGAAAACCAAGTCCACGGGTGAAAAATGAGGGCAGTAAAAACAGACGCCAAATGAGTTCAAAACATGAGATAAAAAAAGTAAAAATTACCACCAAAATCCTGCACTCAGTAAAAACATGACGAAGAAGAAGAAGAAGAAGAGGAAGAAAAATAAATTAAAAATTGAAGTAGAAACAATTGATGAAACAGAAGGAGAAAAGAAAGATAAAAATTGAAGTAGAAACAAGTGATGAAACAGAAGGAGAAAAGAAAGAAGATTAAAAATTGAAGTGGAAACAATTGATGAAACAAGGAGAAAAGAAAGATGGAGACAATGAGGATAAAGAAAAAATAAAATTTTTTTTTCTTTCCTCTCATCTTTCTGCTCAGGCCTCATATATTTTAATATATGTTTTTATATGTGTTTTCAGATCGAACCGTTTACTGCTGTGGAGGAAGATAAAACGACAAAGTGCCAGTGTCACTGGAACTGTTTGAATGTAGGTGTTTAAATACCAAAACTTTCCTAGACTTAGTTCAGATGAGCTTCAGTTGAAAAAAAAAAAACAAACAAAAAACAAAAAACAATCCAATGGAGGAAATTGTGGATTTAAAAACATTTTTAAACTTGATTGTTTATGGAGTGAAGATAATTTAATTTTGTTGAGTTTTTAACATAAGAAAACGACTGAATGTGAAACTGATGTCATGGATTATTTCAAATTACTAAAAAGAAACTGAGGACGGGGATTTATTTATTTTTGTTTTTACAATTTAAAATCGACGCCCCCTGGTGTTAAAGAAGTTTTTGAAGGTTTTGGATAATAGAGTTTTTGTTTTGTTTTCGACTCCGACCGTAACCGGATCAGATCAAATGAGAACGTCAGTAGAACGTCAGTAGAACGTCAGTAGAACGTCAGTAGAACGTCAGTAGAAGAATGCCTTCCTGCGACTGAAGCGGTTGACGCTGCAACACTTCATCACTCCGCTGCACGAGACCCAATAAAATCCCACCAAACCAGCATTTAAATTAAATTTAAAGGATATTCCCAGTGTCTCATTTGCCTAATTCATTGACGCTGCGTCTCCACCTGCCTCGGCCTCCGTGCCAGCCACTGAATTTGTGTGACGGAGCGGCTGAATGGTGATGGGTGACACGCTCCCGGTGAAAAATAACAGCGGCCCTCAGATGCACACAACAGCTGATTAAGAATCGCTGACTTTTATTGGTGCCGGAGAAAAGGATGTGATGAAAGAGTCAAAGGCTGAGGCAGAGAAAGAGGGAGTCAGAGGGAGGGGCGGGGGAGTGCAAAACAAGGCCCCATCCATCACAGGAGTTGAGAAGACACATTCCAGTGCCCTTAGCAGGAGGATACATTCACTCAAAGTCACAATGG
>NC_024325.1:14232335-14234708 GCF_000523025.1 Cynoglossus semilaevis
GAGGAAGACGATACAGGAGAGGGAGGGAGGGGGGGGGGGGGGGGGGGGGGGGGGGGGGTCTGGGAGAAGCTGGGAGGGGCACCCATCAATACACAGCCTCACCCATGGGCTATGTGTGTGTGTGTGTGTGTGTGTGTGTGTGTGTGTGCACAAACTGAATGGCCATCCAGTCTGATTCACAGCCATGACAAACGTACACTCACGGAGTTGATGCACAAAACAACACAAACACAGAGGAAACAAAACCACTGCATGGATGCTAATAGTTGAAATTTCTGACTCCCCTCTCTCTCCCTTCTCTCCCTCTCTCTCTCTCCCTCTCTCTCGCTCTCTCTGTCCATCTCTATCTCTGTGATTAAGCAGAGATGGAAAAACCGGAGCCGGGCTTTCTGGGATATCTGTGTCTGGGCCGAGTCGGCGGGGATTTTCGGGTGGAGGGAGCAGGTGATGGCTTTCTGGAGAGCACTCATTTACACTCCTCCCTTTCTGTGGCTGAGCAGCGTGAAGAGGTGGGAGAGCCGAGGGGCCACCTCCCCCCCCCCCCGTGAGCTGCACCTGCCACAGGGGTGAGGGGATCAATTGTGAACTCTGACCTCCTACCTTCCACAATGGCCAATTACAGCCCAGCACCATATCACATCATACGTGAAGGTAGCAGCTGTGAGAACCTGACGCACGTCAGCGTCAGAGCGCATGTCTAATCTGAGAGCCTGCAGATTAGGGACGGATTATAATCCCAGAAACTGTCATTCAGACAGAGTTTAATGTCGTTTTGTTTTTTTCCTTCAACAACAACAACAACAACAACAACAACAACGACATTTTGGGATTTTTTTTTTTCATGACCAGTGATTTCTCTACAGCGCTGAGCGCCTGGTGATCAGTGGAGCCGTCAACCTCCAATAACATCGTTAAGTTCATCTTGTTTGTACTCACCCTGAGCTGATCCTGACCCTCCCTCCACACCTGGATCCTCCTCACGGGGGTCTCCATCGACCAGGTCTGGAGCCACAGGTGGACACTTCGCTCAGACACTGGGAAAAAAAATTAAAAACATGAATAAATAAAAAAATAAAAATTTAAAAAAATTAAAAAAAAAAATTAAAAATACATAAATAAATACATGAATAAAATAAAATAAAATAAAATAAAAAACTTTCATTTCAAAACTTTGCTTAACTTAAATTAATTTCATTAAAAGCTTTAATTCAAACAAACCTGCTGTTCTGTATAAACAACATAAAGTCAATAATAAAAACTTTACTTTTAAACTTTACTTAAATTGATTTCATTAAAAGCTTTAATTCAAACAAACCTGCTGTTCTGTATAAACAACATAAGGTCAATAAAATTACAAAAAAGGAAAAAATAAAATAAAATAAAATGACTTTTTCCCAAATTTGAAATGTGTTTGACCCACGGAACCCCTTTGGAGACGCGCCCCTCACTTTTGTTTTCTGATATTGTTGGTTTATAGTAAAATTCCTGCCAACTCTATCTACCACTACCTGGTCAGAGTCAAAGTCAGGTTTCTGAATAAATGTAAATGAGTGAAGAGGCCTCACAGGAACAGCAGTGTGTGTATGAGTGTGTGTGTGTGTGTGTGTGTGTGTCCACATGTACTCAGCGCAGATGGACTCTGACAGCACACACACTCAGCTCCTGATAACCTGTTGCTTTCACTTCCCATCACAACAAATCAAACTCCGTGTGTTTCCTGATTCGACAGCTTCTCTCCGTCCTTCACTTCACTTTGGGTTTTTTTTGTTTTTTTGTTTTTTGTTTTCTCTCCGTCCTGTGTAAAAAGGAGGCCCCTCACTTTTTCGGGGTGTCATGTGCGCCGACAGCCTGTCATAGCATTTTGTTGGCAGCTCATTTTGCAAGTGAACCGGCCACAAATGGGTATTATTCCGAGGGCCGCGATCCATTGGCTGTTTTGTCAGGACTTAGAGTGGTGTGAAAGTCCGTGTCAGCGAAGCCCCCGGCCCGGTCCACCTCAAAGCCCCCGTGTGAGTTTCTATGGTAATGGGCAAATAGTAACTACCTCCCAGCAGCGTCCCGCCGCGTGTCGCCTCCTCAATGGAGCGCATCTGCAGAAAAGTGAGATGGGCAGTGACCCGTCAGCGCCCCCACCCTCACATGCATGGACATACGTAGACTCACCATTGGTTTAAAAAAACTCTCTTTCACGCCGCTGACGTCATAACTCAGTCCGGGCCCAGACATAGATTCCCTCTTTCTTCAAAGGCGGAGAGTGTGATGGAGTAAAAAGCCGTCGCAGAGGTCATTAGGATGAGGAGGGGGGGTAGAGGGGGGGGGGGCAGACAAAAGCTGCCTCCAAACCACAAAGGGGGCAATAGAAAATTGGGAAGA
>NC_024325.1:14234873-14236126 GCF_000523025.1 Cynoglossus semilaevis
GTGTGGGGTGGGGGGGGGGGGTTGAGGGGGGGGCAGACAAAAGCTGACTCCAAATCACAAAGAGTGCAATAGAAAATTGAGAAGAAAAAGGGGGGATATTGGGTTATGAAAATCATACCAGGGGTCGACTCAAAACCCAAAGTTCTCGTTCGTGACCCAGAAAGTGTCGCTGTCTCCGAGGAAACGCCGCAGAGATAGAACGATTCTTGACTTGTCTTCAAGGACGAGGACAGAGGAGTGACTTTCAGCAGGGGGCGCTCTCGCAGCCACATGCGCTGTGTCTTCATCCTGACAAAACCAAAAACAAAACAAAACTGAAGAAGGATCAGACGTCAACAGAGGTTAATGTGAAATGAATTGTGGGAAAATGAGCCAAAAACACAAAGTTGGTCCTCGGTGACCTTTGGTTTTGGATTTTGACTCATTTTGTCTTATTTTAACACTACACATAAGAAGCACAGAGTCAGCGCCCCCTGTTGGAAATCATTTACATTTGATTTCCAGAGTGGGGAGTGAAAATATGCACCAACATTTCTTGACCCTTTGACCAGAGGTCAAGTCCAGAGAGACAGACCAGCAGCCTCATCAAAAATCAACTATTTTCTCTGGACTAGTGATCATCAACCTGCGGCTCACGGGCCAAATCCAGCCCACTGAACCATCCAATCTGGCCCACAACTGGATTCCGCAATAAATTATTTTGAGCGTATAGAGTGTCTCACCCCCAGGGTGTCTGTCCAGAAAAAATGTTTTTGGTGACATTGATCAGTGGTTCTCAAAGTGCGGGGCGGGTACCCAGATGACCCACAAACCCAGATAATGGACAATAAAACCTAGAAAAAAATCTGCCCTGTCAGAGGCCTGAGAATCAAACAGATAATAAAGTCTACGGAGTGACCTGAAGGGGGCAGTGCTCAGATGATACCTACACATTTTAGAGACTTTTTTGTCAGAAAGAAGAGGAGATTTTGGAGTTCTCTAAAATAAATACATGAGTTATTTTTTTAATTTTAACTGAAAACCTGACATTTTTTGTTTGGTGTAGAAATAAACCCGTGGTGTGCGGCCCTTCGACAGCCTCCTGCAGTCAGCAGCCAGTTGTGGCTCATTCAGAATGAAACGGGTCAACGTTTGTGTCAGAAACTTCCTTTAAAAAAAACAAACAAACTTTCTCTGTTTTCCCTGTGAGTGAAAACAGAATAATGACCTGAGCTGTGAACTGAAATAAAAAAAAAGAAAAAAAAAAAAAAACC
>NC_024325.1:14236492-14237563 GCF_000523025.1 Cynoglossus semilaevis
TGCTGCTCTAACTCCCTGACCTCCCTCCTCCCTAACCTCTCACCCCCCTCGGTGGTTTCCCATGCTCCTCCAATTGACTCAATTAAGCGAACAGACAAATGCCGTATGCTGAAAGATGTTTTTTTTTTTTTTTGTTCTCGACTCTGCGTCGAACAATGGTGCAGCTGCAAACACCGACGCAGAAATCAGTTTTTGGGGAAGTGTGGACGGAGACAGGGGAGAAATGAAAAATCTGAGCAGGACAAGAAACAAACAGAGGGAGGAGAGGGAGGAGAGAGAGAGAGAGAGAGAGAGAGAGAGAGAGAGAGAGGGGGTGCAGATACACTGAAAGGAGAGGAGGAGGAGGAGGAGGAGGAGGAGGGAGTCCACATCAGAAGTTAAAGTTTTTACCTCCTTTTGTTTCCTCTACAATAAAGTCTCCGACATGTTTTGCCAACAACGAAACGTTTGGCGGAGACGAACGCAGCGACCAGGACGTCGCCCAAAAAAAAAAAAAAAAAAAAAGACGGCCGGCATTCTTGTGCTTTTGTACTTGTGTGGACTCCTCGTGAAAGAGAGCAAACAGAGAACAAAGGGGGGGCTGTGTGGACGGAGGCAATATCACTGACATCCCCGGCACTTTGAACAACTTGTCAGCACAGACACTGAAGCCTCTGCGTTCTGTCACATTTGTGTACCAACCCCTTTGAAAGGCCTTGCTGACCGGCCCATATCCCTTTATTGGGGTTCAAATGGCAAGAGGCGGCCATTGTGTCGGAGAGAGTTCATTAAATTCATTGGTTTGACCTGTTATTCCTCGGCCAAAAGTCCGCTGATTTGGAGGAAAAATGTGAGTCGGCCGTACGCAATAGCCCAGTGACCCCGGCGGGGTAACAAACGCTTTTGAAGAGGGTTTCAAAGCTGCGGTGTGAATGGGCTGAAAAGGCCAAGTTTGAGACATATCTGTGGCAGAACCAATGGATTCACATCAAAAGGGAATTTGAAATCATCCAAAGATATTTAGACGCCTCTAATGGCTGCGAGTGGAGCGGAGCCAAACCATCTCTCAGCCGTCAGTGTGAAAGTGTGTGT
>NC_024325.1:14237663-14265376 GCF_000523025.1 Cynoglossus semilaevis
TATACCAATAATTTCCCAAAAAAATCTGCGAAATTAATAGTTTCTCAGAAATCCTTATCCTCCTCTTCCTCCTCCTCCTCTTCCTCCTCCTCTTCCTCCTCCTGCTCCCCTTTCTCTTCCTCCTCCTCCTCATCATCCGTCTCTTGCTACTTCTCCTCGTCCTTCTCCTCCTCCTCCTCTTACTCCTTCTCCTCATCTTCCTTTTTCTCTTCCTTTTCAGCAATGTTTCTAAAACTTTTTAAAAAAAAATTTTGTTCTAAAAATTTTCAAAAATTCATCCCAACAAAAATAAAAATGTTCAAAAACAACTTGCTCAAATATTTAAAATTTTTTTTTTTAATAATTTAAAATAAAATTTAAAAAACTTCTAAAAATTTAAAAAATTTCTAAAAATTTATGCAAAAAAATTTTTTTGGGATACATTTTCAAAAAAAAGTTTTCAAAAAATTTTAAGTAAAAAAATGTTTAGAATAAATGTTTCTAAATAAATGTTTGTGATAGAATTAAAAAAAATTATAAAAATAAACTCTGACAGATTTATTTTTTATTTAAAAAACATTGAAAACACAGTTCATTTTTACAGACATGTACAGAATATAAAACTGCTGTTAATACAATAGCGTAGATGATGGGGGTGAACTGGTTTCATTTAAAGGCACAAAGGCTGAGAGAATTATAAGTGTCGAGTTACAGCTCCATTTTAATTTATTTTATTTTATACCACCACCAGATTGTAGATTTGACTCACCCAGAAACAGCAGCTGATTTTAAATTCATTCTTGAACCAATCAGACAGTCTGTGAAAAAAGTACATATTTTAGACCATGAACATTTTCAGGAACATTTAATTCTTCTGTAGACATTTACATAAGATCGGAAAAGATTAGTTTGTACAACTGTTTTCTAGCAGGAAAAAAAAAAAATCAAACATTTTTCAAGTGTCATTTCTTTTCAACATAAAAAAAAAACCAAAAAACTAAGGCCATGTTTTAAAGATGGTCCATTTGTACAAGTAACAGCTTTATACAAATAAAGATACTTTGAAACAAATACTGTATGTACTACAGCACAGCACGCAGCTTAAGCATCAAGATGATATTAACAATAAGTTAACATACTGCCTCCAGAGGAGAGAAGGACAACAAATAATAAAATACTTTTACAAAAATAATTTAGAGACCAACTGTTTTTGGTCATTTGTTTTGAAAAAACTCAATAAAAGATCATTTGTTTAGGGAGAAAATATTTTAAAATATCTATATTTTTAACATAATAGGGAGAAAAAAAGTAAAGGATAAAAAAAAGAACGAATGCCTCTTAAAGCTGTAAGCACTGATTAAAAATACATCTAAACATCTAAAAATCATCTCTATTGATAGAAATAGCAGAACGGAGGCCAAACAACTCTATTAACATAAAAAGCAACAATTGTATAAGATTGGAGCTCGACAGACGAAGCTGCCAAGTACAAGTTTCCATTGAAACTAAAAACAGGACCTTTGTGGTAAAAAAAACAAACTTTCTTTCACAAAGGAGTTAGTAGTGATAATAAAAAGAACTTTGTTGAGTAACAGGCCACGGCGTACACAACCGAACCACGGCTGAGTCAAGTCCTTCATTTTGTCTTTGACTCAGATCCATTTTTTTCTTCCTGACAGTAAAATCTACTCGTCGTATCTGAAAACATGTGAAGCACGTAAACAGAGTGGTAACAGGATGAGGGTTTAGACCGACGTCTGTAGAAGAAGTCAAGACCGTGATCTCAATGTGTTAGAGGTTAAAGGAACACGTTACTGGACAGAGCAAGAAATTTAGAATTTTCATTAACCTGATCTATTATCTGCAGGACCGTGAACCGCCACAAGTACATATGGACCATGTGACCATGTCAGGATGGAAACCAGCAGCAGGTACAGCCACTACACAGACACCAGCTTTTTTTTTTCTTATGTGATAAAACTGAGCCAAAGTTTTTATAGAACTGTTAAGTTCTGCAGTGGTGCATTCACTGTCCTAGGAAAAAGGTGAACGCTGCCATTTGCCTTACACAAAGCTAAGTCCTTGACTGTTGTTTTAATGCCAATGATTTGCAGTAAATGATGCATGTCATTAATCCTACTACTGTTAACGAAGTCTAAGCAGCTAGCTCAAGGACGTGTGCTAACATCTGAAAAGTTAAGGATAGATGTTCAAATTGACACTTTTTTTTAGGGTGGGTTCCTTAAGCTGAGGACACACTACACAGCTTTCAGTCTTTGGAGATTTTGAAAAGACCTGAAGTAAACACAAACTGATTTCAACAGATTTCTGTAAATCCCTTGAAGACTGGGGAGCAAACATATGACAACTGCATCTGATTGGCTCATTTGTCAGAACAACTACAGCCAACTGAACGCTACTCCGACAGGAGAGCGACAGTTTAAGCAACCGTACCAGTTGGGTCGGTAAACAATCAGATTTGTTGTGCAGACTTTAACCAGTTAAGAAACAGGAATGAAAATCTCTCGTCTCGCAGCGTGTCCTCAGCTTTGGAGAGTGGAGCCCTGGTTCCGCCCACTGGTCTTTAGACAGACCTCCGATTATGAGGAATCACACCGTTTGCCTACTAGTGTGATTAGCATAGCATTTTCTCCCTTTCTATGCATAAACAGATTTCACTGGCCACACCCCTTGTTTAGGTATTTACACTATGTGATGCAGTAGCAGGACCTGTACAGGTCGGAGGTCCAGCTCATCAAACCGAGAGAGACGTCGCTGATATCAAATGTAACATTGTTTGAGTCGGTAGTGCTCAGTTTAATCTGACGGCCAGGCCGCAGCTCCTCGCCAGCTCCACAATAATGGAGAAGAGGAAAGTGGTGACAATGATGTGTATCTCGGTATTCTGTTAATGGGGTTCATTACGAAGCCTGTGTGCGCGTGTGTGTGTGTGCGTTAGAGACATGTTAATGCGTTGAGACGGCCAAGGCCAACTACAGAAAATATAGGATTAGAATCAGACACCAGGGCCGGACAGCGGCTCCGTCACAGTGTCGTCAACATCAAGTTACTCAGCCTCCAAAAGTCAGAGGTAAGATGTGTCAGTTTTGTTTCTGTTTTTTTTTCTTCTCCCCTCTCCTCCCTCTAGACCCAGGCTGTGTTCCAGACAGACTACACCGCAGCAGGAGTGTAGCTGCTCAGCAACACGTCCCAGGTCTGGGTCAGTCTCTATCAAGGCCTGCTGCCTGACTCTGCATCGCTGTCATCAGCAGCGCCGACATAAATTGGACTCTTCCTCTGCAGCGCTGGCTCATATTTACGCGGTGACGACCTGTTGGAACCCTCGCTACTGTTCCTGATGCCGTAGCCGAAGTAGATGGCGAAACCTACAAGTAGGAGGAGGAGGAAGAGAGGAAGTCAGGCAACAAGAAGATACAATAAAAAACCTTGGTGGTGAAAGTATGTAAAAAAACAAGCAGGAATAGTGTTGACGGAACTGACCAATTGCCATCCAAACTGCAAACCGACACCACGTGCCAATGTCCAGCTGCATCATGAGGTAGAGGTTGACAAAAACACTGAACAGAGGCAACCAGGGAAGAAGAGGAACCTGGAAGAGACGAAGTCAGAGTCAGAACTGGGACCCGCTGCTGACAGGTACGCTACATTTTCCGAGGTGGGAGGTCAGGACAGTCACCTTGAAGGTAAGAGCCTCCTTGCTCTCGGGCTGCCTCCAGATGATAACCACGCAGACGACACACAGCACAGCCAGGAGGATACACGGCACCATAACTCCTGCGTGTCCTTCCAGCAGCTGGGGCAGGTAGTTGGCCAGGACAACGCAGAGGATGGTGATGAAAACGGCTGCAGAGCAGGAGGGAAAACAAGAGGAGAAAGGTTTCATTAAACGGTTGGAGCAGGACGCCGCTGCGACTCCAGCTTCTGCTGCGAGATCCTTACAGATGATGGCGGTGGTGCCGTAGACTATTAACCCGGACTTCTCCGTTGGGATATTCCTTCTCGGGAAGAAGAGCAGCTTGGCAGTGAAGGACTCCTGGAGAGGCGCGTCCTCAATCTCAACGCCGTACTCATCGCCGCTGTCTCCTCCAGTAACGGCCACTTTCTCACCTCCCACCAGCTCCACCAGTTTCTCCATCTGGCTGGAGGAGTTCTGTGTGGTCATGTCTGGCTGGTACCTGTCAAAGGAGGAGGTGAAGGAGGTGAGAGTCAGGGAAGAAGATCCTCAGGCTGCACTGGGAAAAGAGTGAGAGTCCTACCTGAGGATGAGGACACAGATGGCCACTAGAGAGTAGGCCAACAGAGTTCCAATGGACATGAGGTCGACCAGAGCTGCCAGGTCGAACAGGAAGGCCATGAAAGCTGTGAGGAGAGAGAAAACCACGTTTCAGTAAAACCGAATAATGATAATTAAAAAGAAGAAAACAACGTCTTAAAAGCAGAGACTGCTATTACCTGCAACTATTCCAGAAGCCACCGTCGCCAGAAGTGGTGTTTTTGTGCGAGTGTTCATCTTGGAGAGCGATCGAAAGAGCAGGCCGTCTTCTGCCATGGCGTAGATGACTCGAGGCATTGGAAACATGGAGCCCAGCAGACTGGTGGGGGAGTAGGGGGGAGGGATCCACAGTTAACACAATTATCTAAAACTGTAATTAAAATTAATTTATAGCCTCATTACTTCCTTCCTTACCTGGTGGACAGAGCACAGAGAGAACCTACGGCCACGATGTATCTGGCAGGAGCCCAGCCCACGTAGCTGAAGGCCTCCGGCAGAGGACTCTGGGTGTCCAGCATGTAGTAGGGCATCATCATAGTCAGAGCAGCGGATACGCCAAAGTAGGCGAAAAAGCAGATCAGCAGTGACGCCACGATGCCAATGGGAATGGATCGCATTGGGTTTTTTGCTTCTTCACCTACGAAGGACAAAAGAAAATTAGTTATTAAAAAAAATCCAAAAAGTTTGTTGTTACAGTTGTTATATATCAGAGGTTAATGTTTTTTTTCTTTTGTCACAATAATAAATGTATTTACACCAACTTTTATCTTTGGGATTTTTATAATAACATTTTACAGAGTAACCAGTTCTTACTTCACTGCTGCCTTTCTTTAAGCTTCAACGGAGCTAAGCTACTGAACAAAGTTTGGATGTAGGAAAATACATCATCTTTGGGAAGAGTGTCACTTACTTGTTGTTGCTATACAGTCAAAGCCCACAAATGCATAGAAGCAGGTGGCAGCACCAGACAAGACGCCAGTCAGACCGAAGGGAGTGAAACCACCGGTACCAAAGTTCTTCTCGACTCTGAGGAGACAAAAACATCCAGGTAAAAAAAAAAAATGACGGCGATCGATCGATCAAACTCACAAAGATATGAGCATGGGTTCAAATACTGACGAGTACGGCCTGCTGCTGTTGCTGCTGCTGTTGTTAACGTATGTGATAAAATCCTTTTCTGTCAAACTCCAATTCGCCGGGTCACCTTTCACAAAGCCCGATATTATAACGAAGCCCAGGACCACCAGGTTGATGCCTGTGAAAATCTTGTTCACCAACGCTGACTCATTCACACCAAAAGCAAGAAGCCCTGAGAGAGAGAGAGAGAGAGAGAGAAAAAGAAGAGATGTAGAAAGAGGGATAATAATTTAGCAGCAGCAGCAACATACCAACGCTGACTCATTCACACCAAAAGCAAGAAGCCCTGAGAGAGAGAGAGAGAGAGAGAGAAAAAGAAGAGATGTAGAAAGAGGGATCATAATTTAGCAGCAGCAGCAACATGTCACATGGTGTGGGTGGATGTTACAGTACAGCGCTTCATCACTCTTCACAAGCCATCAGTCACCAACATCAACCCAACACTGCCATGCCAACTGTGATGTCCAACAACACTCATGACTCATTTTATGTTAAAAAAAAAAAAAAACTTCAGGGAACGTGGTGTCAATCAAGAATAGGTTGTTTGGCCCACAATTTCTTTTTTCTAACCTGTCTAAAGGACTGGGTAATTACTTAAGTCTTAAATAAACAATGCTGCATAAACTGTATAAATGAAATTCAATATATATTTTAAATCAAATAACTGCAAAAAAAAGGATTTTGCAGCATTGGGTTTTTTGCTTCTTCACCTATGACAAAGAAATGACTGGTAAAAAAAAAAAAGATCACAAATAAACTGCAGGTAAGATTGTGTGGTTATGTTAAAAAACTTAAATGAGAACTTGTGGTTTCTCTGGGGATCGAACCCAGGACCCTCTGCATGTAAGAGAGGTTTTACCATCAGAGAAGACTTGACAGTGTTTCCATCAACAACCTGTCAACATGATTATATTTTCAACACAAGCCCTTAAGGCAACTTTTTTTGTACAAGCTGCAACAGAGCTAAAATACTGAGCATCGTTTGACGTTTTTTGCTCATGTCGGAAAAGCAACAGTAGCTGATGACGGTGGCTCACCTGTTAGCAGAAGGACCAGGATGAGGGCAAACAGATCAGGGTACTCAGCCAGGACTTTACCCGGAACCTTCATTGCCATGGAGGCTTTGAAAAACCCCGAGATCTTTTGTTCAACCAGATTATCAAAGGTGGAGCTCCACGCCCTGGCTACACTGGCCGTACCTTGTGAAGGGAGACAGATAAGAGCCGTTCAAACAGATCTGTAGTCAGATTCATGCAGGAAAACACATGTCAAACATGCAGAGAAACTCCAAAGTTCAGAAGGCTCACCTATCACATACGAGAGGATGAGGTTCCACCCTGTAATGAAGGCCCATATTTCACCAACTGTCACATAGCTGTACATGTACGCCGAGCCTGTTTTGGGAACTCGGGCTCCGAATTCTGCGTAGCACAGCCCGGCCAACATGGAGGACAGAGCGGCGATGAGGAAGCAGAGGACAATGGCAGGCCCCGCCTTTTCTCGGGCGACCTCACCGGCCAGGACGTAAACACCCGCTCCGAGTGTGGAACCTACCCCCAGGGCAATTAAGTCCAGGGTGGACAGGCAGCGAGCAAACTGGGTCTCTTCACCAGAAACATCCAAGGCCCGGCGTCGTAGCAGCGACTTTCCAAACTTCTTCAGCTTGCTGGCCATATTTGCTGTGACTGAGTGCGTGGGCACTGAGGCAAGCTGCGTGTTTTAAACCCTTCCAAGTGTGGGTGTGTGTGACTGACGTGGGTTTAAATAGCCAAGGGGCGAGCGGACAGAGAGTACGGGTAGGTTGGGCAGATGGTGTTAAGTAAACCAGGGAGGTGTTTGTTATTGCTGCTGGTGTTTTCTCTTGACTGAGGCAGACACGAGAGGAAGCGCCGGATCTGTGGTCACAGTGGAGGCAGATTAAAACCTATGAGGACACAAAGGGGCAAAAAGAAGGGGAGAGTTGTTAGGTAACAGCCGAAGGTTACATTTTTCCAGAGGCTCTGAGCAGCAGCAGAATTCTTCAATTCTGTTTCCAACCAAGGTTTTCCAGGAAAGGTGTTCAAGCTGTGAAACGCTACAAAATAACAAGCCTCAGAGGCTCCATGAGGTACCGTAGTATTATTCACCACCACCTGGGGTTTATATAAATAAATATATATATATATATATATATGCAGAGAACATAAGTGTTGTGACTATTTGTATAATCCTGCGTTACACAGAATTTTGCAGCAGATTTGAAGACGTTCCTAGTAAAGGTGGGTGGTGGGGGGGCTCAGGGTCATGGTGTGGAGATGACCCTGACATGGTTTTCTCTCACTATTCTAAAGTACATTTTTAAAGTAATAAAAGGTAGCAGTAATAATTGAAAAACAATATACATAATTAGGTGAACAATTTATAACCTCCAAAATTAGTATTTTAATTTAATTTGACTACTTTTTTTTGCACTACATTAGAGTTGTATTTGGGCCAAACATCTAAACTTTTTTGGCTCATTTACGTACTATCTTTGACCATTACGAGGATAACTGACAACTTTATTTGTAGTACTTTACTAATCCACTAATGGCATTTACTCTCAGCATTTAAGCCATCTGTCAGCTTTTGTCGCTTGCTGAACTACAATCTTGGCATGGGATTTGAACCTGAACCCAAAAGCTTAATTCTTAAACCACTAGACCACAGGTTCTATTTTTTTTAATATATATATTTTTTTAATTCTAATTTTAGGGTATTTATTCCCATGATGTTTGTTAGTATTTATTTAGCCGACACTTGCCTGAAACCGTGCCTTCACTTATTACTTAATTATTAGCTTTTATAAAGGCAGCTGTGAAATACTTAAGGTGGAGTAATAATTTTGTTCTCTCAAATGCAGCATGCAATTCTGGAAGCTTTCCTAGAACATTCTTGCGAGTAACTCAAACAGCGTAACACAGAGAATGTACAATAACCTGTATTTACAGCAGGCGTTTACGTAAGACAGGTGTTTCATAAATCAGCAGTAACCCAGTTGGACAGAGGAACGCCACAAAGGAGCCAGAGTCTAATATTCATAACAATAAAAAAGTACCTGGGCCATAGCATAAACCCCTTTAATGAAACAACAGCACCACCAGCCGTGCCAAATTCCTCACCACTCCCTGACCAAGTTTTAGAACTCACGTCCACATGAGTTGTTTTTTTTTTCAGACAGAGAGAAGCCTGGGAAAGCCAGAGCTGTGAAAAGACGGCAGGGTACAATACTGTGATCCAACATCAACAGACAGGAGGAGGAGGAGGATGGGGAGGGGGAGGGGGGGAGAGTATGAACCTGCAGCTCAATAAGATGACGCAGCTGCAGAAGGTTATTCAGATAAAAGCGGAAAACTACCTTGACCCTCCAAGTGTATTAGAACGAGCTGCAAACTGTCGGATAATCCTTCACTCCAGGAATAAAAAAAGGCTGTTCTGCCATCGTTCTGTTTTGTCTTTCCAGAGATACAAACAAGATACTGGCTTTATAACCTTTCCTTATCGATGACATGAAGCGACAGGGTGGATAATGACACACAAGACTAAACCATCCTCAAGGACAGCAGCATCCATCACCAAACAACCACTGTGTCAAGTTTAGCAAAGGGCAAATGATGACATCTGCTTCTGCGAAAACAAGCGCACAAACACTGCACACATACGCACAACACTGTCTGTGAACCGCGGTTCAGATTTAGCCAAGGTCAATGGGAATAGCGTGTGTGACTGCGCAGTGGGGTATATTTCAAGGGCATTTTGGCTCAGTTTGAGTGAAGTTTTGTCAAATGATTTAGCCTTATTTGCTCAAATCAAACTATTTTATGTGCAATTTCATTTTCGTTTTTGGTGCCAAACATCAGTACTTTTAATTTTGTTTAATTTACTTCAGTTTTTACTGATTTCTAAGATCACTTCCAGTAACTTATTAATATTCTTCTGGCAGTTCTTTAGTTCTACTTTCCCATTTTTGGACTAGTGTGTTAGTAGCCAAATTGACATTCTATTCTTTATATAATACATTTAGGCACCCTTCTTTATTTAGTGTTTTCAATTAATTTTTAACAATTTGTTTAGATTTTCTTACCAGCAACACATTGGCAAGGCACATGTAGAGAAAGGGTCAGGCTTCCTGTGTTAAGTCCAATTAGTCTTATCTATAATACTACACTGCATTTACAACAGCTACTATAACCATTAAAGACAGAGTTGTAGTTTATGTGTATCACAAAAATATTTAATCCCAGTAAAAGAACTGTATTCCCTGATTGTGAATTTTTTTTTTACATTGAATTTTATTTCTCCTAAAATTCAATGGGGAGATTCTTTTTTTTTGTTTTTTTTTTTTTTTAAACCAAGTCCAGGCTTAAAGTCAGGATTTCAGCTGAAGGTGGGCGGAGCTGTGTCAAGGCAACGCTGCACCAATGTCTGAGGCTATTATTGCAGTGACACCTGATTCCACAGCGTGACTGCTGAGACGACAGACGGACATTTCAGGCCTATCAGTCACTTCACTAGGCAGGCGGCAGGAAAAAAAGGGAGACTCTGGTGAAACACACACCCGAGCTCAGCCAATGGGTGAATGGGTCTACACCTGCAACTTAATAGAATTAACATTAACATTTAATTCAATTAAAATCTGGGACACCAACACTGAACGGGTGGAGCCAAAAATCAGCCTAAACCTTTAATTACTGCAAAACAAAGAAAATTGAGTTCAAATTAGTCTTGGCTTCTTAACTAAATGATTGTTTCTGTGGTGTGAGCACATCAGTCACGCAATTCAGAAAATAAAAATCCAAATGTAAGTTTTACACACAAAAAAAAATCCTCTCTGCAGACACAGATTAAAATAAAATCTAACTCTGTCCCTTTTCTTTTTGTGACACAGCGGATACACATTAAATCTAACTCTTTTTGTGACACAGCGGATACACATTTTCACATGGTGCTTTAGCACAATAGCAAGAATCTATGAATACTGCAAAAACAAAAAGAATTTATCAAAGCACGTCTGACCACTTCCGAGGTGAATATCCTGCCTGGTGCAGTTTAAAGTGAGAAGAAGAAAAACACGGTGAAACAATGAAGTACAAACGATACAGAGTAACCGACAAGCACAACAATAAACACAGCGTCTTCTGAAGACTGCTGGGAAACTGGCAAATGGTGGAAGTGCACATTCCAAGAGCATTTTCCACCGGAACAGCAGGACCTGAGATCTGAGAGGGTTGTCACTGTAGTGTCAACAAACCTTTATGACTAACGCGGCGTGCCCAGTGGGATGTGATCTCATTAGGAGTTCACCCAACACTCCACATGCCAACGTGCATACCAACAGAAGAAGGTAACACAACCCTTTTTCACGGATAGTTTGCTTCCAAAAGCCTAGCCAATAAAAATGAAGTTTGGTACAATGGGACCTTTTAAGCATTTTAATACTAATTGGACTAATTGAACTCTTTGCTGGATTGTTAGACTTAAGACTACAGAAGAGGATTTTAGGTTTTGCAGAAATCATCCCATCTTCAAATATGCCACTAATCATGATTGTAATGATGATAATTTTGACCTTATTGAACTGCTGGCTTGACTTTAAAGGGTCTGATTAAAATTCTCTCTCAGTGTCAGTCCCATCACGCCGGCTGTGTGCTAAGCTTTCCCTTGTGCTTTTCACGAGGATGTCTTTATTGCATTTTTCTCAGGTGTGACTCAAAGTTCTACAATGCAAGTGCCCACATGCCAATGTGGACTGATGGGTGTGTGATCGCCAGGAGTCAATCAAGATTCCTGCTATCAATGTATACGCACAGAAGGAAGTTAAAAGGGCCCTTAACCTGGAGGCGTGGGACCAGCAACAATAACAACGATCCGGTTAAAACAGGTTTCAGAGCTTATGATCTTGCGCCACAACTACACTTTGCCACAACCGCTCCAGAGAGCCCTAAGCAGATTACTGGGACAAGTAACAATGCTGTTAACCTGAAGGCCGGGGCACACATACACTGGTTCGTTTTGGCTGCAACTTTAGCGTATCAAAGCTGTCAAAAATGCAATTAAGTTTAAACACTGTAATCCTTACGCAGGAGCTCTTTACTTTTGACACCGTCTATTCTGAATGTCCATTTGTGTCCACACCTAACAGTCATCATTTTCTAAATGTTCATAACAGGAATGAATCATCATTTGTGGTGCACACATTGTGAATTAAGCACACAATGTTCAGGCCTGGCCCAAAGACTTGATGCGGTCTAAACCAGTCCTGAATAGAACAGAACACTTTATCACGGCGGGCTGTACGCACGCCATGATCCATTACATATAAACAATGCCTTTCCAGGTGTTTGTTGTCCTAAAGGAACACTGTGGCCTCCGTCAACGTCTGCATCCTTGTAAAGATGTGTGTGTATACTGGACCAACTGCTGAGACTAAACCCAACAACCTTTTAAGTCACCTGGCTGGACACAATCGCCTCTGCCAAGAAAATGTGCTCGTTGGGAAACGGACTGTCACAATCTAAAAGGTCTGTTCATTTTCCCAGGACCAGAGTCAAACACTGTCAGGAGACTGGAATGAAAGCGTTACTACATATTACTATTACAAAATACTCAAAAACACCCAATGCCATGTATACAGAAAAGGATCACACTGCCGTAAAACAATTATGTAAATCTGGACGTGATGATAAGCAACGTTAAAAAACATTCACTTGACTAGTACTTTTAAGGGTGTGGTTTACATATTCCACATTACAACACACATAATTTGCTACACGACCACATTCTCTGTTAACTAGTAACTATTTGCGCTATTCATTCATGCAAAAAAAAAAAAAACGATTTGAGGGAAATTGGGTTGTTATACAATACAATATAGATCAGTATTTATAACAAAATTGTATTGGCAATACATTAAAATAAAACAAATTACTCTTAGTTAATAAGAGAGATCATACCATAAAAATCATAAAGTTTAGGTTAAACAGGTAGAGAGGGAGGTGAGCTACAATATATTTAAAGGTTTGCCCATTGTAACTGATACAGAAGTCTGTTCAACTCGGTCTGTTTAACGATGCATAAAACGTAAACATTACGTGAAATTTGAGAACGCTGCATTTAACCAGCATGCCACCAAATTAAAGTTTTTTTTATGGCTAAAGGGTGATAGCTGACTTTCAAAAAACAAATACTTAAGAATTAAATGGAATTTAGACACAAAACACATTGTTTCTGGAGAAGCCCAATTATATTCTCTACCGAAAAGCTTTTTTCTTTCTCCTAAATTCTTCTGCACATACCGTTCGTCACTTTTACATCTGTATTGAAGCCCCAAACATCCCAGGGTTAGAAAGAGAAATGTATCTGCAATTCACCGGCTGATGCAACTGAAGCATGGGTGACACCCTGCTGTTCGGGGCAGTAAAGTGAAGAAATCCCCACGGAAACAAAGGGCGTCTTCACCGTATGTCTAATTTCATAGCAATAAGTGAGGCTGTCTTTTGAAAACACTCACTTGAAAGCAGCGCAGGTCATAATAGTCGAGTTGTTCATTCTGTCACACACGAAAACGCGGCAGCTAAGCTACGTGGCTCCGTTTAGATTCTCGCGTGGTCTTACGCGCCGCATTTAGGGTAACCGGGAATAATGCAAGCATTATGACGCGGTAGCTAATAATAGGGTTCTAGTGGCTGGTGCTTTAGGGTCTCCGCTAAGAATCTGGGAGGTAGTGACCGGAGACAAGTCAGGTAAAATGCAACGTTGCATCAGTCTCACACACGCGACGGTTAACCGGTTTCTGCTGGT
Organism: Cynoglossus semilaevis; assembly: GCF_000523025.1. Lineage (NCBI taxonomy): Eukaryota > Metazoa > Chordata > Actinopteri > Pleuronectiformes > Cynoglossidae > Cynoglossus > Cynoglossus semilaevis. The sequence continues at coordinate 14,250,892 of NC_024325.1, forward strand.
ATGACTACGTCTGACTATAAGCACAAACCTGTTCCGTGTCTGTGCCCATGAATAGCAAACAGAACGTGGGAAATGGAAAATGTATCTGCAAGTGCTAATACTAATCCTATTAATACTATTTTGCCAAATGCCGATCTTACGTATCTTTTAATTTTGTGTCTGCCAAATAATGTTAAAACATGTTACAAATAATACAAATATTACACTGCAAAACAAAGAAAATACAAATATTGTGCACTGAACATAAAACTGTCACAACTGGCATGAACCAGACTGTGGACTTGTCTAGTTAATATATCATATCCACAACGCTGATAAATTCTGTATATAAATAACCACATAAAGAAAACCGAGTAAAGGAGTGATTAGTATAAATGGATATGCACAAATAACTATACATATATTTGTTTTTAAGACAGAAATATCTTGAGATTTAATTTGAATCGTCTCGCTTCCGACGTTTTTTGTGGGCATTAAAGGCGACATTAGTCATTCTCCCACTCCGTGGGTTATTACTCACTGCTTCACATTTTTCCAAAATTAATTTAAGAAAAAACTCCATTGGGATGACACCGAAAAAAAACAAGACACTGCTGATTAGTTCAGTCCTATAATGGTATTCTGTTCTAAGGTTACCTGTTTCTACTCATTTTCCGTGTCCTGGTCGACTACATCAGCTGATGCCCCGCTCAAATGACAATTTCAGCACCACGACCAAAGAACAATGGTTAAAAAAAATTTAAACGACACCCATTAACATTATTATTCGAACAAATTAATAACAATAAACGCAAAGTACGCTAGATTCTCCACATGAAAAAAACAGTGCGCCAATACTACGGAGGTGACACGCGGAAGATTGCATCAGTCGTTTACAACCGGAAAATCAGTTACTACACTACTATTACGATAGACACTGAAGTGTTTATCGTAAAAATGTCAAAGAATCTTAAGTTTTACCTTTTGTTTAGGCTTCTGTTGTTGACAATGTGATAAGAGAATACCAAATATGAAGAAAGAAAAGCACACTTTAACAACAGTCGCTGATGAAATTTGCCGCCCGGTCGTGCGCGTGTGCTGCTTTTATACGGCAGGGCGGGATGTATACAAACAAACCTACGTCACGGGGGCGGGCTTCCTGTACATGAATGGAAAGACAAGGCAAAGACGAAGGAGGAAGCCATTTTTGTTTTATCGCGATTTCTTTCGCCGACGTGCGAGATGGGAGAGCTTTTGTAAAAGATTAAAAACCACACATTATATATATAATAAAGGCGCCGCTACAAGAATCTCAATTCATTCGCCAGTTTGCCGACACTTACCCATAGTAGCCATGACCATATATGGGCATGTACGGCGTTCACCACCGTTGACGTAGCGTCTATAACCTGTAGCTACCTCTTGAAAATTGTAAATCATAGCATGGGATCCATTATAGAAAGGTAATACTTTTGTGCAGCATTGACCTTCATTACTATTATATTTTCTTTTAAATATATATATCATTTTAAGGTTTAAAGACATCAAAGCGTATTAATAAAATGATGGTTGCTTGGATTTACATTGAACGTCTGGCTTTGGTCTTTAGTTTTTAAATTGCAGCTACATCCTGCTAATAGGACTTCATGAATTTAGTTGTTCATTTAAAAAGTTGCAGTCCTTTATTTTTAGTGTTCTCTTATTTTCACAATATCCTGCCACTTCTATTTATATATATATAATGTATATATTAACGTGTACATTTAAAAGAAGTATTTGGTACAAATGACTGCAGGTATGACAATATTTATAATCATATATTGACACTTGGTGACCAATAAAATAATTTCAAAGTATGAAAAAAAAAAAAAACAAAAAAAAACAATTCCTCCTGACGCAAGAGTAATACAATACTGCATCTGAGATATTAATAAATGTAATACAATTCTGTATTTCCAGACTGGCTGAAACTGGAGGCATGACATAGACATTATTAAATAAGAAAAAATGTTATTATGATTATGATTATTGTTAATAATAAAAACAGATTCTGTCAACAATAACCACAGAGTAAATATCCATAGGTAAACAGACAGAATTCAAATTTTTTTCAACATTCTTTTCAGTCTATGCAGCCACTTTTCTTTCTAGCATATTTTGACTTTATCACACTGCTTTGAACTGCTCTTTCCAATTTCTTCCACTTTATCAAACTTGCTCAACAAGTGGTCTCTGTTGGTATAACCACTTTCCCACTGTCACTGAGGGCCTCAGTGTTTGGACAGTTATCCAAATATGTCCTAAGCTCTGCTTTGCACCACTGTGTCCATCTTGTCCACTGACTGTTGTCACTCTGCACATCAAAGATGCCTAGTTTTGTAAGTCACAGGCCTCACAGTGACACACACACATATATACCCATATATATATGTAACAGAGGTTAATAGTTATGTAGTTATAATTGTTCCTCCCTGGGCGTAAACTTGATGTATATATTTTTGATATCTCCCTCTTTCTTCTGACTTTATGGCCCTTGTTTTTAACATTTTATTTAATTCTGTACAATATATTTATTTTATGTGTAGGGGCTCGGGTGGTGTCCAGAAGGAAAATTAATATTATGTAAATACTATGTAAATTCCGTTAGATCAATAAAGGCGTTGATGACAGCAGCATGACAGCTTTCTTAAAACACAACGGTTACATATATATAGTACTGCTTAATATTTTTTAAACGAGAGTAGCTAGATATAGAAGCTTTCAAATTAGGGATATATAAGTTTGTAATTAAGATGTACCACAATCAATTTTTGTAGGCAATAGCAGAGTCCCCAAATAAAAAAAAAAGTTTTGCTTCTTCTTACGGTAAAAAAATTAATGGGACACGGGATTACTTTTTTCTATTTGAAAGAATATTTTACTGACGTACCCAATGCAAAGACAAGTGAATTTTTAAACTGCATTCACAGCAACCCCTGCAGGAGATGGGTGGTAAAACATGAAGGCTGAGTTTACCAACAAAGTCGTACTCTGTAAACTACCCTCTAAATTAAAACAATCCGTTTGCTACTAGTGTGGACAATACGTGTTTTACTTACACAATTGTACTGTTTTTTTTTTAAAACACCGGTCATGTGAATTTGGGTTTTTTAAAACACCGGTCATGTGAATTTCGAGGGCACTTTTACATATTTATATTCTTCTCCGCTAATGCCTGATTCCGGGACAACTTTAATCCACCTCCTTAAGGCAAATCCCCTTATTTTCGGTCGAAGCACAAGCAGTACAAGATTAGCAGACTTTCAGGTTTGTTTTCAATGGAGCGAAACGACTCAGTGTTGCGTTTTGTAACACACCCAGGTTGTTGTTATTGTCCAGCTGTAGTTTCAATTTTCCTGTCAATAATTTTCTTCACTAAGGTCTACAGGCTACATGGTGTAAGGGTGTTTAAATCGCTTGCCTTACCTTAGAAGATCATGGTTCGATTCTCACTGGATTTTCTGTGGTAAGTTTTCCCTGTGAAGTTGTTTGTTTTCTCCACGCTCTTCAGTTTTCTACCACTGCAAAAATAAAAATAAAAATGTAAGTTCACTTTAAATTGACCATGTGTGAATGTGGGTGTGAACGGCTGTATGTATCTATATCTTACCAATGACTGCTTGAATTTGCTGTAGCTTCTCCCACATCACTGGAAAAGGTTCAAGCGGACCTGTATCTGCACCGAGTATCTGCTGTGTGTGGTACTGTACACTGCCAATAACAACGAAAACGGTCGTACTCTTACTTTGATACATAAAACAAAAACAAAACATACAGAAGTCTAGTTGTAAAACATCTTTCCATCCACGACTCCTCTTCTTCTTCTTTGTTTGACTGGAGCCTTCTCACATTTTACACAGACCAAATCGGTCTATGACTTCACTGATGATCAACCTTGTTACGACATGTCACGACCACTTGAAGGAGAAGTGGAAAAGAGAAAATGCACAGAGAGGGCAGGGCTGCTGTAGACGAACAAAGCACCACAGACAGACCAACGAAATACGTCTATGCTTTATTTTGCAGGACACACCTGCGTTCTTCCCACATCAATGCAACAGACCCTCACTTGTAATTGTACTGTTGGAGTAGGTGTAATATTTAGGTTTGTAGGTTCACACTGTTCACGGAGAACGGAGCCGCTTCAGAGTCCCTCATCCAATTTTCACAAACGACCTCCATCTGAATCGTCTCATTTTATAAACTAAGAAAAAGAGGCATTTAAACACGACTCAACAGGCAGCAGGGACTTTAATCTGAGGACAGGAGTGACCAGGGGCTTCCTCTGTGGCCCACAGCAGAACTTCAGTGGTAACATGTATAATAGTTCACAAAATATGATATAGATTAAAAAAACGAAGCAAAAAACAAAAAACAAAAGAAGCATTGAACAGCTGAAAACAAGCACAGAGTAATCCTTAGTGCGAGTCATGGAGTATGCCTTTAAACCATGAAATACTGTTCACAGTGCTTATACTCTGTTTATTATATCTCCATGTAACATTCTGGACAGCTGATCTGACAAAGAACAACCAAGTATGTGGGGGAGGGCGGGGGGTGATGCAGTGAGGGGGTGAAAACGATGTAGAACAAGTCCAGGATGGAAACAGGAGAAAATGCAACGTATGGAACTGTCTTTTCTCAGGATGCTACATGTTGCTTCACTTTGGGAGCTTTTAATCGAAAATCTAATGTCAAAGCAGGGAAGATTAAAATCAGATGTTGAAAAACTTAAACCATAAACGTCATTGTAAAAAAAAAAAAAAAATAGCTGTGATACAATGACTTCTGGATTACATGATCAAAAATAATGCACAAAAAATATGTGGAATGGCTGAAGTAATCATTGTTAAATGTTTCAAATGTTGCCAATGGTTTAATTTTGTCCAGGATAGGTTGCCGTATTTCTTTTCCTACACTGTTGATTCTGCTCAGTTCTGACGTTTCCACCAGGTTTTTAGTGACGTGATGTAGAAATATAAGTACTTGGTTCAGGAGCAGCAGCCTGTATTGTCTTTGTGAGAAAAAGAGAAAAAGAAACAGACAATATGAAAAAAAAATTATGTTAAACGGTTAGTTCAGGTTTTTTTTTTTCAGCATGTTTCTATGACGTGCAATAAAAATCTGAAAACATGATGTCTAAAGATTTGAAACGTATTTATTTTTAAAACCTCTCTTTAAAAAAAAAAAATCCACCTCTGACATCTATCTTTTTATCTGATCTTCTTCAGTTCAGAGGATATATTTGGGTAAACACTTAAGAATGGTATTTAAATGAAATTGGTCATTTGGACAATTCAACCTGGAACGCTATTTTTGTCAATTTAAGTTTTTAAATTATTTTTTTTTCGTGACAGACAAATATGTTGTAAATTAGTGTTCACGGTAATATTAAACAACACCTCAGTTTGAGATCATTTCTGGTAAACGGTAATGAACCTTTTTAGTATGACTCTAATTCTTAGTATGTAGGTCTTAGTATTCTAATTCTTAGTATGACTAACAGCATGCAGACGTGTTAACTGAGCCGCACACAGATCGTGAAAAACCGACCATGCTTTTGAGTCATCAGTTCCTACCTGTTACTTGTCAACAGTGACGTCTGATCACCTCAAACTTTCTTCTAAACCATTCCCAGTCCTTGATGTTTGTACCGAGACTAAGCTAATGATCTGGGATCAATTCTAATACAGTCTGTTGGTGTGACTGTGAGGCAACAACAGAATTTGTAAAAGTGAAGATGGAATATTCAACAAGGAATGACTCTGTTTAATAGAATTAGTCGAACCAGAACATCCTGACATGTCTCATTAAGTCCTCAGTCACCAAGGTCGTTAATATATATATATATATATATATAAATATATATATGTATGACACAGTTAAGAAGAGGGCAACTGGGCTAAACAGAACTGAAGAAGCCTCTTGGATGAGAGGTAAAACAACTGACATTTTGGAATTTAATGGTCACTATTCTCAGCCCCTGACAGCTGGTATCATTCAGTTGGGTTACTGTTTTGCTCTAAATGGGATCTCCATTTAAGAAAATTGTCATCCTGCTGCACTACAGACATAACAATTTTGGTAAAGACCAAACGCATGTTGATTATCGAAAGAATTTCGGGAAAAACCTGTCTGTCAGACTTCTATCTAGCTGTTTACAAAACCAGAACACACAGTCCATGTAAGTACACATCAATATAACGTACACAAAGTATACAGGACTGCATGCAGCACTTCAAGCGAAGCTGCAGTGCATCAGGCCACCATTAAGAAACATGCGCCACGTACATGTCATAAAACGAAAATAAAAGACGCAGCTTTAAACTGATGTTCTTCATCAGACCCATAACTGTAGCAAATGGGAGGAAATGTTGTTTACGTAGTGTTAGAAGCAGACTAGCGTTGAATAATTACTCAGCAAAACCAGCATGTAGCTGTTTATTTTCTGCAGAGAAAGCGTGCAAGTTGTCCATGCAGGCGGCGGACGACGAGTGAAGCAGAAAATAAAAAGACAAAAAGCTGCAAAAATGGGTGATGTACTGCGACAAAGCCTACGAAACAATAGTTCACATTATGCACTGCAGCTGATTGATGTTAAAGTTAGTGCCAGTTTGGGTCGAGAGGGAAAATGACTAACATATTTTTCCACATCTGAATGCATCTTAAATTAAACAATAAATAGATGTGCAGAATCTACTGCCTCACACGGTTATTTCATCACCATAAAGTGTGTTCTGTTTGTGTTCTGCAGGAAAGATGGATTGGCATCATGTGACGTGCTGATGATTTTAGCATTAGTATAGCAGTAAACTATCGCTCTCCACACAGTGCCCATGCAGCTATTTATAAAGGCATAGTTACGGTTTTAAAAGTGTGGTTCTGTGAGTCAAAGCTGAGTCTAGGTCCTTTTTTTTTTTTTTTTTTTTTAACAAGCTTAGAGTCAACTTAATCCCATGCACCAAACATCAAAAAGGTAAATGACCAATTTAAGCACAAAGGGTCTTTGGAGCTGCTGCTCCACTGCTCCCTCATATGGTAAGTTTGTGTCAGTAAAGTAGACTAAGGATTTTTCTACACAAGAGTAAAATATTGTTTAACGGCTACTTCTTGATGTATCACATACTGTTGTTCTGTCAAGGTATGTTTTTTTTCCCTTGTGTCTGGTTCCTGGCCTCAGTCGTGAACATGTGTCATTCTCTCAAACGACCACACTTGAAAAAACCCAAACTGTGCCTTTAATTACCTTAAAGCTCTAATAGACAGTATATATATATAAAAAACAAGACGAACTTACTTCATTCATACCTAAAAAAAAAAGAGAACAAAACAGGATCAGAAACGTCATTAACAGTATACATGCATGACTATGGGACATCATCATCGCCAACACACTCACTCACTCACTCACTCACACACACACACACACAAATAGATGTTGCTCTACTTTATGGACATTATATTACAATAACGTGACACTAATCAGGATGAAGGCCAGATTCCTCAAACTGTGTTTTCTAATGTTCAACACAAAACCAAATGAAACTTTTGATTTGGAACTTTTATTTTGTTTAATTTATTACAAATAGTAATTTTGTGTAAATAAGTGTTTTAAATAAACCACAGTGCAGTATTGACGTCAAAGCTGCCAGTGGCGGGGGAGACCAAAGGTTCGGCCTATAAAAGGATGGCGCTGCATGTAAGGTTTGGGAACCACTGGTATAGAGAGAGGAGCAGGAAGGAAGTTAGAGGGAACTGTGTTGGGGGAGAGAAAAGGGAGCCAGTTCATTCTTACGACCCTCAGTGTTTTTTTTGCTGTCACCCCCACCCACGCACACACACACATGCACACACAGATGCCCCAATCTCTCAGTTTAAACCCTAGTGTCGTACTTTTCCAGGAATGTAGTTACGGTCGATGCTCTCATCCTGCAGGAACATGTGAAGACAGCGCTCGTTCTGGGCCAGTGGGTGACCTGCAATTCTGCAGACACACACACACACAACACAATACAATACAATACAATACACAGACACTCGCTGCTCATTTATCTCTGTGGACAATTGGTGAAAACGATGATCAGATAGATGGAACTTTACTAATCCCTCGCGAGTTCTAATTAAGGCTGCAGCAGCCGTGCAGCACCATAAAAACATACAGGAGACTAAAAGAATAAAACTAGAACAGTCAAATCAAACAGTCAAGTAAGCATAAGGACTCGTGTGTGTGTGTGTGTGTGTATACTGTGCCTTGTTTTGGTTTACATCATTAAAAATTTAAAAACACATTGTGCAAAATTTAACAACTAACCTATTTCTACAATAAATATATAAACGTATGTGCAGATATTCAGGTTGTTTACACCGACTCACCTGTTGATGAACTGTTCCAGGCCCACTCGCCGCTGCTCTATGAAGTTCTCATCGAATAGTCCCTCATCTCCACGGAACGGCAACTGCCTCTTCAGGGCTTTTCCCGGCAGAGGTGGTACTACAATCTGAAGGTGTCAAAAGTCCCCAACAATGACAGTCAAACATTTGCCTACAGTTTCCAGTTAATGTCAGTACAAAAACGCCATTTCATTTTCTAAATTACGTTTTGAAGATGAAACCTATCGATTGAGTGGAAGATGATTATGTTTCTCCACCTGTTGGTCTGACATCAATCATTTTAATCACATTTTAACTTTCCATCTGACAGTCTGTTTAAATAACAACGGCAGTGAACCAGCACTCAGTCAGTCACCCACCTTACTGTCTCTCTCCAGCTCGTTCTTTAACCACTCAAAGTCACTGTATCTTCTTCTCACGCAGGAATCCTTCAGTTTGAAAATGGGAAGGTTTGTCTATGTGGACCAGAAAAGAAAAGAAAAACGACACAACATAACAAACCTTTAACTTGATTATAAAGGAAGTGACATATACGCTATACTCTGGACAAGTGTCTCTTATCACCACTGAAATTTCTACATTTCCATTTCATGTAAATGGTTCATCATTTATATACATAAATATGTATGCCACAGCACAGCTAAAATGTGAAAAGAACTATCCTAACACATTGCCTACACCTAGTGTATCTGAGAACATCGTGCTAAAGGGACAAAGGTGTTTTTTTTATAATACAGTGGACTGTCCAAGTGCAATTCAACATAAACCAGTGTGTAGTCTGGACAAAAGTGACTATGTTGCATTTAAGCAATCTCAGTCTTCTGCAACAGCTTCTGTAAAATGTCTGGAGTTTGCTGAGTCAGTGATTTTCATCAATGTTACTCTTTTACAAGCTACAGAAGGAAGTGAAAAATACTTTTACGTAGTCCAAGCTAAAAAACTAAACTCTGCGCTGTGTGCTAATTATTAGGAAATGTTTAAAACAGCACACATTTTGCTACATTAGGTTTTAAGCCAACTCCATCCAAGAAGAATACTTTTGGGATATAATTGTTTGGACTGACATAAATGAATGTTTTAGTCATTTTCTACCTGTTGGCAAACCTTTGTGGATTACTTGAAACCAAATTGTATCATTTTCTAACTGTTGGCTATTTCTAGCCCATTATATTTTTTAGAACATTTAGATTATTTTAATCAACATTAGAGGTAGTTTACTAAAAGGGGACACATTACCAAGTTGGTCCTATTAGACTAGTACTGACTAATTTTAATAATAATAATAATAAATCTCCAACACAAAAAGAAACAAATATGCAAGATGTCAACTAGCACACACGTTAGCTTGAGATTTTAACGAGTCTTACAAATACTGTAATAATGTAGGAATATTATTTACTCCAGTTAAGATTGTGCTAGCAGGAAGTCCATATACTGTCCCGTGACTAACCAGTACTATGTGCATGCTAAATAAACATGCTAGCTTTCCCGTTAACGCGACATTTAAAATTCTCACAACAGGCCGCAGAGAATCCCCGGCACTAGAGTTCGAACCTCACCCCACCTTGTTCGCCCCTCGCCACTGCGGGTCAGCGTCACAGCTCGTCCCCCCTGTGTTGACATCAGAGCTAACATGCTAACAATATTCGCAACAACAGTGTAATTACCAGTTAGCCTAGCGGCAAGGGTCTAAAGCCTGCGCAAAGCTAACGGAACCGACACATACCCTCATTCGAACTCCGTAAGTTGTGTAACGGTTCCGCCCAACTCCGACAATTTGTGGCTCGTGGACGTCTATCTCCAAGAAATTGCTGGGAGGACCGTAAGCATCCGTGAGGTCCTGGGGCTTGGAATTCAACCGGCGAGTGTCGGCCACCGCGGAATCTGTCATGTTGTCAGGTTGCTTACACTCTTTGGACGACCAACGGCGAATTAAACGGCGTCAAAGCAGCTAAATGCACTGTTTAATTTGAAATCCCATCGGAAGAAGGCATCAACCGGTTGTTGGTAGCCGATCGGTTCAGCTAAGGAAGTAGCTGACTCGAATGTTGTGTGTTGCAGCCGGGGCCAGCCGCCCTGCGCCCTACCCTTCTGGAATCTGAAAAAATGCGTTGACTCAGATTCGTGCAGTCAGTGGGACTGACTGGGACACTCTGTGCGCCCCCTATCGGAGTGTTGTATACTATGCATGATATAAACGTAAGAGTATGCGTGTATTAGTATAAGCGTTTGTAAACACGAGTAGCTTCTCTGCCCATTTCTATAGAGGGTGCTATTAACACAGTTTGATGACCTGGTCCGTGAATTGAGTGCAATAAACTGATGCGTTAAGGCCCGAACAGACCAGATACAAGCTTCTGGGTCTGCAATCTGTAACTTAATTACAAATTCAAGGATTGGAGAGTAAATTTTACTGTTTATGTATTTGGTTTTCAAAGGATAGGATATATGCATGAAATAATCTATAAAAATGCAAAAAGTCAAAATATCGAAAATAAGGCAATAATAAAAAAAAACATCTAGGAAAGGGAAGCGAAGTAAAGTGAACTACTTCGTTCATTGTGATACAGCTCACCACTGCACACAATGAAATGTGATCTCTGCTTTTAACCCATCACCAAAGTCAGCAGTGTGTGGGGACAGTGCTATGACACCCAAGTCCGCTTCCTAAACCACTGCCCCGATGATCTAACTAACTATAATCTAACTATAAAAGGTACTGCATGGAAATAAATAGATTTTGTGTAAAAAATAGATTTTTTAAAAACAAAAAAATAGATTTTGTGTGTATCAAAATCTACATTACTTTACTCCTGGACTGTCTTGGATTGGATTGTGTGTGTGTCACCTAGCAGAAGATGTTTGTCAACATAAGATTGTACATCCCCTCCCGGGATGAGAGGGTTTCTAATCTGAGAGCTGATCTTTTTCCTCGGACTGGAAAACAATTGTAGAAGCGGAGGATGATCTGGAGGCAGTCTGGTCCTCACAGTTGTCCTCAGGGACGGTGACAGAGCAGTCGGTTTGGTCGGTGGTGACCGAGGAGGAGACAGAGTCGTCGTCTTGAGACTGGGACACCTGACAGTATTCGCGAACGGTGCACGTGCGCTCAGTGTAGTTGGTTTTAAAGTTTCCCTTGAGGCCCTTGGATAACTGAAGCCAATCCTTTAAAGAACAAGAGCAAAAAAACAAAAAACACTTTACTTGTTTTACTAAATCATTGTCTGACAAGCTGCTGCTGCTAATCACAGGATCAGGGTGGAGGTGCATCCAGGGGTGGTGTGTGACTGAAAGATAACAGTGTTAGGTTAGTGTTAAGTTAAGTTCTAAAATGACAGTGAGATCTGCTGTGATGAGTTGTTTGGAGACAATGTGCAGAAGACAAGTATATGAGCTGGAGGCATTTCCAGAGAGATTCACAATGTGTTTGTTTATTATTTAAATTTTTTATCTATACATCTGTGACTTAAATTGTTATTTTTTGCGAAGGCTAGAGGATACATTTTTATATGTACAGGGAACTTGTTTTTCTTTACTGTGCAGATGATAGTATAAAATGTATTATTTTTATTATTGAGTGTTGAATATTTATGTCCCAATCAACTATAATTATAATATGTAAATATAAGTGTTAGGTCCTGACAAATTAGAACACAATTTTAAATACTAAGTCTTCTCCAACCAGAGAGTTCCAGTATTGGGGTAAAGGCAGGGCTGTTGGATGCTGCTTACCTCAATGTCATAAAGAACCAGGGACGGTTTTGGAACCACAGAGATTGGGATGATTCGGACCCTGTATGAACAAATTCACAGATGTGATTCTCTGTTAGTCTCTCATTTGAACAAGAGTTTAACTACATCATTTTATAGCCACAAACTATGTCATTTAAGTCTTAAACAAAGGATAAAAAATGTGTTAATAATAACAAAAGTGTACTAACCCTAATGTGTTTTTATTTATTTTATCTGTTTAACTACATCAATAATATACACATCTACAAAATCTTCCAAACCCAGTTCGTAAAACAGAGAGAGAGAAACAAGCACCTAGTACAAAGCCTCACCTTTCATGGTACAGAAGCATTGCCAGCAGTAGCACAAAGACGAAAGCCCCCAGACTGTAAAACAGGGGTGTCAACACAGACATGGAAGGATCTCCAGCTTTGGGGTCTGAATGTGAGGTGGGTCGGTGAAGACGGAGAGAAAGACAGAGAGTGGGTGAGGCAGCAAAAGAGAAAGAGAGAGAGAGAGCCATTAGTTAACTTTTATGGAAAGAAAGGCAATCAGTACCATACATCAAATCATTAGCAGAAATGCGTTTTCATTTTCAGAATATACGTGCATTTTTTGACTCATAAATAAATTAAAAATCATCCGAATTGCATTTTCATATTTTTCTTTTTCATTCTGTAACACAACTAAAACAAACATGTCTGCCCTGCAAAAAAGGCAACCAAATTCAATTTGAAATGGGGTAACAAGCAATTTACGTTAATGCTATTCTATTCTGAGGTCAAAATTTCTGACACTTTAACTGTTGTTCTTATTTAAACCAAGACTCAAGAATCGTAGATTTTTATGCTCAATACCGCATTCCAACCATTAGCCAATGTTCAGCTGTATTTTATAAAGCTCTTATTTATTTTACATTTCATACATGTAGAGGTTTATTTTTATTGGTTGCCAGTGATTCTTCATCTTTTCGACTACTTGCAGGGTGTTTATTTCACCTGTGCTGTTGTTGGATCCCCAGACCGCAGGCCTACTCCAGTCACTCCAACGGAAGGATTCTCCGCACACCTTATGCACTCGGCTACGCACTTGTAGCTCATAACGAGATCTGCTGGAAGGTAAGTTGATGATGTAGCTCTGTTTCCCAAAACTGACTGTAGACGTCTGTGAAAGAAACAACATAAGATGGAGAAGTGTATGAACTGAGACAGAAGCCACAAAAGACGAGACCGTGATGACCATCTTCTGCGTTGAGTTCGCTCACCTCCCATTTCTTGCTGTTGGCTCGGAATCGAACCTCACTCTCCACACATTCTGTAAATGTCTGGTTCCAGTAAAAGTACAGGTTGAAGTCAGATCCATTTTGGACAGTGATGTTGGTGGGGGGGTTTAACAAGACTGGGGTGAAAAAAAAACACAGAAACCACAACATAGTAAGAAATTACCTTTTTTTTTAGTATCCTTCTTTATTCTACAATTAATTTGATTTCCTTCTACCTACTACCTTTCCTCATTACCTTCAACTCTAAGCCTCTGGCATAACAGACAAAATGCCCCGTTTAACAGAATCCAAATTGGCCTGGGTTTTTCCCCCATATATATTAACCATGTCCTTTAAAAAAATACCTTTCTCTTTCAGAGTGAACTTCTTCTCAAAGGTATTGTTGCCGTGGGTCAGTCTGGTCTCAAACGTGTCGAACCTCCTGGTGTGCAGTTTATTGTAGGACTGGTTACATCCGGTGGTGATGCCGTTCTCTAACACATAAGTGGTGCACTTTGCGAAAGTCTCATCACTGAACCTGTGCACAAGTGAAGGTTTGTCTCAGTGAAGATTTAACTAAAAATATTTGTTCTTCTAAATAAAACACCAGGGTGCTGGAGCAGGATCGCCTTGCTCGGTGGGGCAGCCGTGGAGAAAGGGTAGGACGGAGGGCAGGTTCTGGGCCACTGTCTTAAAACCACAAATAAAATTGGAGTCTTAAGTAATTAGTTAATTGCCCTGTTGTGGAGAATGAGTTTCAGGTTCTCTACACTGGCTTTGCTGGCTTGAAAAAAAAAGGCAAAGAACAGGACTCAATAGAACAATGTATAGAAAAATGACAGAGATTTTAACAGGCCGAATTGTATTAAAATTAAATATTTACATATGTAATCAAAATAAAAAAAAAAGCCTCCTTCAAATAATTTGATTTATTGACTTGGAAAAAATTAAGGAAACTGTTGTTGCGGAAATTCAACAAACCTGCTGCTAAATGTGTAATTGACAGTTGGGGGGCGCTGGTTACCCCAGGAGCACGCAACATATTCAAGATGTATCACCGAACAGTTATCAATCTCTGTAAAA
>NC_024325.1:14265412-14274591 GCF_000523025.1 Cynoglossus semilaevis
TTTATCTATCTCTCTCTATAAAATATATATAATATATATATATATATATATGTATATATATATATATATATACATATATATATATATATATATGTAAATGAATTAAACCTGATTGACTCAGCTTGTACTGAACAGTCAACATACATAGAACAAACATGTGGATACAAAATGAGGAAGTAGCAGAAATGACGCGTTGGGGAACTTAGTTCCACCGAATGCTGATGTAATTCCGTTTTCTTTTAACAAAATAACAATGTATTCTGAATTCCATTACAATTTATTTAGTCACTAAAACTACTTTAGAGGTATTTGTGCTGTTTTTCACATTTAAAAGGAATTTAAAATATAGTAAAAAAAACAATTCAAAGATACTTATCTTTGTTTTATTGGAGGTTATTTAACAATAAGCTTTTTTTGTAAATAATAAATAAAGCAGACAATAAAAATGGCCAGAACAAAAGTAAAATGTGTTCCAACTTAAATGAACTGAAATCATGAACTTACAGTTAGTTACAGTTTATATATATATAAAAAATTTATATATATTAAATTAAAAAATAAATTAAACTTTTACTGTGGAAATGTTCTTACCAGGGGGTTCTTTGGCAGAAACACTCCCCAGACAGGGGAGAAGGAAAAACAGTATCATCCGCATAGTCGACTCAAAGTAGGAAACCAAGTCAGAAACTGACACCTCAGTCGAAGGTCTACTTATACATCGCAGTATCACTGTGTCGTATGTTTTATTCTCTCTTTTGCGGTTTTCGCTTCCTGTCACAGGAAGCTGTCAGAAGATTGTACATACACCATCAACATGTTGTGTCTAAAAGTAAGAACTGGAGCTCAGACTGCACTGTGTAGTAGTAGAGTACTCAGTTACTACTCAAGGCTACTCTCCATACTCAATACTAAATTCTCTAATTCTCTAAGGGCAAGGTTGCTTTGTCATAAAAACACAAAGGGCAATCCTTTTTTTCTTCTTCTTCTGTACACTGCAAAAAAAATAGCACCGCAATGTCAGCAAACTGCTGTAGGTATTAGCAGAAAAAAAAAGTATGTCGGGTGTACAGAAAAGAGAAAACACGTCAAATTACAAGAATCATGTCCATCTCTGCCAACGAAACATCAACTAATTTCACTTGATAAAACTGCCAAATGCTTAGACATACATTCAGTCAATTATTTTGAATTATTTCAACGCATTTGTTTAAAAGCCTGTTTAACTCGGGAACCGGAAGTATTAATTTGTAGGCTAAAACATCGATCCCAATAAACTCACATCTACATGCACCTTCTTCTTCATACTCTATGACTTGCTATGATGCTTGATTGTTCCTGAAATTGTAAGTCGATCTGGATAAAAGCGTCTGCTAAATGTAACATAATGTACTGTAATGTATTGTAAACGACAGGTTTGAAGACACATCAAATACTTTATCGGGTCAGTTTACATTCACACCGTTGTTGGTATACATCTTAATTGGTGACATTTGGCTTTTTTGTTATTGCCCTATTTTTTTATCAACTGCGCACTGTTAATAAAATTATGTATACATTTATTATGAAAAACCGGAAGTGTGTGTGTTTTGATAGCGGCTGCGGAAGGACCTGTCATTGCTCTCGATTCGTCCAACCGTTGAGGGTTCAGACACTGCAACCGAATTAAAGGAAACGTCAAATGTGACCGCCTGACAGAAAGTCACGATGGGAACAGCACCGAGGCACTTTCTTGGTGTCAAACCGCACAAAGCGCTGCTGCTGCTGCCTTTTCTGCTGACATTCGTGCTCGTCGGGAGCCGAGGCGAGAGCCAAGCTATGGACAATGTCGCAACAGAGAGGATGGCTGAGGAGAGCCACCGCCAGGACAGCGCCAACCTCCTCATATTCATAATGCTCTTAACGCTCACCATTCTGACTATATGGTTGTTCAAACACCGCAGGTTTAGGTTCCTGCACGAAACCGGACTCGCCATGATCTACGGTAAGAGCTAAGAGCCATAGCCACGGCGGTGATGTCAGACATCCATGATAAGTGGCTGCTGTTAGCTCCTCAAACCTGAGGGGCTGTGAGCTCACGATACTGGCTTATTCTCCGGTTTCACTCTGTATAATAGGGGAGCAACGGAGTGAGACCTCGTTCGGAGTATTGTTATTGTGATCCCGTAATCTGTGTGTGGAGTCTAAAATGACTGCATCAATGTATTATCACGGTTAAAAAAAAAAAAAAAACAGTTTAAGGCGCTCGGTATAATTCACTGGCTACAAAACTGTTCCAGTTGTTAGTCACATGACCATTGCTTGACCATTACAAAATCGCTTAAAACTGGAGCTCTGAGACTTCAACTTTTAACGTAATCTGTATCACAGATTGTGCATAAGAATTGGATTTATATAACCGACCCGTTAACGTGAATCAACAGCAAATTCTAGTAGATAAGATATGTTGACATAAACTTTAAAGGTTAGTTTAATTGTTAAATAATTAAATTGGCATACTGTATATAATGGTCAGATCATTTTGAATTATTCCTAGTAATTTATGGAACATTTCCATTGTCACCTGCATCTCTCATAATTTCCTTTATTTTGACAAAATAAAAATATAAATATTGAAATAAATGTGATTTAAAAAAATACATTGTTATCATTATCACCATTTACTGTTTGAAATATTTAATTATTTTATATATACATTTATTAAACACTTAACAGATGATACTTGATGTGTCATCAATTTCTTGCCAAATCGTGTGAGTTAACAAATGACTATTGGATGGAAAAAAATCACTTTGTTCTTGTTCGTCCTAAATTTAGTCTAACAAATGTCTAGTGGATAATTTGGGGGGAAACAAACATGTCATTATTTGTAAGGAAAATATTTTAGTGTGTAGTGTAGTGTGTGTTTCTGCCTACCACTTATCTATTTGCTTTGCTTTCTTTTGAAGGCCTTTTGGTGGGTGTGATCCTGCGTTTTGGCGTGCATGTGCCCCAGAGCACGAATGACCTGGTCCTCAGCTGTGCGGTCAACGCCAGTCCTGCCACACTATTGGTCAACGTCAGCGGTCGCTTCTACGAGTACACTCTGAAGGGAGAGGTCAGCCGCAGCAAAGGCCACCAAGTGCAGGACGATGAGATGCTGAGAAAGGCAAGAGAACAGACAGATGGCGCTCATGTAGTCAACACAGTAATTAATTCACAAGCAAATTTGCAGTTATGTCAATCCGTGCAGTTAAACATACCCTGTTGGACTCTACATAGTCTGAGTAAGAATCACTGCAGCACATCTTCTCAGGTAGCAGCCATGTTCAGAGACATGTTTCCACCAGAGGAACTGTGACCTAAATTAAATTCTAGGACAGAGAGATAGTGAGCATATGTTTCCAGTATTATACTTACACACCAGAGTACATAAAAAAGTAACATAAATTACAACCTAAAAAAGGAGGACATGTCTATCATTTGAACTTGATCAGGACATGAAAATCAAGCAATGCAAAGCTAAATATATGCAGTAAATTGAAACATTTGGCCAACATTGACTGAATTGTCCAATTTGTTAGTTAGTAAAAAAAAAAAGAGTAAAGCCATAAAATCGGACCGTGTGCCTTTGGTGCCTCATTACATGCTCAAAATATCATTACCAATGCTGTACAACACGAACCGCTTCCTTATAAAAGACAACACTGCCAGATGTGTCCATTAACAATGGAAACATGATGCCAAGCATGGTATTTTACCGTGTTTCCTGTTTTTCAGGTGACCTTTGATCCAGAGGTGTTTTTCAACATTTTACTGCCTCCCATCATTTTCCACGCTGGATACAGTTTGAAACGGGTAAGGATGTGTTGCAAATATGCAAATATGACCTAACTGGACAGTTTATTATTCTAGTGCTGCTAGTATGGGTTGATCGCCTTGGTTTTAGAATTTACTTAATTCTTAGGGGCACATGCTTTACAAAAAATGTTGATATTTCCACATTAACATGATGATGCAACATGATCAGGGAGATGCATGTAGTGCACTGTGGGCATGTGAAAAAAAGCCATTGTCAGCAACAATATTCTAAGCTGTGTTTTTTTTTTTTTTTTAAATGGTGGTCATTGGTTACTAAACGACAGCCAACTCCTGTTGAAGCACATGTTAAAGACCGTGTCTTCATGTCTAAATGCATTGAGTTGCAGTCATCTTCAGATATTAACTATACCTAGCAGGTAAACTAGTAGTGGTCAACATCATTTTTTTGATGATAGATTTTCTTGAACTGGCATCACTGTCTGTTTCAGAGACATTTTTTCAGGAACATCGGCTCCATCCTGGCCTACGCTTTCATCGGAACGGTTATTTCCTGCTTCATTATCGGGTAAGTTCTGCTGTTATCTCGGAGAAGACGTCAGACGATGTTGTTAATTATGATCTAACAGTTATTGTTTCTTTTTTTTTTTTTCATAGGTTGATCATGTATGGCGTTGTTTCCTTCATGAAAATGGTGGGACAGCTGGGGGGAGACTTTTTCTTTACTGACTGTCTCTTCTTCGGGGCCATTGTTTCGGCAACGGACCCAGGTTAGTTCCTGTGACGCAAGTAATCGTGGTCTTTGTGGTCAATCAGTACCAGTGGAACCAACCAGGGATAATTATCTAAAGAAATGATCTATGTGTGTGTTTATTTTAGTGACAGTTCTGGCCATTTTCGCGGAGCTCAAAGTGGACGTGGACCTGTACGCTTTGCTCTTTGGGGAGAGTGTCCTCAATGACGCCGTGGCCATCGTTCTTTCATCGTAAGTACTGATTAAAAGATACAGAAATAGGCACAACATTCCACACCTAAAGATGTTCCAATTCAAATTCACATTTTGAAAAAAAAAACAAAACCCCCCCAAAAAAACAAAACACTCAGGTGATGTAATTTTACTGTCTGCACTTCTGTGAAATGTGTAATTAATTCATTCAACCAAAACCCCCCAAAAAAAACAAAACACTGATGTCATTTTACTGTCTGCACTTTTGTGAAATGTGTAATTAATTCATTCAACATTTTCTTTGACAAATACTAAAAATATGAAGTGGTCACTGACCTGAACTGTACACAGGCCTTGTCTGACAAGTGTCACTGTTTATGTTGTATGTTGCACATAACCTTTGCCTGGACCATACTAACTATCACCCCGTGTCATTTCAATGCCTGCCTTCCTTCATCCACCCATGTCATTCATCGCCGGCCTGTACGTATGTCTGCAGTGTCCTCCTGCGTTTGGAGAAACAGGGTGGGCAGGCAGCTGGAGCCGTTCACTCCTCAGGAGATGAAGGCCCAGTCTGGCCTGAGGGGGCGGAGGAATGGCTGGCACAGAACCAGACATTGAGCCCTCGGTGGGTGGGTGGGTGGCTTTGTAAGATAGCTGCCTCTTTTTGCATGTTTTTTTTTTTTTAGTGCTAGATCCTGGTCATGTGCATTCAGTCAGTGTGATGCACAACTTTTCTCTAGTTAGACCCCTTGTAATTGTAATCCCTGTTCTCCACCTGTTCCAATCAAACATGTCCATCCTTTTCCTTCTTCACTGCAGAACCAATGTCTTAAACATGCCGTAAACTGTAACAAATATTTGGTACTTTTTGGAATTCAAATCAATTTATTTAAACTTTTTAGTCTTTTGACCAGACCTTCACAAATAAAAGCATGGAAATTCCCTTTTTTTTTTTTTTTTCAAAATGTGTCTATCCTTGTTGCATGGCAACGAGCCAAAGCTAAATGATCCAGGAGAAATGAGCATGTGAGACCCAGAACCCTTTGTTTGGTAAAGCTGCTGTCAGTGATATTGTACAGTAGACGACTTCTTATCTTTCTGTGTCCACTGTCATCTCTGTTTGAAACGCAAAGCTTAAAATCATTAACTTAAGTCACATTTTTCTCTGGCAGTGTTTCTTATTAATATCTGACCTGAACTCATGCCTTTTGTTAGCTTTACAAAAACAAATCATTTCTTGACTTTTCAAATATATCTTATGTGTTTAAGACACCTGGTGACCCGACAAGGAAGTAAGACAAACGAATAAATGTACGTAAGGTTTAAAAAAAATAAAAAATAGAAAGTCGAAGAACAAGTCTAACAAGCAATAGCTGAGGACCAGAAGAGTAAAAAGTGAAAATGCACTGTCGGGTCGGGACTCAAACCAGCAATCCACCGTGCTTTTTTAGTGCCAACTAAAAATGTATTTCGCTGACAGCAACTTTTTTTAAGTTTCAGTTAAAATGATCTAACCCTGAATCTGCGTGTCTGTACCTGGGCATTTGTTACCTGACCAACTTTCACTTCCTGAATTCCTGAATTCTCAGTAACCACTTCACCTCCTGTTTTCATGTAAATAGTTTCATATCTTTTGTCTGCTGCTGTCTGTCTGACCTTCAGCTCCATCGTGGCGTACCAGCCTGCAGGAGACAACAGCCACAGCTTCGAGGCCATGGCCATGTTGAAGTCCTTTGGCATCTTCCTGGGGGTCTTCAGCGGGTCCTTCGCTCTTGGAGTGGCCACCGGGGTCATGACCGCTTTCATATCTTTTCACTTGTTCCTCCAGTTCCTTCAGTTAAATATTGATAATAAAAAAACAATTTTTAGTTGTTGTGGAGAAGGTTCCAACTTCAAGTTGTCAAAATAGGTGCCTGACCACCATAGAATGAGATCTAGAATTCAGAGACCAGGACCCTTCGTGTAGAAGAGTTAGGAATGATTGAAAATAATTTCTAAATAGCAGGGTGGGAATGCACTTGCTGTTTTTTAGAAATCCTGTTGGTCCACTGTGTAGTTGAAACACTGCTTATAAAAGTAATGTAGAGTCTATTGGTTACATAGAGTTTGGTTTCTTTGTATTTTGTTAATATTTTATTGTCCTTGTCATTCTGCAGGACAAACACTTGTCTGTTGTTTGTTTCACTTCCCGTTTTGTCCTTGACTATCAGTTTTCATCACGTGACCAAGTTCACCAAGTTGAGGGATTTTCCTCTACTGGAGACTGCGCTCTTTTTCCTCATGTCCTGGAGCACTTTCCTCTTGGCTGAAGCCTGTGGTTTTACAGGTACAACAGGGTCGTTGACCTTACTGTGATTTGACTCCACTGTGGAGTTTACTAGGGTCTGACTTTTTCTTCTGGAGGACTATTAGAAATGAGGTTAACACAACATAGGGGAAAGTGAGCTAATAGTTAGCCAAAAAAGCAATAATCTGCCATTGGATAATTTAAAAGTAAAAAGCTAAAAGACAAGAAACTCAATCTGATCGGGGAGAGTGTTTGGAAAGTCCCTAAATTTCCAGTAGGCTGGTGTCAATTGTTTTTTTTTTTCTTCACTACTCAGGTGTGGTGGCTGTTCTGTTCTGTGGCATCACTCAAGCTCACTACACCTTCAACAATCTCTCTCCTGACTCCCAGGACAGAACCAAACAGGTGAGAGAGGACAGGTGTCAGTCTCTGTTAACAACCACGAGTGGTGAAAATGACTCATGTTTCCGTTTTAACTGATAAACAGAGACACAAAAGAACCGAGTTGGTTGCGTACGTCTATGAAGAAATGTCAAAAATGTGAAGAAGGTGGATTTGGCGATTACTCAGAAAAGAGGATGTAGATGTTCTGAGGAAAGAATCCCCAGCTGGTTGTTGTGGTTTGCCATCCATCTGCCTCTATTTTTGCTACATTTTGATGTTTATTTACTGAACACAGGTGGATACGTGAACTGTTGTCATTTAGGCTATAAATGATTGTGTGCTCTGGCGTCGTCTATGGTTACACATTGTGTCTATGATATTGCAAATATGATTACATTTTTAATCGTCACCAGGGCCACCTGCTGGGTGGGAGTTGTAAAAAAAAACAAACAAAAAAACCCACACCCAAAACATTTGCTTGCTCTATTTGGTTCGATTGTGTGCTCTGCATCAGTGACAATAATTCACTTTCACTTTCTGTCACCCTAACCAAAAAAAGAAAAAAGGAAAAATAACAGTTACAGCAAAAAAAAACCCCAAAAAAACCCTTTTGGTGAGGGCACCAAAATGACTGGAGTCAGCCGTGAATGCAAATAATGCCATGATGTGACCAATGAGGAACAAAATGAAGGAACACTTCACTTTTGTCACAAGTGCCTGTTTCACCCAGTTTCCCCTCTGTGTTTTTGCTGTTGTCTCTTCTTACCATCAGCTATTTGAGGTGCTCAACTTCCTGGCAGAGAACTTCATCTTCTCCTACATGGGTCTGACTCTCTTCTCCTTCCAGTCGCACGTGTTCAACCCTCTGTTCATCATCGGAGCCTTTGTATCCTTTGACTCTGTGCGACAAACACAACCAATTATTCAATGTTTGTGCTTTCCTAAAAACAACATGTCGTCGGTTAATGATACACACCGTGTCTTTATTTTTTGTTAGTCCTTAACCTTCCTGCGTGACCCAGGTGGCAGTGTTTGTGGGCAGAGCAGCGAACATCTACCCGTTGTCCTTCCTGCTCAACCTGGGCCGTAAGAACAAGATCGGATCCAACTTTCAGCACGTCATGATGTTTGCAGGTGTGTTTAAATACGGTCTGGTTTTGACACCCGAGTGTGGGCTTCTCATTTAGGTCTAGAATCTTCCACTCAGACACCACGGCACCACTTCAAAAACACAGACAGGAAACATTTTGACCTGTTGAGGTGAATACATAGTGACAATATTGAATTAAAAAAAAGTGTTATATATTTTAAGAAACAAAAAAACAATTTTTAGACAGGAAAATGATG
Source organism: Cynoglossus semilaevis (assembly GCF_000523025.1). Taxonomy (NCBI): domain Eukaryota; kingdom Metazoa; phylum Chordata; class Actinopteri; order Pleuronectiformes; family Cynoglossidae; genus Cynoglossus; species Cynoglossus semilaevis. The sequence continues at coordinate 14,274,175 of NC_024325.1, forward strand.
TCAAGCGTTTAGATGGAAGTTGGTGACACTTTTAAAAGTGCTGTTAACCAGAGATCATTTTGTGGCTCTTTTTATCTGACGTATGAAACATCAACACTCCCACTTCTTTGTCTGTTATGACTCCACACGTCTGATGACATTTACTGACACAGACCAGTGAAAGGAAACACCATTATCTTATCACAACCTTGTATTTAACCATTTATTTTAAAATCATATGCAGAGGGGTTAACTTAACTTTTGCAAAATTACAAGTTACAAAATGATCCTGCCTGATCATTATTTGAAAAATATAAAATATTTTCAAAATGATCCTGCCTGATCATTATTTGAAAAAAATGTAGTATAAATTGCAAATGAATTCTGTTGCACCTCAGTCCAACCAATCCCCACAAAAATTCTCTAAAACAAACCTTT
>NC_024325.1:14274614-14314721 GCF_000523025.1 Cynoglossus semilaevis
CAACAACACAAGGGTCAGAATGCACTTACAATAAGAAGTAAAAAAATTAAAGTCTAGAAATCAAACATTTCTGTAGCACACTGTCCTTCAGATGGTTTGTGGATCAATCTGCATCTCCTCCCTCCAGTACCTTCACAGGCTCCTGGTGTTGATGCACTTTCTCCATCATCATCATCATCATCATCATCTCACTCCTTTCTCTTCCTCAGGTCTGCGTGGAGCTATGACCTTTGCCCTCTCAATCCGTGACACGGCGACCTACGCCCGTCAAATGATGTTTTCCACCACGCTCCTGATCGTCTTCTTCACAGTCTGGATCTGCGGAGGTGGCACCATGCCCATGCTGTCCTTCATGAGCATACCGTAAGACTGGACCTCTGGAGTCCTCCTCCTCCTGTGTTCTTCGATCTTCTCCATTTTTAATGAATTAAATCTCTTGATACCTTTTCACCCTCAGGGTCGGCGTTGACTCCGACCAAGAACACTCTGTAAGTCTTACGACGGTAGTCAAATCAGTCTTGTTGTTAAATCCCACAGAAAATGACAAATGTCTTTGAAAAATAATTTTGTGCCTAACAGACTACATCCATGTTGGATGGGTCAGTGCGGAGGAACACCAAACATGAGAGTGCCTGGCCCTTTAGGATCTGGTACACCTTTGACCGGAAGTATCCTTTCAACTGTGTGAATCTGGATTTTCAATTTTTTTTTTTTTAATGTTGACTTTAATGTTTTAAACAGCAGAGGGAGCCAATTCCTTATGAACCATAAACCATCTCTAATATTTTGAAACAATGTTAATGTTTTAAGATGTGGTTTTGAAAATGTGAAGTCCTTGACGGAATTGTGTTGTAGTTACCTGAAGCCCCTCCTGACTCACAGTGGTCCTCCTCTCACCGCCACGATGCCGGCCTGCTGTGGACCACTGGCACGGTGTCTCACCAGCCCACAGGCCTACGAGGTTAGGACACAAACACAACATGAATTAATGCATGTTTTGAAACAGTATTTTTTTTCATGATTTAATACACAATATTCATGAACATCTGGGTTACATCCCAGTTCTGTTTTCTGTTGTTTATTGATGGTTATTTAATAATAACTCCATGCATATTAAGCATTATTAAATTAGATAAGTCAATAATTGTTAACTGAAGAACTGGGTCATTAATATGCATAAACATATGTACACTATGCAGCCACTCACCGCTACTTCATTATTGCATTTTTTTTTTATTTGATTAAAAATAATCTCCACGTTCTAGAATGAAGGTCCACTCTACGACGATGACGCTGACTTTATCCTTAATGATGCCAACGTGAGCAGCATGTACGCCGACGTCACCATCAGCACCGATGCGTCCGGGTCACACACCATCAACCGAAAGCTCTCTTCAAACGCCAACACCGGGTGCGGCCCGTCCGATGAAAGCCTGGACCACGAGCTAGCCTTGGCGGAACACGAAGTGGCGATCAGAGGTACCCGTCTGGTCCTGCCCATGGATGACCCCATAGACCCACCAATCACCGTCACTCTGCCGCCGCCTCCTTCCCCGCCACACTCTGACCCTCGCAGACATAGACTGTAAGAAAACCGGTTCTGTCAGGATGCAGTTTGTCAGGAAAGTCTCAAATCAACCTGTGACTGTTGTAAGAAATGGAGGTAGCACTTAGAGTTTATCAAGCTGTTTGTTCCTTCCACACACCCCACTCTGCTCTAAGACCCCCCCCCCCCCCCCCTGTGCTATGGCCAATAATAATCCTCTGCTCCACTGCGTAGCATCCTTTTGTGCTTTAATCTCACTGTTATGAAGTTTTATTCCCACTGCTTATCTTTGTGACTAAAGCGTCAACTAATGATTTATTTGGGACATTTCTTCAGTTTAGTCAACTATTCATTGACAAATATGAAGAGTGTTCTTTAAACCTGAACATCTTTACGTGGTCCAAACTGAGGAACCCTTTCAGAGAATATAAAGAAGTAATTTAAAGAAGTCCACTGTTTAATTCCTGTCGTCTCCATAGTTTGCAACAGTCTCTCTACCTCCATTTCTTATACACGGTTTAATCTAATCTCCTAAACTAATTTCACTTGCAGTTTTGTCTTTTATTGTTTGATTTGTCAACGCCCTCTCCCATTTGTCTATCTTTTTTTTTTTAACATTCTTACATTTTAGAATACTACATTTAATCGTGAATTTGAATGCACTACTGTACCTGGAAGTTGAGATACTGTCACCTCTTTGCATCCAAGACTTTTCACTTAACTACAAAAAAAATCATTTAAAAAAACTAACAAGAAATGCATGAGTAACATTTCCATCATTTTTGCCAATCTTTTCAGTTGGTCTTTTTTACACGCTCTATTTATTTAACACAAAGTGATTTACTGTATTTGTACATGATTCATCCTGTTGATTTATTTATTTATTCATGTCTTGTAGTGTGAAATAGCAGTGCTCGGAGGTGGAAGGATTACTTTACTTAACAAAATAGTCTGAAGGTACAATGTGCAGCAGAAGGGGAGATTTTTATTCCTGAAGTTGGAAGATCTGGCCTTCATTATTCTGTAGCAAAATGTTTCTATCATGTTTCTATCATTTATAGAAAAGTTGGTAAACTTTTTACATTGTCCAAACTAGTGCTGTCCCTCTATAAGTGGCAAAACTCTGTAGGTCATAGGGTGGCATGCAGTGTGTATGAGTGGGTGTGTGTGTGTGTGGGGGGGGACACTGAGCAGGAAAATGTTTACAGCCAGTTTAATTTCCCTCTCATGCCCCGACAATTCTGTCAATATATGAGTAAATAAACAATTAAAAAATATATATGTTAAAAGGTTCAATTTAAACATTGTCTCCTGCTTCCCAGTAAACAAGACATCAATTCAAATGTGTAGAACGACTGCAATGTTTCCATGAACAAATAAATGGTTGGTTAAAAAAAAAAAAGTCTCAATGAAAATGTGACTTGTTAAGCTGTAAACTGAGGAGAGACCTCAGTGTATTCAGCAGTGTTTTATTAGGCTGCTCATATCAAAGTTAAGAGTCACTGGATCAGCACGTGTTTAAAAGAAGTATCTGTGAATCCCTAGTCCAAACCTAAATGAGTTTTGATTTAGGTCACGCTGTATTAAAGACCCGAGCTGCTCAGAAGTCCACGGCCGTGGTTGTCTTTTTCGCCACGATGCACCCGATATTTTGCGGTGGAAACATTTATTTTAGCTCTTCATCCTAGTTGTATGGTTGTTACAAATGCAAAATGTACTATTGCAGTTTAATCCAAGTGTTCGGAAATGTTGGTTTGTTCTTTCTATGTGGAAACTCGAGCTTCCCTCTGTGTGACTGTGTATTGGGCTAATCAAGGTTAGTTTACTTTTATGTTGTGATTTCTGCACAGAATCTATTTGGACTGTGTGGGTGAGTGTGGGTGCCTCGTTTGAACGAGGCAACAGAGGTTACTTTTGACATAAAACACTGGACGGACATCTCCTGGGTTTTCTATCATTACATAATATCAAAAACCACTGTGTCTTTTTGTGTTGATTTAGCATTATATAAAATGTGACTCTTGAGGGCTGGCTGAACTGTTTTCAATTAAAGTGCCTATTTAGAAGTTCTATGACATTGATGTAGATTTGTATATATTTGATTTGCTCAGTGTGATCATCTTTGTTTTTGTTTTTGGAACATTTGACCTTTTAATGATAAATGCTCTATGTTCAGAAGGTAGTAGATGTTAAGTCACTGTCTTTACTGATTTTTTTTTTTCTTTTCCAATGCCCCATTAAGAGTGTGGACTAAAAAAAAAAGTACTTACATTTATGAATACACTCTAAGCTTCTGTCTGTCTGTCATTCTGTAAACACAGGTCATCCGTGCCCTAAAAAAATGGAAATGAAATGATTTAGAGTTTATTTCTTAACTTAAATGATATGAAATTACCGTACACTAAAAGGTGTTAACTTGACACATTTTTATTTTAGGAATTTTTTTTGTGTGTGACCAAGCTCATTTACTTCACAATATTACTTCATGAAATGCATGTGCTATTTAGTCTGAACAGTATTTTAAAATTCACTCTGATGACATTTTTGTTTCTTAGTTAAGGTACTGAAAAGAAAAGGCGTTAATGTAAAGCCTTTGGATTTTTTTATTTTTATCATTTATTGCCGATATTTGACTTATAAAATCATGTAAAATGACTCAATAATTTAAATATTGAGGATAATGTTTCCGAAAGAGCCAAAAGAAAAGATCAGTAAATGTCTCTTCTGTTTGCAGAATCTTATAATAACAGTTGTGTTTGTGAGAAGTCAATCTACTACAGGCCTGTATGTGAATGTTTTAAATGTGAAATCATGTTATGCCGAAAATGGATCTCAGATTTAAAGGTCTTTTTTTCCTGAGTAGTTCCTAAAGTTATGATATCTCCTCAGTGTGATGTCTGGAGATGTTCGGGAAATAAACTAAAAATAAAACTTGAAATTCACAAAATGTGGCTTCATTGTTTTTTTTTTTGCAGGCTAACATTTGACAGGGAGAGCCTTCTGACATGAAACAAAAACCAACTAACTGCAACTTCATGATAAAATGTCATTCAGGAAATTAAAAAAGAGACAATTTGATTTTAAAAAAACGGATAATCCCGAAACTATCAAAAGTTACCATGATAAAAATATCATTCAGGAAATTAAAAAACAGACAGAATTTGATTTTAAAAAACCGGATAATCCCGAAACTATCAAAAGTTAGCTTTTAAAACGTTAGCAACGAAAAGCATGCAACTCGGTATCTAAATACAACAAACTCCCTAAAATTCATACTATTTATTAAAATATGTTGGCACACAATTAATTGAAAAAGGTTATCCAAAGATATTTTCGACATAAGTTAATCAAAAAGAGAAGCCAAATAAACCCCACAAATAGCCAATTTAATTAATTTGACAATTCTCAACTGACCGAACGTGCCCCAACATTTAGTCGGTGAAAATGAATTTAAAAAGCATTTTAATTGTTTTCTTACCTAGCTGTGGTAAACGTTATCTCACGAAAAAACACCCGAGCACTAAAATATAATTTAACATAAAAAAAATTTCAAAACATTTTTATTTTTAATTGTAGCAGCGTAGGTGATTTCGGACGTAACTTCCGGACTTTAATAGCGCACGCGCCGTCGGTACCTATCGTCCTGCACCAAATACACTCACGTCGGACAAAATTTGTGTCTTTTTTTAGATACATATATGTATTCATGTATAAAATATAGCAAAGGGAACTCAAATTGACAAACTCAACCGTAACGGATATGGTTATGTCCATTGCTTTAAATTGTGTTTTTAGTTATTCCAGTCGACTTTTTTGTCTCCGGCTCCCGGCCACCGTACTGCGGAAACTGAACCCACGTGGTCAATCAAAACATCATGGCGGCCGGATTCAAGTAAGTCAGTGGATAATGTTTTCATTTTGTTTAATACATATTTACTGTGTAATATGGTTAAACTTAATATATTGGTTTAATCAGTTGTTTGCGGTAAAAAAAAAGTTGTTAACGGAAGTTATCGGAAACTAGTGTTACGGACACGTATACGTTTTTTTCTCTTCTGAGCTTGTACTTGTCAATAACGGAGGCATAACGAAATGTTTTTTTCACGAGTTAGTTTATATAACAAATGAGAGTGACACAAATATATCTATAGTAGCATATACGTCACTGCTGCTTGTAATGTAGTTTTAATTCTATTATTTTTCAGGACTGCAGAACCTCTGGAGTACCACAGGAGTTTTCTGGTATGTCATTAATCAACAAGGTGTTCAATTCATGAAGTAATGTTAATAAAAACAGCAACGGAATCGTAAAAAAAAAATCTAAATGGGCCTCTTTTTTTAGAAAGAAAACTGTCGACCTGATGGACGAGAGTTGTCAGAATTCAGAACCACCACGTTGAACATCGGTGAGATGCAGTGAATTTGACCATTGTCCATCCATCATAACGGCATTTTACCGATATCTTTACCAGTCCTGGATAATAGTTTATATTGTGTTAAGGTACCTTAAATTTGAACAGCAGTGTTCAGTGATTAGATCGTATTCTGTGCAGACTCGATATCGACGGCAGACGGTTCGGCTCTGGTGAAGTACGGCAACACGACAGTCATCTGTGGAATCAAAGCGGTAAAAGTTTACAAATTTAGGTTATTGAAATTAGTAAAGATTTTACTCTTTGTTATGACCTACCTTTTTTTTCTTTTTCTCTGTCTTTTGAGCGCAGGAGTTGACAAACCCAACAGTGGAAGCACCTGGTAAAGGCTATGTTGGTGAGTAAATGAATCGTTGTCACCTGTTTGTCATCAATTTATACATGTTTGTTTGGACTTCTCCTGTAAACCCTTCTTTACCAACTTGGACCTGTCTCTTCTCGTCAGTACCAAACGTGGACCTGCCGCCCCTGTGTTCATCTCGGTTCAGACCGGGCCCTCCAGGAGAACTAGCCCAGGCTGCCAGCCAGTTTATCGCAGATATAATTGAAAGGTGCATAAAGTCAGAACATACTTTACTGAGCTCCTTCTCAGGAGGGTGTTTTTCACCTCAACCTAAACTTTCTGTTTTGCGTCTTGCAGCTCTGAAGTGATACAACCAGAAGATCTGTGTATAGAGCGAGGAAAGGTGAAACCAGAACCTACCATCATATGCTGCTGCGTTGCTGTTAAAGTTCATGCATGGACACAGATTACTTTTTTTTAAAATAAAAAACTGCTGATTACGTTTGCAGCTGTGCTGGGTTCTCTACTGCGACCTGATGTGTCTCGACTATGATGGGAACTTGTTGGATGCATGTGTTGTCGCACTGCTCGCTGCACTTAAAAACAGTAAGTTTGTAGCTGTTGTCGTTCTATCTTTGTAGTGCGCTGCTTGCTCCACTGCCACCTACAGGCTGTTTTACAATGGTAACGTGGAAATTGATTATTTTGAGTCTGCACCCACCCCCGCTAACCTTGGTAATGCCTTCGACCACGTTTATTATTTGAGCTCAAACATAAGATCAAACTTGTAACTTGCTCCACTGTCACCTACAGGCTGTTTTACAATGGTAACTATTTGATCTGGAAATTGGGTCCCAGCATGATAATAAGTACAAATTGCACCATAACACTGCAATGCACGTTCTCTGAGAACATTACTTTCACAGGTCCTTTATCGTTCACAGCTAAACTCCCTGAAGTCACCGTCAACAAAGAGACCAGTTTACCACAGGTGAACGTGGACCAGAGACACAGTCTCAACATCCACAGACATCCCGTTGCTACGTCATTTTCTATTTTTGATGAGTGAGTGTTTTTTTTCCTTCTGTTTTAGTCCAGGTTGGCATAAAGACGATGATGGTATTTAAGTGTCATTATATTCTGCTGTCTCTGCAGCTCCATTCTCATGGTGGACCCCACAGATGAGGAGGAGAGTCTGGCTACAGCTCAGCTCACTGTGGTGACAGATGAAGAAGAACGACTATGTTGTCTACACAAACCAGGTCCGTATGAACAGTCTATGTACCCATTGTGTTAAATGAATCTTGTGCTACAGTGAGATGCAAAAACGTTGATGCTAATTGTTTTTGTTTTTTTTCTTCCTGTGGCTCAGGTGGAACAGCCATGTCAGGAGAGAAGCTGCAGGAGTGCATGAGCCGAGCGACGGTGCGACAGAGAGAGATACAGAAACTCATCAACAAAGTCATTCACAGTGTGAACATGGAAAAATAACCAGCTGGAGAGAAGATGCTTTTGTTTGTTTGTTTTTTTATCTAAAAGCTGTATTTTCCACTGTCAATATATATTCTTTTTAATAACAATAAAACTGCTGACAAAGACTGCTTAAAAAATTATTTCTCAGTGTCCAGAAACTTCTTTTTTCACACACTCTCAATGCACACACACGCTTGCAAACGCAAACACACACACACTCTGTTGATGTCCTGTAAGAATACACTCGTGGCTCCTGAACTCATTAAAAAGGGGAAATGCCTTTTTTTCAGAAACTGTGCTGTCCAGAAGCAGGTATGTCATCTCACCTGATCTCAGACCTCAGTTGAGCCCTGTGCCAGGAAAGTTGTCCACAGATAAAGAAGTGAAAAAATGTTCTCACAGACTGAGAGGTAGAGAGCTGCCCCCAGGCACTACTTACTCCAAGATCCGATTTGCATTTCACATGTAATGGTTTGATGTGGATGATTCGATGTGGACAAAAAAGCTGAGTGGGGATCGGTGCTTAAAGGGCAGTTTCTACCAGGGTCAACCAACCAAACTGAGGCGGGGAGATGAGGAAGGTTCATGGGGAATCTTCTGAGAGGCTGCATCATGATCATCTCAGTCCACGCAGCCTCTGCAGAAGAAAAAAAAAAAGAATTTCCGACGGAAGAAATGATTTGTGGAAAGAAACCTGTCACTAACGAGAACCATGGATTCATCTCAGAAAAATACGTCTCAGGTTCTTCCAGCATAAGGCTTCTTGTTCAAATGTTTCAGCTAGAAAAAGACAGACAAAATGGCAGAAAATGTCTTTTTTTGTCTTTGTCTGAAGAAGTGTCCACAGTGAGGCAGACAGAGCACAGTATGAATTATTCACGTCCTGGTGTAGCTTTGTTTTTTTAGTACGATTTCAGTCTGTCATGACTTAGGGAGCGGCTGAGGCGTGCTCCTCTTCCTCTTACTTCTTGGCTGGTTGGCGATATGTGGCCGCGGCACTCCCCCCTGTGGAGCTGCTGCCCCCATAGCCATTTGCTGCTGCTGCTGCTGCATTTGGTGCTGCAAGAATTGCAACTGAAAAACGGCACAACAGTAAAATATCAGAGGTGGGTTTTTTTTTTTTTGTTTTTTTGCGTTGTTTTGTCTGTGGATCTAAGGTGTGTGTTTGGAATTGGACTACAGTACCAATGTGTGGGTTTTTGTTAAAGACCATAGTGTTGAAAATGACTGAAAATTTACTTTATAGATACTGAGAAATTATTTTTTCACAGCAAGTTTGAGCCAATCTGCTTTAAAAAAAGCAAAAAAAAAAGCGACTTTATTTGGACTTCATATAGAAAGTAAAAAAAAAACAACAAAATGTATAAAATATAGAAGTCAATGTGAGTAAATGTAATTTGTAGAAAGCAAAATGTGTTCTAAACTGTTGAAGGATTTTTGTTATTAAATCATTTCACATTCTTGTTTATGGGGAAGTTTTTTTTTCTGTGTGAGCATCAAGTGGCCTAGGTTCACTTACCACCAATGCTTGGGTTTCTCCTGAGAACGCCTGTATGCAAAGTACAATATTGTAGCAGATTCAGCTGAGATGTTCCTACATGCTGCGTGAAAACACTATGATCCACAGCCGTTAGAACTGAATTATCTTATGTGCCTAATGATACTGTCCTCAACTGTATTCATGACGGTATTCGTGGCAACAGTTAGTGAAGCTGCACTGAAGCTTGGTAGGACAAACAGAACTGTGTGAAGCCACACCAAAGAGGGGGTTAATGGATTGCAGAGAGAACAGAGGAAGAGGAAGAAGAGGATGAAGAAGAGGAGGCACAAACTGAGGTCAGGGTGTGTTGGGGAGTGAGGCGGAGTACAGTCAAGCAGCACCAGTGACGTTCTGAAGACACAAATTATTGGCTGTGATCCTGGCAGCGACACACATGCAGCTCAGCAACCTGCTCAGAGTAAGTCAGCAACTTCAACAGGGCAAAGGAAAAAGAACTCCAAACACTTTCTGCTTCATGCTTTAAGGCGTCACCGCTTTCATGAGCTACATTTCAACAGTACGACCTGTGTGAGGCTAACTTGAGTGATGTGGCTGTGTGTGTGTTAGTCGGTGCCATCTGGGAATGCCACAAGCTGTGTGTGAATGTGTGTGTGTGCAGCTGCTGGGACTGCTGTGATCTTGGTAAAACAACATGTCAACTGAACAAACAACCAAAAGATGGAGTGAATGACAATATCTATAACAAAGAGAAAAAAAATCTGCAAAGTATCATGATGATTATCAAACAAAATGATGTTGAACACTTTGACTACAGTTACCACTGCAATGCAACCCAAAGTTGAAACATTGTGTGAAACATTATCTTTCAGACTGGACTGCACAGACTAGAAGGTAGAAATTACTTACAACTAGGGATGCAACAACAACAACAAAAAAAATGTATTGTTTTTGGTATAACAGAAAACTCTGCGTCATATTCTCCAAAAATATTCAAGATTTTTTTTTTGAAAAGTATATAAACTTTGGAATTTGTTATTACACAATAACAACAAGGGTGGAAACTATGCTCCATCTGACCGTTCTGTAGAAGCTAACTTGGCTATTTGTTGTGCTACTGTTAGCCATCTCTGCCTTTTCAAGTTTGTTTACAGTTTGTAAACCCATGGTCTGTGGCTTCTTTTCCGGTTTCAGCGTGGTTAACACAGCACCACATACAGGCCTGGTATATGTACTACAAGGACCGGAATCATATTCAGTGGCTCCGTTTAAACACAAATCTTGTTTTGTGACTACGCTCTGTGTGTGTATATCTTGGTAAATATATCCCATACTGATTCTGTGACACGAACCAAAAATGAAAATAAATAAATAAATAAAACATCAAGCCAACTGTTTTGTTGCATCCCTAATTACAACACTAATGTGGTTCAACATGCAGCCCACTCTTGACAGGTATGGAAAGTAGTGTGATGATGCAGCCTGAGTGTAGATGTGTGTGAACAGATGTTAAAGTTGCTGTATTACTTGGATCTGTGGCTGGTGCTGCTGCTGAAGCCTTGGAGAAGGCAGCGGGGGCCCAGACCTGTCCAGCCCACAGCCCAACTGGGACAGCACTAAGGGGGTGAGGAGGTGGAGGGGGAGAAAGAGAGGAAGGGTAGGGAAGTAGGAAGGAAGCCAGTGGGACAAAAGGACAGAGGAAAAAGGATGGAGTGAAGTATAAAAACAGAAGAGTACAGGACAAAAGGAAACAGCGATGATAGTGTGAATAAGTATGGGGGGGTGTGTGGGGGAGACAGGGAGGGTTCAATGATGCAGACCCACACAGCACAGAAAGATGGAGAGAAGAAATACAAATGAAAAAAAGGCCATCAGTGCAGGATGTTTTTTTTTTGAGTGAATGTCGAGCGGAGAGTATGAATGGATGAAGTATGAAAAGCACGAGTGACAAAGAGGAGAGAAAAACAGGGAGGAGGACAAAAGGGTAGGGGGAAAATAATAATAAAAAAACAGAACAGAGAACAGAAGAAAGAGAAGATGTAGCAGAGAAGAAGGGGAAGTTGAGTCTCTCCTGTCAGAGGTCACATGCCTCATTCAGAGGAACAATGGCTTCAACTTCAGTCAAATGATCATTAGTTTAAGACCATGTGTCTACCGTACAGTCATTACAACAATGAACACATTAGTGACTATTGTTATATTAGTAACCAGTTAGTGACATGGTGTCATGGTCATTTTATACACACATTTAAAAACTGAATGAAGACAAACGTGTGTGTATTAAAGTTGTGTGTGTGTGTGTATGTGTGTGTTTTGTGACGGGTGGTGTTGGTGCTTCATACCTGCTGCCTGTGGCGACATGAAGCCTCCAACTCCCAGGTTGATGACTGCTGTTTGCTGGTTTCCTAAACTTGGATCTGACCCCTGCTCGCCCTGTAGGGGAGGTCAAAGGTCGCACAAGTCAGTCTATGAAGTCATTACGCAATCATTCCATGCACATGCACTCACTGTCAGAATGATGGGGCTGTCAAACAATTGAAATTCAATACATCACAGCAGCTGTGGATAATTTAATTAATTGTGAATGTGATTAATCAAAATTACTCATGACACCTTCACACTGACAGCACTACGACCGTGGAGTGTTCCTGCATGATTAACAATGCAAGTACCTCATCCAGAAAAGCATGGGGAATTGAACCTTCAACCTTCTGTTTGGATGACAATCACCTCTATTGGTAGATCTACTGCCTACCAAGAGATACACCATAAATTATGACTTCCATGACAGTGGTGATAAAATGAATTAAAACTTTAACCTGTCTCCTGATCCAATTTCTTTTTTTTTTCCATTTCATTTTAGTCTGAATTCACAAACAACGGCCCGTTTTAAACCGTTTTAAAAATCCAAACAGCAAAACATGTTATTCATTTGAGTGCTTTCTTATGTGTGCGAGCCTGGAATACTGCTGATCCAACCATTGTGTTGGCAGCAGTGACAGCTGCTGGAAGAGGCCAGGATTAGTTTGGCTCTGGCTCACTCTGGGCTTCTCTCCCACTATTCTTGGTAGCTCCGTTCAAACTTGCACTTGTTTGAATCACAGTCATTTGATGTCTGTCATGAAGTCATTGTGAATAGATTTTCCACCGTGACTCAAGCCCTGGCGTCGGCTGCAGTGGCCCGGTCACTTCCAAAAGTTCTTTGCAGCGAGGCTAAATATGTGGATACACACTGCGGTCATTAACCTGTTGGATGATGACGGCTGCTCTAACTCATCGTAAGGAGTTTAATTTCACGACTTGACATTCTTGTGGCAAAACTTCATCCAGCTCAGAGTGGGCAGCGCCTCATTTATCACCTTAATGACATTAAACCTCTTGGCTGCGTTTGCCTGTCTGTTCTTGCAGATGTGGGAGTCAAACTCACCGTCTCGCCCTGTTGCTGAGGACTGGACGTGGCCGACTGACTCTGCTGTGGGGAGAACTGAGACAGCTGATGCTGCTGCTGCAGAGAGTTAAAGATGAGAGGACCAGTGGGGATCTGGGAATGGGAGAATTAACAGATTGATCAGAGCTCACAGAGAAACTAAGAAGGGTTTCTATACTTGTTAAATATTTTTTATCAGAAGAGGTTATCCCTCTTGACTTAGTGGCTGACTAAATGGTTCATACCTGCAGGAGGTTTAATGGTCTCAACCCAGTGCTGCTGTTCAGGCCAAAATGACTCCCTGTAAGACAAATCAGAAATAACTGTCATGCTTGTACAACTCCAGACAATAGACCTGTGATCTTTATTCAAAATAAAATAAAAAATAAAAACAGAGACATTGGATAGTCTACAGGTTTAACTACTGCCTTTTGCCAGTTTGCCTTTAATTAACTTCAGATTCTGTAAATGACTAAGAAAAATAACCTTCCATTTACATTTCTCTTTTGTAAAGGAATCGTCCAAAGTAATGCTGTGCCTAAAGCGCCCTCAGCTGGACAAAACCACAAACTACATAGGGAACAACGTGTGTGTGATTTGTTTTTTGTCAAGAATAGGTAAAGACAAGAAGAAATAAAATGTTTTTTTTTTTCAATTTTATACAATTATAAAAGGTAAAAAATTTCAGGAAGATTTTGGTCAAAAATTCTCTCACAATAAAAAATGTTAAAATAGGTCAGTACTCAGTGCTCAGACATCACTCATATATATTGGTGAGAAGATTAGGCTTTGAGGTATCTTACCTGGCTGTGCTGCAGATGGCATGGTGGGCATTAACCCTCCAGATGGCAGTATTCCACTCAGGTTAAGGCCTGCTCCCAACATAGGGTTCGAGCCACTCATTAAGGTCTGGGGACTGCTGCTCAAACAAAACAAAGGGGTCAGGGACAGCTCGAAGTGTCCAGCAGGTGGCAGCACAGACTTTATTTTCTTACCACACTGAGCTGACTACGTTGATGAAATTCAACCCGGGGTTGGCCATGACCTGCGATGAGGTGGTTCCCGTGGTGATGGACGTGCCCATGGTGGGCAGGGGAATGGTCATGACAGGCAGAGGCTGACTGAGAGCCAGCTGTTGCTGGGCGAAAGGCGTGAGGAGGGTGGGCTGCGACTGGCTTTGAACCATGGGAGTTTCTGAGGGGGTAGGGGTCACTGAGAGAGGAGTGGACAGGGAGTCAGAGGGGTGAGGTGTGGAGCAGGGTGTGTTGGTGGGAGTGGGGGTGGATGGCTTTGGGGTACCGGATCCTTAAGGAACAATATGAATTAAAAAAAAAAAAAACAAAAAAAACAAAGACACCTTTAGCCACTAGTAGTGAAGATTTACAGTTGTTTAAAGCAAATATCAGACCGTTTCCAACATCAATGGCTGTTGTTTCAGGTTGAAACTTTTTTAGTAGAAAAAAATAAACAACACAAAATGTCAAATGTAAAAAAATTTTTTAGCTCTCTGGTCAATGCTCAAATTTCTTGTCACGATTCCCGAAGTTCTCTCAAATGAAATATACTAATGATCAATGATTTTGTGTTGAAAATGTTTGGACGGTTCTTTTTAAGCTGCCATTTCACAGCTGGAATATTTTTGGCAATTTTAACTGTTGAACAAATGCCACGCAGCTAAATGGAAGTAAACCATCTAAAATAATGACTGGAGAGTGGAGTTTAAAACGATCAGGTTCTACTCCTGTCAAAACTTCAGCCATTTTTCTGACAATGTGAAAAGCCAGTTGGCTTTGTGTTAATTAATTAATGCACTTGCGGTGATGTAATATTTTCTGAACATGACAAGTTACAGATATACTCCTGTACTTTAGGCTCCAATATTTCTTAAGACCTGGGTGCTTGACAGCTTGCTTACAGATTATTTTGAAAACATTAAGCAGAAGAATTCTTTGCAAAATTTCAAGTTTTAAATGTTTATCAGCTGCAGCTTCACTCACTCTGTGTGCATCCCATGGGCGACAGTGAAGAAGGCGACAGTAGGCCCACCTGACCAATCTCCATGGAGTGCTTCCTGTTCAGAGCCTGGCTTTTGGCTGGAGGAGGCGTAGGACACTTGAGCAGACCACTGGTGTTTTGTGAACTGTAAGGATTACCTGGAGACGAGGGAGGAGTTGACCGACGTTAGAAATATTCAAGTCCACGGTGGACACATGACAACAACACACAGTCGTTACAGGTTTTGAAAATGCCCTGGAGAACAAACAGACAGAAGGATTTTAGCAGAGTTTTTATCTTTTTTTGGTAAGTTCTGGTAAAAACAATCATGCACTGTGTCTTCAGCTTAACCTAAACAGTAACTTCTTATTCCTGAATGTTTTTGTAAGAGCTCTGTGTGCTCTGCAGTACAGTTCCAAAGGCTTGACCTTTTCACACATTTGCTATTGCAATAAATCAAAGCACAACAACAGACGCTGCCCAGAAATTTTCCCCTTCTGCCATTCAGGGCTCAATTACACAGCTTTTCCAACAACATGTCTCATCTACTCTACTTTTCACCGTGCTTCCAATAAGACAATAAGACACCGCAGTACAAAAAGAATAATAAATAGCTCGGTGGATTAGACTACTTATTCCGTTTTGTGTTTCACTTCGTGTGTCAACAGGGTGTGTGCTGACTGGATGTTTGTTTCCTCTGAGCAGCAGCCAACTCACCTGAGGAGCTGCCGCCTGATCCTGAAGGCAGTTTGATGGGTGGGGGTCTGTGCTTCACCCCTTTTCCCAAAACAGACGTCTGGACAAGTGGCGCAATGCCATCACCCTGCACGACATTTATTACACACATTAGACAAAAGAATAGACATAGTCAGCAGAAGTCTTGGCTCACACATGCCCAGTATATTTGGGGCGGAGGTATGTAATGTTCTAGAAAAAAAAGGATGAGCTGCTTCTTATCTCTAGTTGATCTTTTAACTCTTTTTGCTGCTGCTAACCATAACCACGCTTTGTTTGTTGTGTACCCTCTTCTGGTGTAATTCTTTAAAACATATGTCCAGCGAAATGACTTGCAGGTGTGAGGAAGCATTATGAACTGATTGTTTTCTAAATATTTAACCAGGCAATTTGTAAATGTCAAAAAGTGATAATTGATAATATCCCCAAAAATAAAGAAAGTCACTTTTCACACCTTTACCTCATCCTTGCTGGGGGAGGGAGGCCCCTGTCCCACGCTGCCTGAGTTATGGGACATTTTGACCTGACAGTTGACATCTCTCTCATAGACTCCTTTGTACTGAGTAAGAAACCTACACAACAAATAAGAAATTATGCCATGGTCTGACAGACTCATCATACTAGTAAGGAGAAAAGTGACTCACCGATCTGCATCTATCTTTGAGCCTATAAGGAAGCTGCAAATGATACACCACAGATGATGTTGAGCTAATGAAGAGTAGCACTTTATATTAAATCACTTATTTCCCTAAATTTGTCTCCTTACGGTGGATGTATGAGCTTCAGGTCAGAGTTGTCCTCCTCTGCTTTTGGTTCTTTAGCGCAGTAGATTTTCCCGTAAAACAGTGGATCTCCTAGGGACTGGAAGATGGACACCTTGGTCCTCTGTGCCTGGCCGCCAACCTCACACTCAAAAGTGTAGTCGTCTATTACTTCCTGTGAATAGTGTGTGCAAAAAAATTGCTAAAATAAAATGTTGAACAGAATTTGACTGAACAAATTTTGACTGAACTTCCATTTTTGACGTTTTACCAAGATAAGATTTTGACATTTTACCAAGATAAGATCCTTTACTGTGACTGTGCACAAGATACAGTTTACTCTGATCTACCTCTGATCTAGGAGTAAAACAAGAGGCCACACTGCTACTGTGCATTGTGTACACAACCACTGGCAGGCCTTATTGATTGACTCCCTGAGGGAATGTTAATGCTTCTGCCACACTTGCCTCAGCGGGCCAGATCACAGTCGTGGGCTGTGAATCCTCCAGCTGTAGCGATTTCTCAACCACAGCGTATTTTTCCACCTATAACAAAGACACAAGCACATCCATCTGATATGTTAAGGTCTCTGGTATCAATTTGAGTGTGAAGTGAGTGGGTGATGACGGCTGTATCTCACTGAGCTGCTTACATCAATTTCCTTCGGTACAGTTAGTTGGCAGTTGTTCTGCTTCCACATGTCTACACACTGTGATGTAAGGACGGCCAAGAAGATGCAAAAGTGGCAGAGGAAACACAAACACGTTGAAGTAAGAACTCTCAATATGCTGAAAGGAACTGCTTTGGCAGGGCAGATTTTTAGATGATTGGAAAGCAACTTTCACTCACGTTTCCGATCTTTGAGATCTTCAGGTCAATGGCAGGAGCCGGTTTCCTCTCCTTCCTTCGCTGCAGGTAGTCGTACAGTCGTAGCTGCGGTGGTATGGGCAGATGGGACAACTCCTGCTGTCTGTTCAGTGCAGCTCGAGAGTGTCTCTTGAAACACCTACAATCCAAACCAAGATGTTTATCTGTAAATGTCATGCACTGAACATTCCTGTTCACACTTTAATGAATTCTTATCCATGTCAACCATTTCAAACACAAGATAAATTAAATATATTTATGATTGTCTACCGTTTCATGGAGCGAGTGTTCATTTTCTGCTTGTTGTACAGCAGACGGTTGGCTGTGCAGGTGACAGAGATGGACGGGTCCAGACACAGAGGTTCAGCTGTGGCCAAAATTAACTGACTCTCCAGCTGTAGTTTGTCATCCTGACACAGAACCAAAAGACAAGAGATGAGAAAACAATACAGTGCACTGTGCTGCTGCCTTACAAACACAAACAGAAACAGACCATGTCCTATACAGACTGAGTAAATGTTCAAAGGAATAAAACAGCAGAGGAATAAACACATATGTAGACTAATTATGAAGTAAAGTCAAAGTAGGATTTAGTAGGATTATTTTACAAAACTGATATTGATGTTCTACCTGTGTCCATTTGTGGTGGTCACTAGTCATGGCATGGATATCACAGATTAGAGTCTGTAAGTGAAAGACAGACAGAAAAAAAAGACACAAATATTACCTTAAGTTTTACAGTGCCTCAGTTGTTTGATTGGATGTCAAGAAATGGTCCATATATTCTGTTAGTTTACCTGCATTGTAGGCCTCAACAGCACGTGTCTGCTCTGATAGGTGGGCATTTTGGTATTTCCTGACTGTCTGTAGTCTCTTACTTCTACTACTACACAGCCACAGTGGAAGATGTTCACCTGGGATATAAAGGAATCAGTGACTGTCAATCAACAGATAAAAAGGTGTAGATGGTCCAAGAATAGTCTTACATCCTGGGGTGTCAGGATCTGAAACCCAGTGTTGCTCTCTCCATTGTACTCTACATATATTTTGTATAGTTTTTAAATCGCTTCTTATGTTCAGACGTTTATACAAACCTGTGATTTTTCTAACAGATCCACCAGAACAGGGGGCAACTCCTCAGCATCCAGGTACTCCAGCAGTTCACCTTCTTCATATGGCAGACGAATTGTTTCAGAATCTAGAAAAAAAGACAATGTTACTATTGCCAATATGTCACCAAATCAGCTCCAGTATCTGCTTATCACGACCTCACTCACCGGATCCATTTTTGCCCCTGAGCATTAAAGAATAGCCTTCATTCCCAGGGTACAAATTTACCACCAGACAAGACACTGACTCCTGAGATACCAACTTCTCCAGTAGATTCACATTTCTTCTTAAATTCTGCAAAATAGGAATAATACAAACAAAAACAAAAAACACCTTTGTGATATTTTGCCACAATGTCCTGTGTATATACTGTGACCTGAAAACAATATGGGTTCGTTATGTTCTCACAAGTCTTTTCTAAGAAAATAAAAGTATGTAAGTAAGTATAGCAGTAGTTAATCTCTGTTTAAAAAAAATCAGTGACCAGTGTGTGTAATATATACCTTCAACTCTGGCTCCTTCTCACATTCCTCTAGATACAGCTCATAGAGCTTTTGGTACAGACTTTTTCTCCCGCCGGAAGAGATTCTTTTTCTGGCTGGCCGTTGTCGAGCTCCTTCAACAATGTACTGAATAATATAATACACATTTGATTAGGAAATAGTGAGAGAAAATAATGCAAACTGCACTCCAATGCAGCACATAAAATCAGGACCAATTATTTTCAACACAAATACTTAAAAAGGTGTGTTTTTACCTCGGCTCGATCCAATGCATATTCCAATACTTGTTGCTGAGGGTGAAAAGAAACAGCTTGATCAGAAAAGTATGAAGATGGTGGGTGAGTTTGACACAGGGCTGTGGTTGAACAATCTTATTATCAACTACCAAACACCACATTTGAGGGTTTTTCCCCCAGGAGAAGAAGGAGATAGGTCTCACCATTGTGATCCACCGCCAGCTGCAAGGCGAGTGACGATGCTGTCCTTTCTGCCCCACACTGTCACCTTCCTATAGTGACCATTCACAATCTGCAGCACAGTGGAGACACAACATTCTGTGTTGGAAAAAAAATCAAATGAAAACAAAAACAAAACCACAGACATACAGGTTGCGCAAACAACACTGATGCCCAAAAGCTTGACTGACACTTTGTCAGATGCCACACACGAACATCATAGAAAACTAAGGAGCGACAATGTTTTTACATTTTTAAAGATAGCAATGAAAGTAAATTCAAATAAAACGTGTCTTTGAGTGAGTAAAAATTATGAGCTTGGCTTTTTACATAAAAAGTGAGGCAGCAGTGGAGAAAGAGAGACTGAGCAGCAACAAGCTCGTTGATGCCTGACCGCTGCTCGGGCTAACACGGCTAACATTAGCCTGCTAACCCCTTTCCCACTGGGCAAAAGCACTGAGTTCCCCGCCACGATAAAAGCTAGTTAACACCGGTTCAGACACAAACCAACACAGCGACGGCACAGAAAAAGAGCAGGGTGGACTTGCCTGCGGGATTGCATAGCGGTCGACTGTAGCTCCGATGCAACAAAACGAAATGAAATGGAAATATCAGTGTCTTCATTGAAAAAAAGTCGGAGCGGCAGCCATTTTCTTCCAGTGTGACAACAACAGCTAAACTTCCGGTTTGGGCAGCGGTGGGCAGGACCAAAAGTGAGCGCCCACTCAAAAAACCACGAAACCCTCGACATTTTTGCAATTCATAAACCATATACTAGTAGAAAAATAGAAAAAGTTGCTTTAGAAAAAATATATAAAAACAACCATCAATCAATTCATTAACCAATAAATCTATCAATAATAACAATTCAAACACAAAAATAGGATGACATATATATTTTTATGTGCATGTCTATTTATGTATCATATGTAACTTTTCATCATTTTGTATATTAATAATACATAAAACATAATAAATACAGATGTCATAAAAATATGCCCCTTCTAAAACAGCCTATATATTGATTCATAACACAAGCCAGTGATGTGTTGCAACAAAGCAATGCTGCAACATTTAAAATAAATGTAAAACGTTGGTTTATCCATCACATATTATGAAAACATAAAAATGAAAAAAAGGAGGAAGACCATACACCACTGAAAAAAACATAAAAACGTAGGAAACAATCTAAAAACGATGAAAAAAAGGAGGAACACCACTGAAAAAAACATAAAACAGTAGGAAACAATCTAAAAACGAATACTTATGAAAAAAAGGAGGAAGACCATACACCAATGAAAAAAAAAAACGTAGGAAACAATCTAAAAACGAATACTTTCAAAAATGTTAAATTCATATGGTTAAGGATCATTCAGTATCTTAACTTAAAGTAACGAACTTACTTATACACCTTTACCTATATTTATAACTTTAGTGTAGACAGGCTGAAACTCCATAAATGTACAGTAGGGGGCAAAACAGGATTGAAGATCGTTTGTTGGCTGCCTCACAGTTGTACCGTAATATTAGATGCAGCATTAACAGAAATTGCAGTTAGGTGAAAGAAAATCTATATTTCTTGAGTTTTAGAAGTTAGTACAACATTATTCTTACAAATTATGTAGTATTTATCTTATAACTATATTTCTTGAGTTTTAGAAGTTACAAATTATGTAGTATTTATCTTATAAAACACTCTGCAGGTTAAGATGATGAAAAATGACCTAATGGTTTCAGTTTTTATCCACAGAGTACTCAAAATGTCACTAAAATTAAAAATAATTTCTTCAACTAAACACGTAGAGAAATTACATAAATGTTCTGTAGCTTATGTGGAGCAAGCTGAGGTGAGCAGTTTATTTGTTTTCCTCTGTTGTCTGTTCTTGAAAGAGATCTTTCAACAGCAAACACATATCACACTCAAAGGTCTGGGTGGGGTTAGGTTATTGGATCTTCACTTTCTATGGTGAATGTAAAGATAATCCCTGTCAATGTACAGGATGCGATGTGTTCATGGGTGAAGACAGATTCACAGGGTGGATAAATCTCTTAGATGCACCTGAAATCACAACAGATCCATGCGGGAGTGTCCATCTGTCTACTGGTTCACTGATATGTTGGCTGACTGCGGAATTCCCCAACAACCACAGAGTCATGGTTCATGATAAAACCTTGCAGCAGCAGGAACCTAAAGTGAGACTGGAAGACACCACAAACACAGTCTAAATTTACATCGCATGAGCTAAGATTTTAAGCCAAAGGCTTGATTCCGATGATAAAAAAGTACATTGTCCTAAATGTGATGTTACCTCATTCGGCAAGAATTTGTAGAGCTCAGCAAACATCAAACTAAATCTGTGTTCAAGGGAAAAAAATCAATCTGTGTTTCCAGAAACAGTACAATACATGTCAATGCTTGTAGTTTGCACATTGCGTGGACCATGTTGAGCAAAGATGTGACTCCGTTAACTCTTATATTTACTTCGCCTTCACATCTGCCTCAATCACATCTAATGCTTTTTAGCTTTGTCAACTGTTTCTAACCATCTCCATGTTCTTCACCAGACCAACTGGAAGTTCCAGACATTTTTCACAACAGTAGAAATCCCTGGAATCATTTTGGAGAATGCCAGACTTTCAAGGTACAAGGTACTTTCCTCAAGAAGTACTACAAGATTTATAGTTTCTCAATAGCTTCTTGTTTTTTTCTTACTGTTCACAGAGATTTTAGTCATCCTCTAGATAAAACATTAAACAGTGTAAACACCCAGTAGAAGGGGCAAATGCAGCTCACATACTCCAGATCTGCTGATGAAGCCAAAATAAGAAGTATCGCTTAGGGCGTTAGCAGGGTTAGCTTGGCTTAGCCTTGCTGAGGACTCTCTAAAGGAAATGCTGCCTGCTAGCATATCAATATCATGTCTGCTACATCACTATGTGCTAATGATACAGTGACATGGTTCTGGTTCAATTAGTTGGATTTGTACTGTTTAAATTTACATGACATGTCTGTTCCCAATGGACTCTACATGGTTGATCTGAGAATAAATAAATAAATAATAAAAGTCCCCCAAACTACTCATGTAACCTTGAAATGATCCAACGTTTGTAATTTTAACATTCTCATGATGTTATAAGGAATATATTAACCTTACACAGTGTTTGTGGCTGACAGAGCTGTAATGTTGGTCTGTGATGTTTAAAAGATTCATCAATGAATGGTTCGCCACTGAAATAAGTCCCAATTAGTGACTAAGGAATATAAGCTGGTAGTTAGAGGATTTGATGACCACAACATCACTCGTAACACTCTGTAATTAAAAATCCTTATGTCAAACTGCTGGTTAAACAACTGTGTGTGTAAACAAAGCAATAAAAGCCATAAAAATAAGAAGCAGAAAAAGAGTGTCACTGGCAGAAACGCCTCTGCAGCTGCCCCTGTGAGTGCTCTGAGACATCTGCAACGATGTTAAAAAGTACCGCCTCACGCTAATTCATTCTTTATGCCCTCAGCAGTTTAGTCTGCGTTTGGGAGGAACTGGGAATAAATTACATAATGAGTCAGTAAATGAAGCCTCAGAAGGAAAAAAATGTATGTGGGGGACAGAAATGTGCTGCGGATTTAATTGGATTATTGTCTGCATTTAGTGATGCCAACTTCTCAGTATGGGATTTAAGCCTTGTGATGGTATTTAGAAGAAAAAAGAGGCAAAATACCCTTAAGAAAATGTATATCTTCTCTGGAATTTGAGTGACGGCATTATTACATATTTAGTAACTGAATATTATTAATATCATCATATAATGTGGCTGAAGTAACATTAAAGTTAAGGTCATGAAAAGTTAAAAGCTAGCAAAAATTGCTGTGGAAATTTCCCAAAATGCCACAGTGTGAAATACAATTAGATTTTATCTCTGTTTTTTGTATCTCTTTAACCAAGTCAAAGAGCCCTGCAGGCGTTTCTATACTGTGTTTATCTAAACTGATGGTTGCAGTGATGATGATGATGATGATGTCAATGATGATGACGATGACAGCAGGTTCTTAGTGAAGCTCCTTCTTCTTCTTCTGAAGACAGACACATGGCCGACTGTCAGGTATGCAACAGGCCGATTTCACCGAACATCACTCAGTAACTCAGCACATCATCGTTGACAACAGAAAAAAAGACACCACTTAAGTCTCATGGATACTGGGAACAGCAAAAGGATTCATTTCTTTGTTTTGCTTTGGAAAGTGGAACAAATGATTTATCAGCATTCATGCAGAAAAAGTTAGATGTGAGAAAAGATGACGTTTCATGGAATTGAATGTAAAGAAAGATTTCTTTTAATAGCCAAATAATAGCCAAACAAAAAAGTGAGTCAAAAAGTACTGAACAAACTGTAAAAAAGGAATTATCCAGGTGAACTGTGGTGCAAAGATTGTTCAACGTTAGCCAAGCAAGAGGTAAAAATAAGATGTTATAGCTAAAGAAGTATAGCTAAAAGTTTGCCAAAGCTAAAGGTTAGCAAAGAAGTATAGCTAAAAGTTTGCCAAAAGTAACCTAACCAAGAAGTTCACTAAAAGACGACCTCAAATGTAATTAGTTTTAGAAATTAATTCTTTTCTGACAGGATTTTTGTCTCCTCTTTTATCTCAGAGGCGTGGAGAAGATCCAGGGAGTAAAGCCGTAGCCATGAAATCATCGGTATGTAGCACAGAGCTGCTCTCAGATGAAGCCTGTGTTGTAACTCTCTCTGGAATATCCTTCTCTTTCTGATGAATTAAAAATGACAGTTGAACGTTGAAGGACCTCGTCCTGGTACAGCAGCCAACCAGCTGAAGGTGGAGCGTTTGAGGATTCTCAGAGAAAATCCAAAACCTGTAAACAATGATTCAGTTTAATGCGGTACTGACTGATTATGTGCTGTTTGGGACCAACACAAGTAAACAGCATTTTGATTGCAATCTAAACGGTTTTTAGTTTTCATCCGGGCATCGAGATTTGGATCAGGAAGAGTCTAGTTTGGATTCCTCAGGAGTAGGTAGAAAAATGATACTCTTCTCAAAAGGTGACCTCAGGTTTTCCATATGTTTTACACCGAATCTAACAATAAGTAGGAGAAACTGAATTTTTTTGCCAAATTTATGACATTTTTATTGCTAGACAACAGCCCAAACGCTACAACCATTTTTTAAAAATATTTTTGCACAAAAAACTTTATTACTGTAGCACAAGAAATGACCACAAGTTCATAAAAAGACAACTAGAAATGTGGCCTAAACTAGTAAATAATTACCCCAAAATATGCTAAAAATGACTACGAGTATTTAAAACATATTGACAAAACATAGTAAAGATAGGTGAGATGAGGAAAACCAAAAGACATCAGGAGATGACCCCGAGACAGCTAGACAAAGTAATGTCTAATGGTTACTATGGCAACAGATAAAAACATAGCCAAAAATGACTTTAAATAGGACAGGCTAGTCGGAATTAAAATAACAGTAAGTTGAGAAAAATTAACAGGATGGAAGAAAATGGAAGAAAGTTGGAAGAAAAGCTGGAGAAAATGAGGATACAATTCACAGTGATGTCAGTAAACGTTTAACACTTTGCCTAAAAACAAGTAAATAAAGTTGGATGTCTGGTGCCAGTCACATTAGATTGTGATTTTCTTCAGGGTGACTGACTGAGGTTGAAGGCCTTCCATATCTCACTGCTGACAGGACAGACTCGTTGGCTGACTCCCAGTTACTGTATAATCTTTTTTTCCCCCCTAAATTTAATCAATTTCACAGCTGCTTCTTTTACAGCGCTGTTTCAGCACAGACTCCCTTCACTCCTGTCACTGCCTGCATTTGCTACTGATGACTCACAGCAACTGGGACTCGAAATTCTGCACAATTAAAAAAACAGTGTTATTGATACCAGGCGTCACTAACCAAAAACAAACAGTGGAAAAACTAATTCTGATGCATTTTTAAATTCCAGCCTAAAGTGACTGGAGGTTATCAAATCATTATCATCATCATCATCGTTATCATCATCATCATCATCACCATCAAAAAGCACCCTTTTGACCATTACAGTAACAGTGTTGGCTCCCACACGTGAGCTGGACTTGTGTGACAACTTATTTCCAGTGAAGGATGAGCTCAGGCAGGCGTGTCCGGAGAACGGCCGTGGCACACGAACAGGGTTTTATTTATTTATTTATTTATTTACATTTCTTACGATTGACTATTTATTGGGTCATTCTTCTGGTGTTTTGGCTAACTTTGTGTGCCAAAAGCACCCTTTTGACCATTACAGTAACAGTGTTGGCTCCCACACGTGAGCTGGACTTGTGTGACAACTTATTTCCAGTGAAGGATGAGCTCAGGCAGGCGTGTCCGGAGAACGGCACACGAACAGGGTTTTATTTATTTATTTATTTATTTACATTTCTTACGATTGACTATTTATTGGGTCATTCTTCTGGTGTTTTGGCTAACTTTGTGTGCCCCTTTTTTTTCTCCAACTATTCTTGGCTAACCTTTATTCTAGTCCTACCCCAATGTGAACTAACCACTAGATATTTTTGTGTGACAACTTATTTCCAGTGAAGGATGAGCTCAGGCAGGCGTGTCCGGAGAACGGCCGTGGCACACGAACAGGGTTTTATTTATTTAT
Source organism: Cynoglossus semilaevis (assembly GCF_000523025.1). Lineage (NCBI taxonomy): Eukaryota > Metazoa > Chordata > Actinopteri > Pleuronectiformes > Cynoglossidae > Cynoglossus > Cynoglossus semilaevis. The sequence continues at coordinate 14,300,360 of NC_024325.1, forward strand.
TTATTTTTTTACATTTCTTACGATTGACTATTAATTGGTTCTTTCTTCGGTTGTTTTGGCTAACTTTGTGTGCCCCTTTTTTTTCTCCAACTATTCTTGGCTAACCTTTATTCTAGTCCTACCCCAATGTGAACTAACCACTAGATATTTTTGTTCAATAATTATGACAATTATTTCTTTTTGATTATGTGTAAGATAATAAAGACTATTATACTAACTAGTGCCATGTCATTTTTTTTACCATAATAACTAATGTGCTGTTTTTTATTGGCAAATTTTTCACTATGTTTGGCTATAAATTAGTAAACTTTCTGTAAACTTTCCAATTTACAGGAGGATTGGAATTTCTTTATTTTTTCTTTTCTTTTCTTTTTATTTATACATTTAAATCCAATGCATTCCTATGAAACTTAAGTCAAATATTTATCACTGCATTAGTAGCAGAACTTGGCCACCTCTGTCCTGAGATAATAATAATAAAAGAAACTGCAGTGAGATGAATGATGGACTTAGATGTGACCTTGAAGAATACCAGAGTCCACATCTGTATCTGGAACTGATAAACCTGTTTCCCTGCAGGGACTGGTTGAATCCAATATTTTATTTTTGTGTTGACAACAGATTGGATTATCCTGAACATTTGTCCCTTTTGATTCTCCTGTGTGTCTGTCTGTTTTATCTCAAGTCCTTGGACCCAGGACCTGGAAGCTGTGGGACAAAAGAATGTCATGTCCAACATGTCTGTTTATTCTCTGGAACGAGGAAGGAAGACGATCAAATTCTTGATAACTTCGACCTCAGCCCAAGAGACAAAGACATGGCGTCTACGAACATTCACAACATTCACAAGTAGATGAAGAAATCAACCTAGATATTATTATTAATATGATGCAAAAAACTCAGAGTTGTCATTGAAGAGCACTTGGTAGATAATATACATTTTCTACACCACAAATGTATATGCACAAATATAGACATGCTGTAGTCTAGAGTCTGTGGTCTTTCCCGGGAATTCTATAAATTTTTCAGTGGGACAATTTGAGTGTTTAGTGTAAAATAAATGTATGTTGAAGTAACAGAATGGAGTCAGTTTCCTCAGAGCTTCAACAAATGTCAGAACTGAGTTTTTATTTGTTAAAACATGTTCAGACTTTTCTGACAATATGGTTTGTATTGAAACTACAGCAAACTAAAAAAGAACCGTAGTAAACATCTCCTCCTCTGTGGCCCCTCAATACTGTAAATTTATGATTGTGGGAAACACTAACTTAAAGGACCTCCGCGTGTTAGTTTACACAGTCCACAGCAGTAGTGGTCCCAGGGTGGGGGGGAATGATTATTACCGCATATCTGTACTATGAGCTCTTGCCGTTGTTCTCCACAATAGTCCATTATACTGTATGTGTCATTTAGAATTAAAGGAGTGGATGAAACGACCTGCGGAGAGTTGGACTGAACTTTCCCGTGTTTTTACCGTCTGTTTGTGGTTAGAGGACAACAACTGCTCTCTGTTGATTCCTAATCTTATCTCCTCAGATACAGGTTTATATGGATTTAGTGTAAATAAAATTTGGTTTTAAAATTGAATTTGTATAGCTGTAAAGCCAGGAAAAAGTGGGTTTAATGGGAATGAGTTCAGGCTCAACGGCATCTGTTTCAATGGAAGTGGCTGAAGGATCAGAATTCAGCTGGAATCTGTGATGTTTCATTCATCCACAGGGGGGGGGGTGACAGTTGGTGCAAATCTGCTCCTGTGAGAGTATTCCAAGAACAATAGACAAAGAGACAAACAAGTGAAAAATAGAGTCTGAAAAGACAGGCTAATAAACAACATGAGAAGAAGAAGAAGAGTGTACAGCACCAGGTTTCTTAGATACGCCAGAGAATCAAATATTTTAACAGTTACTTCAAGATAATATACTCTGGAGATTGTAGTACTTCTAGGTAAGAAACTGTAAAAACGTCTGGATTGTCTTTAGAGTTGTTGTTTCTCATGATGAGAGATGGACAATATTTTTCTTCTTGGACGTGTTCATGTGTGTGTGTGTTCTGCTGCCACTAGTGGTGGAGCTGCGCCAGTGATTGACTAACTACAGTATGATGTCTGAGCCACACACACACACACCCACAGATTGAAGCTGAAAAGAAGATGAAGAGTTATTTACACAAACATGGTCCGAAAAATTGCCAAAGCCACATTTTCTGGACATTTTTCCGAAATTCTGATTATTTGGTAAAGTCAATGTATTTTAAAAATAGAACCATGAGGTGGTAGGGTTTAGTGTACAATTTGGTCTTCTGATCTACATGGACTTAAAATGCAGGTCTTTGATACATTTAAATATATACTGTACAGTATCATCTACATACATTTACACTTTAGGTCAAACAAGGATTTTTAGGTTTTACCCAAAAAATCTGAAACAAACATTGGACAGACCGTACACATTTTACTAACCCTATAAATTATATGAATTATGGATGTATAGCGAGGGGCTTTTTCCTCTCTGCATGTGGTCATCGTGCCTCCTGTACATCAGCAGTCGTAAAATGTAAGGGGGATGGCCAGGGAAATGATGTGGATGTGAACAAATTCATCCAGCTGGTCTCAAAATACCCCCCCCACCCCCCTCCCCCCAACAGCTCGGGGCTTTAGGCTTTGACTAAAGTGTTGCATCAGGGCTGGTTGTTATTTAGATGTAAAAAAAAAAAAATTGTAGCAGCAGTTCTGTGGAGTGTTACTCAATAAAAACCACAAAATATCACAGTTTTTATACTGCACTCTGTTAAAGCTGACTTTGCCTTTGATATGTTTATTTTTTTACACCTTGTTTCTCACCTGGAGACTCGTGGGGGTGAAGGGGTATCACCATCTCACATGAATTTATTAAGAAGATTTTGTTCCATCATTCCGACGTACGGTGTTAAAACAACAACAGGAACTACGTAGGTGGATGAGCAGAGCAAGAGTCCAAAAAGCCACAAAATAAATTCTGTTTCAGTCACAGACAAATGTGATGCAGACGTGGCGTGTGAAGATTTAAAGCCTTAATGACTAAGTCTTATATTACATCAAATATATTCGCGACGTACATCAACTCACCATCGTCACTGTGGTGGTCTAAGTATGAAACTGTGGTCGTTGATGGTGACAGTGGAATGTCGTCTCCTGCTGTGCCGTAGCAGCAGAGGGAAACCACTGTGTGGTGCAAGTGGAGGCCACAAAGAATCCAGAAACAGGAAATCCAGGAAATGGTCCTGTAATTGATGGACGTTTGTGGAAACAGGCGTTTGAACTATTATTGTTCAAATGTTGGATATGAAGGAAACAGAGAGAGAGAGATGTGCTATGCTAATATCGCTAATATATATTTTCATTATTCCCTTTTGTCTATAACAAAAATCAATAAAAACATAATATAATTAAAAAGGTAATTTTTTTTCTACAAACCCAGTGTCTCAAGTATGATCAACATTATTGTAACCATTATTGTGTGGCCCACATTCTTGGTGTCAGACATTGGCCACAAAGCCTGTCATCAGTGACTGAAGCTGTAAAATTTAATTGTGTGAAATAAACAATACGGTGAATTAAAGTAAAGACGTTGGATGATGCCTTCATGTCACCTCGGTGAACAGTCTCCTCTGAGTGTTTTTCAAATTGGATTGGACTAAACACAAACATGTTAGTTGTTGTTAAACAGACTTACTAGGAAAACGTCTAAAACATTAGTCTGGGTATTTTCAAGTGATTGTGATGCAGACACACAGCGGTGGATTCTTGTGGTTTTATAAATTCACAACAGCAGGAAAATCTGTAAAGTGATGCTGTAAGAACCAAAGTATCTGCTAATCACGGGATTGAACTCCAGACACCGATTTCCCCCACGTCCAGAAATAATGTCATTAGTTTAAGCAAAAATGTTTAATCTTTGAAACAAACAAAAAAAAATTGATATACAGGAAACTGCATTAACATAACTGGAAACCCCCAAACTGGAATCCAAAGTCCTGTTCCCCTTTATGGGTCCGTGTGATGTGGGCCACACAGGTCTCTCTTCTGTCTTTGGGCCCTGAAGTGTATTTTAAAGAAGGCCATTAAAACCAAGTCACACAGAGTGGGGATGTAAAAGTTGTCTGAAGGGATCTATGAAATCACATTTCATTTTCAAGTATCGTAAAAGCTTTCAAGATCCAGTGGTACAAGTCTGAACAGACGGAGTTCCTGTTCACCTTTAATCCACATGTCAGCAGTGATTCCATGGAATTCTCACCCCGGGAACGCTGACCTTTATGTCGTCCAAAAGGACAAAAAAACCACTACAACCAACAGTTTGGAACGGGTTGATAAAAAGATTTGGGAGCTGATAGTGTGGACTGGGATTGACTGCAGCCAAAGAAAACACTCTGCCTGTTTGGACTGGATCACTCAGTTTTGAGCTGGATCCAAGGTGAAAGGGAAGTTCAGGTCTGTTTCCTCCGGTCGAAGGTTTTAGATCAGGTTCATGGTTGTTATGTCAACAAACGGAGTGGAATTAAACATCTTGTCAAATTTATGACATTTGTTTTATAGTAGAAACATAAAGCAGCATGACAGAGACAAACATTTATAGCAGCACTGTCTATAAAACTGAAAGAATTAAAAACCCATAAAAACAGCATAGACTTAAACAAATATCTAAATGTTAGCCCAACAATAGCTAATTCTTAGCAAAAAAGTATATACATGTAGCTAAAAATAAACAAGGTTTTAGTTTTTAAAAACAGCCTGACCGGTATATTATTATTTGTATATGTGTGTGTGTGTGTATGTGTGGTATCTTTGACTAGCTATACTTGTGGGGACACTGTTTTGGAAAAAGACTTGTGTGTCCTTGTGTGTCCTGACATTTTGCTGGTCCAAGAAATCACAAAAACCTTTTTGTGTATGTAATACTGGTTTAGCCATACTTGTGGGGACAAAAGAAAAATACTTATGCTGTGAGGACATATATGGACATATATTTGTAGCAATCGTGTCCAGGACCAAACAGCACGAACTCTTCGGCCAATGGAAACACAGAGGGGGCCAGTGAGCGAACACATGCCCTGTGTTTTCCAGCAGCGTGAAAACCACAACATTACGGCGATTGTCTGTGAGGATTACTGTTCGAACGTTCAGTTCCCAAAAAACCAACAACCGTCCTTGAACACTACGGAAACCGCCGCCCTCTACTGTCAACTGAGGGCCGTGTGACTTCACACTAAAGCGTTAAATGGTGACTTAATGATGCTCAGATCATTATTAACGACTTTAATCTGTGATCTTTATTACACGATGGAACAGAGAGAGAGTGTTTTTCTCTGGAAGCCACTGGCTGGAGGACAGGAAGACTAAAAGGCTCCGTAAAATTTTGGAGAAGTGACAAAGGTTTGGCTCGTGGTTCAGACTTATTTTAGTTCATGCTCAGACGTTTGGCAGTAGAGAGACATATTTTGATCGCGACAGTTTACTGTGGAGCAGACGAAAGACGTATGGAATCTGTTCAATACAACCATAATCCAATTTTATCAAATTTGTGAAGTCTAACTTTCACAGATGTTTTTAAGGGTAAAATCGTTAGTATTACAGTAGTACTACAGTATGATTAATCAAAACTATTATTAATTCATACGCACCACAGCAGCCCATGTTGTAAAGTGGAGTAAAAAAACAATATTCTATAATATATTGCAGAGTTAAAGCGAAACATTTCAGTGTCAGTGAAACTGTCCGGACAGTAACAGGATTATCTGGGATCGAAGGAAACGTCAGCATCTGCCAAAGAGCCAGACAGCTGGGGATTTCAGCGCTTCCTTCATTTGTCTGATTCAGACATTTTCAGTAGGTCAGGCTGTTGGGAGGCTGATTTATCGCTGCCTGCTGCTGGAAACCCAGCCTTTCCTTTCACCCAGACTTAAGGATTTTCTTTTTTTGGAATCCTATCTTCTCAGAGGGTTTGATACTCACACAGTGTCCAAACATCACTGCTGTCCTGCTGCTTTGAGACTCAATGAACTCAAATATTGTATTCCTTTTCTATAAATCCAACTGATTCGTAACAATGACCGGTTCACATGGAGGTAAACTCATTTAGGGATAATCAATCATCTCAGATGTGTCGGAAATGTAGCCTTTGGTGTCGACCAAGTTAAACCAACTGGATACATCTTACTCCGCTCTGCAGCAACTCAGCTGTGTACAAGACAACTTTCTTTTTCCAATGAGTCCAAGCAAAACTCTACCCTGGACAGGCCGAAGTAGAAACTAAACTGGCCGAGAAATGTTTTAAACTTCCTCTGGCATCAGTGTCGTGTTGCCGTAAAAACATCTGTCATCAGAATGATGAATGTGAGATTTTAAACGACATCCACGCACTTAGGAGCGCTCCTTCACGACTCGTCCCCTCAAGCATTATCAATCGCACTCTCAAACCAAAACAGTAGGTTACTGATCATTTGCTGTATCTTTTATGGAACAATTTACCCCAATGTTTATGGAAACTCAGTGAGTTCACCGGTATTTAGAGAGAAACAACTTGAATCACTTGTTGGAAAAGCGACAGACAAAGAAACAATAATGAAGCTAGAAAACACAGAGATAATGACTCCAGGACTCCAGTTATACATGAATTGATTTGATTTGAGCGTTGATCTTGAGGAAAAGTCAAATTCTTCAACAGTCTCATCATTATTTTTGTGTGAAAATGCACTTTATTCCCAGCCATCATGAGGATGAGAAACAAAAATACTGGCTCGTACTTGACAGAGAAGATGCTGTTTATCTGCCGTGCAGGATAAAAGAGAGACAAAAGAACCCCTTTTGGGCAGCGTCTCTGGAAATTAAATAAAATGTCCCAAAATGTAAAAAGAGCAAGCAACGATGTGCGTGGCAGAGAGAGTGTGCATCGAACATGACTGACAGAGACTTTCTTTACTTTAGACAGACATGAGGTTCCAGGATCAGTAACCTTTAGACAGACATGAGGTTCCAGGATCAGATCACAACAATTTAGTGATTAAGTTATATACGGTAAGTTTCCACAAAAAATTAGTTCTTTATTCACTAATGTTCCAGTACAATTGAATTTGGGCAAAAAAAATGCATTTAAAGAAAATTTTGTTAGAACAACCCAGGTGTGTATTTTTATAATTTAATCAGATTTTTTACAGTTACAGTACAATGTGCTGAATTTAATCAATTTTTTTTACAGTTACAGTACAATGTGCTGCCTGCGGCCTCAGCTTTGAATTGACATATAAAAGTGACATTTCTTGGCTCCGTCTGTACTTTGTGGTTATCTTCTAATCTCCCCTTCAGGCAGAGATACACATGAATTAGGCAACAAAGTTGTTTAAACCGTGAGGTTTAAGAACTGGCAGCATGAATGAGTTCTGTCATTATTACCGTAAATGTTCTAATGTTCTGGGGAAAAAAAAAAATCCATCGTCAAAGTTGACAACACACTAATTCTCCCAAAGCCCAAAACATCACTGATTAAAGGACTTCGATTCACAGAAACAGAAAAATAAACAATGATGACCCACTGATATATTGTCTTTGGTTTTCTCCAGAGTTGTCACTGAATCTTCAGGGTTCTCCTTCGACTGTCTACCCTCGGCTCCTCCCTTGAGTGTTTCTCATGTGGTTTCTCTGGGGAGCTCTTCATGAACGCAGCGGCAGCGTGGAGCAGAAACACGATGTGTGGTGCTGGCTGCCGTCCTCGCCCTGGAAGTTCAAATGAATTACTGTACGGACTGTAATGACACCGAGGGCTGTGCCATTGACTGCAGCGCAAATAACAATGTGCGGCTTTAATTTGAGAAGCACATGCTACCACACGCACACTCTAACACACACACACACACACACACTTGGATGTGGGATTATGTTCTGGTGTTTCAGACAAGCCAGAAATCTTTTTTTTTTTTTTTGCCTGGTGTTTCACAAGCCAGAAATTTTTTTTTTTTTTTGTCTTCCACTTCCTTGCAATTCGTCATTTGAACCGTGACAGCGTTCTAACTCGTTCATGGCTGTTGCCAAACATAAATCCTCTCTTGTTGGTGGAGGAACAGGCTCCGACAGGAAACCTAGCCTGCAGGTGTCTATTCGTGTGTGTGTGTGTTGCTTTTAGGCTGGTGACAATGGGCCTATCGCTGTCTTTGGCCTCGGTCACGCTTTCCTTGTTTTGTGTCCGTAGAGACCGAGGCTGTGCATTTCCGCCTGCTTCAACATGGATGATGGTCCAGATAGGATTCACCCTCAGCAGAGCGTTACAAACACTGCACTGATCTTCTTGCACTGACGTCCAGACCTGACAACGTTCTTACAAAATACAAAAAACCAAATGCAAAAAACCAAAGGTAGTGAGACTAATCTGGCTCAGCAGGTTTATTAACAAAGAACACAAGCTCACTTGGTCACAAGGCATGAACTCCAACCATGACACGCCGCACATTGACTGAACAACAAACAGAACGGCCACTACACAAACTGACTTGACCACACATTTCACAATGAACCAACAAAGAGAGAGAGCGTGAGGGAGAGAGGTAAATATACCCAGAGCAGCAGGTGACACTAGTGAGACTAATGACAGACACACTAACTCCACCCAGAGGACAAAACAGTCTTACACTTCTAAGCCTGGATTCAGTATTGGTTTAAAAAATACACATCAGAAGAAGAGACTGCAGCTTCTGTCCCGACTTCAACAGTGGTTAAAGTTGTCGTGTGGTCACGACAGAAAAGTAAACAAAGGTGGGGAGAGGTGCAACAGAGGAGGTACTGTTGTTAGTGATGTGCGGATCGATCCTGAAATATCGATACTTCCGATTCTGGATCTTTATGCTCTGAAATCGATTCTGAAATCAAAATATCGATACTTTTGATACTTACGCATTCTGAGATGAGGTGTATCCTAAACAGAAACATGGTGAAAAGTATCCAAATTATTGAGATGTTGTCTAAGTGACGCTCGGTTGGTGGGACTACTTCTTCTTCCGCCTGGGTGTGTGCGTCATGCGTAAGCACAGGGGCTCTACTCCGTGCTCTCACTCAGTCACTATTGATGGGAATTTCGGCTCTTTTTTGGAGAACCGGTTCTTTTGGCTCGGTTCACTGAAAAAATCCGACTCTTTCGGGTCCCAAATGGCTCCTCAGATTATTTATTTTATTTTTTTATTTATTTTTGTTTTACAAATAACATGTTTTCAGAGTTTGAAACATTGTTTTGACATATTTTATATGATTGTGTTCTCAAGGTTTTCTATTGTTGTGTTGACTGTATAGTAAATGAGGCAGCTACCTCAGTACACTCCAGAGTTTAAAATAAATAAATAAATAAAAACCTCAGCCTCGGATTCTTAAAGAAGCTATGATTTGAAATACACATGTTTTATTTAAAAGACAAATGATAAAATATCGATAACGGTATATGCGATACCAGCCCGAATTTTACTCGGTATCGGATCGGAAAGGAAATTGGTGGTATCGAACATCACTACTGTTAAGTTTCTGTATTATTTATGTTCCACAAGTATATCAGGGGAGAGCGCGGACGCAGTCCCCCACTACCAGAAATTATGCAGTCGAGATTCCCACATTTGGGGAATTCGCAGGGGTCAGCACAGCCGGAGTGCAATGGCTAAGCCTCGCCCTGGGTGAACCACCTTCTTGATCATGGTATCTCCCCTGCCAGGTAAGTATGAGTTGTACACGGGTTACACTGCCAACCCATACACTCGGAAACCCTTCTTACTGATGGTGCTACCACCTGGAAACGCATTCAAACAAAGCACATTCAAGCACTACCACACCAATGTTATAATTTATAACAAAACATAAAATAAACACACACACACACACATATATATACAGAGAACGTAGTATGTTTAAAATGGAAAAAAGGAGGATTATTATTATGGAGGATTAAAAGAGCCACACTTTTAATAAGCAGAGTACAGTCTCGTGTTCTACATCAACTACACAGACAAAACACTTATATTCATTAGAACGAGCGGATAGTGAAATTTTTTCTGACCTGTTATAGGTTAACAACGTCACTATTGCTGAAACAACTCAGTTGGATACTTATATTTCACAATTTTAGGGGGTGCACCGTTCCTGGAGGTACTGCAATACCAGGTCGATACGCGGAGTGGACGGAGCAAGCCCCTATTCCATCTCCCACCTAAATGTTAAATCCTGACCTCCCCTCCAGTACCACCACAGAACCAACTGCGTCCCCTCAATCCCGTGATGTGGAGAGCATGAACCCAAAACACCAAAAGTGCAGCCAACTCTAACTGCGGTTGGTTGGTTGGTTAAATGATGTGACCGATAAAACGCCGAAATTCATATTTTGACATTGAGGAATCGACCTCAGATTGTCTTAAATTATCTGTCCATGAACCAAAAGAAGACACTTTTTTTTGCTGTTAGCAAGAAAGTTGACCAGGAACCTTTCAATGAATCCATCCTTGGCATTAGTCTGTATGTTTATAGACATTCAACCTTTAGGTCAAAATTGACTACAACTAGACTGGCAGAAATAATGGGTCATTATTAAAGGACGACTGTTGATGATTGACTCACAACTGTCAACGTGGCAGAAGATTTCTAAATTCATTAATGAATCGTTGCTCTTCTAACCTGCTGTGTTCAGACTTGACATTTTCAGAACCATATAAAACGTATCAGCCATGTCATTGGTTCTGCTGCGTGTTCTCACTGTTGTACTGGTGTGTGTGTGTGTCTCTGTGTGTGTGTAACATATGTTTACTCGACTTTACTACATCAAACAGAGCAGACAGGCTGTAGTAATGAGAACGCTCTGTGTTTACGGTAAATAAAGACCGCAGCCCTCATACACACTCAGCCCGAGCTGTCACATGACCTCACAGGGCAAAAATGTCATGACCCAAGTGTCAGTGGCAGGAGCCACAAAGTCAGACGGTGAAGCCTGTAAAAAAAATCTGCCGTTTTTGGTGTGGGGTCAAAGGTGAAATGATGTCAGAAGTCAGCGCAGACTTTTAAAAACAAACGCCTCACCAGCAGCTCTTTTGCAGCAGGTGTTGTTTATTGGAGAGAGTCGAAAGCCCACAGTCTGTGGTTAGCGCCTCGTGTTGCTGGTGAATCGATGCACAGCTTGAGGGTGCGTTCCTGTGTGTGACCAGATGTGTGTATTACTGAATCCTGACCTCCCCTCCAGTACCACCACAGAACCAACTGCGTCCCCTCAATCCCGTGATGTGGAGAGCATGAACCCAAAACACCAAAAGTGCAGCCAACTCTAACTGCGGTTGGTTGGTTGGTTAAATGATGTGACCGATAAAACGCCGAAATTCATATTTTGACATTGAGGAATCGACCTCAGATTGTCTTAAATTATCTGTCCATGAACCAAAAGAAGACACTTTTTTTTGCTGTTAGCAAGAAAGTTGACCAGGAACCTTTCAATGAATCCATCCTTGGCATTAGTCTGTATGTTTATAGACATTCAACCTTTAGGTCAAAATTGACTACAACTAGACTGGCAGAAATAATGGGTCATTATTAAAGGACGACTGTTGATGATTGACTCACAACTGTCAACGTGGCAGAAGATTTCTAAATTCATTAATGAATCGTTGCTCTGATTGCTCTTCTAACCTGCTTGACTGATTGAAGTCATGTCATTGGTTCTGCTGCGTGTTCTCCACTTCCTGTGATTTGTCTCAACTTGTATGTTCAGCCACATCAGCCAGACGGTGTAAAAGTCAGAACAAGTTCTTTAAACCGTTTTCTTTTTTTTTTTTAATCTCTTTACTCACAAGTTTTATGTGGAAATTCTTACCATCTCTGTTTTTACTGAGCTTTTAAACCAAACACTTAAATCAATAATCCAAAAACAGGGACTTGAACACCACAAACAGGCCCCACACATGTTAGTCATTCAGCACATATAAACCCAGACTGCTCTGCCTTGACTTCGTCTGTCGGAGAGAGCACGTACGTGAGCGCAGCGGTGGAACCCTGACCAGAGAGAAGCATCTCTAACAGAACCTGATGGACCGTCTGGACTCTCAGAAAACACAGGACGACCACGTGTGGCTGCTCAACATGTGGAAAAGAGAGAGAGAAATGTAAGAATCATCAGTTCCAGGAAATTAGAACAAAAGCTTCTTAAAAAGAAAAATAAAGCTGACTGTGGGTGGTTCGTGTTTCCAGTGAAGTCTCAGTGTTCAGAGTTCTTACACCTCCATACTCCACACTTACTTCAGTGAAGCCAGATAAAATAAAGCTGTGATGAGACCTGTTGTGTTTATGATTCATCATTTGTTTGGAGTGGACACGGGGGGAGTGTTTGTGTGAATACTGTCTCCTGAACAACCATCAGAATTCAAACCATTTTAATCATGTTTCACCTACTTCATCTTCATATTGTTTGACTGCCCAATTAACTGATCTTTCCCTCGATATTAGTGTGAGAAAAACCAAAAGAAAACCCCTGTTCTAAAGTGTCTAAAGTGTCTAAATGCTACCAGAGAGGCTCTGTGTCAGGGGTCAGCGGCTCAGTCTGGATCCAGGCAGTTAAAATCACACTGTCTCTGGTCAGTAGTGGAAACCTGTAGGAAAATGTGAATAATGTAAGGAATACAAAAAACAAAACAAAGTTCCAGCAGCAGTTTGCTGTCAGCAGCCGTTGTTGTGACTCGCGGGGCGTCACGGAGATTCCACAGGAGAAATAAAGCTTGAACACTGAGCTGGTGCTTCTCTAAACTGAAGTAAACTAAACACAGGGGCTGGAAACATCAGTGTGTCTGTCATCAGAGCTGTGCAGTCAACTGGCACTCACACACATGGATGGATTAAAGCGAAATGTTGTACTGAAAGTTCTGCTGAGACGGCCGAGGGGGAAGGAAAAGAGGGGAGGGGAAAAAACAGAGAACAGGTGTAGATATACAACACAGTAATATGTAAATATAAAAAATTATAAATGATGATGAATTCAAAGTCTGGATCTAGTAAAGCAAAGAAAAGAACTTGGAATAGGAACCAAAATCTAAATCAGAATCATCTCAGGCGTGATAACATGGAATATTTGCAGGAAACCTGGGATTTTGTGGCTAATATGAATCTGTCATGGCCGACAAAGCCTGTCAATATACAAAAGCAAAGAAGTGGCACTAAAGAAAAAGAAATCACTTTGCCAAAGAAATACTGCACGGATCAAACTCTGAAAACGTCGGTTGAATGGAAAGTCAAGCGTGCGAGCACTTGCCGGAGCACGAAGCCGATCTGTGAAACATGGAAAGTAAAACAGAGGGCTTTGATGCACGGTTCTGTTGGTTTTGGATGTGATCTGACACGTGGCCGTGAGATCATTCTATTCTTCATTAGATTGTATTAGTTTGTGCCACATCTCACTGTTCACAGTGTGTGTGTTAGTGTGTGTGTGTGTGTGTGTCAGGCCTTTCACTCCAGCCGTCTGTCTCTGCCGGCTGTCAGACCTTCTCCTAATCGCACTGATGTCGGGGATTAATTGCAGATTCCTATCCTCTAAACCTCTCAACAGAAATGTCAAGTATATGAGGCGCTGGAAAAACTGAGAGAGTGTGTGTGTGTGAGTCACACAGAAGACAGAACAAGGGAAGAGTTGTTGACCATGTGACTGCATCAACCAGGAGATAGCACTGTTTCAACGGTCCTGGACTCAGGGTCGAGAACAGTGTGTGTATGGGTTTGCATCTGTACAGAACTCAGGGTCGAGATCAGGGAAGGAGTGGACTCCTGCCTGTCCGGTGTGTGTGTGTGTGTATGGGTTTGCATCTGTACAGTGACATCACCGTAGTTTAAAGTTACCCCAGTAATATTCCAGTAACAGTATTTCAGAGGAATTTCACACTTGATTTTCAGCTTAACCGCATGAGCCGAACGTGAGAATTTGATAAATGACCGGAAACGCGTGTGAGTTCTCACACGCTAAACAATGGTCCTGTCTACTGTCTCACTCATGTTCTGTGTGGGAGAACATGTCAATGTTGTTACTGGCAAATGATGACAAGTCCGTACTTGGTGAAATGACAGAGGCGCAGGTGAACGCAGCCTAAAAATGCCAATAAGGATGGATTTTCTAACATTAGCATTAGCATGATTATTACTGACTGATTACTGACAACTGAAAAGATGGAGTTATTCTGAATAGGACCAGGTGGAACTTCCTCACTCTGGTCTGTATCAACCTGAACCCTTAACAGTGTTTGAGAAAAGACAATTAAATAAGTCAAAATTAAGGCAAAAGTTGAAGAAAAATAAAAATAAGTTACGCCAGAAATTGCTCGTTAACAGTTATCATGAAAA